>NC_067476.1:76663552-77004552 GCF_947179515.1 Apodemus sylvaticus
TAATGGAAAAAAAAGGCACTGGACCTATTCCATTGGTTTGGAAAGAAATGATTTATTTTTAAAAATTAAATGGATTTTAGGTATATGACTTAAACTGACAACACAGGGCAAAATCAGAATGACCACTTTTTGGTACTGAGTTTATTTTATATATGAAAAATTGTATTCAGGAAAACAAAGATTTCTCTCCAGAGATAATTCAGGGTTTACCTTGAAGTTTGTGGAGAAATGTGCAATAAGAAAGGCTTTGTTGCAAGTTTCAAATTTTGAAAGAGATTTCCAGTTCAGTTCTATAGTATTGCTTGAAGGCAAAGAGATCAGCAAAATCAGAGGACTTTATTCTAATTTATGCTAATTTCTTCCTCAAACTTCAACTTTATGCTAATTTTTTCCCATATAACCTCACAGACATTTTTTTCCTTATTTGGGGGGAAAGTTTTAAAATATTAAACAATGTGGGTTTTTCATCTCTCCTGATAATTCTATCCTCTTGAACTTTCTTATTCACGTACTGAGGACATGCTAGCTAATGTCAATCTCTTCCTAGCTTTAGTTTAATGCATGGAAGTAATTGAGATAGTACCAAGCACAGAAAAAAATATTTTCCATATTGTACTAAGGTAGAGGAACATACTTCACCTCCTCTATGACTCTTGGTCACCATGTAGCCCCACTCTTTGAGTTCGTGACCATCTTCCATTAGATAGATTCACCAAAGTCAATGTAAGATGAAGAAATATTCCCTGGAAGGGTTGCCTGTCAAGTGCAATGAGTCTTTCCAAAGCTTTGGAGGAGTTACCCAGGACACCCAGAAGCAGAAATGCCAAGCACTGTACTTAAGAAACAAAGAAAACTGATTTGTCCTTTTGATGGTGTCTTTTGCCTTACAGAAACTTTGTAATTTAATGAGGTCCCATTTGTCAATTCTTGGTCTTAGAGCATATGCTATTGGAGAAAAAATCTTCACCAACCCTACATCAGAGAGAGGGCTAATATCTAATATATACAAAGAACTCAAGAAGTTAGACCCCAGAAAACAAAATAGCCCTATTTAAAAATGGGATACAGAGCTAAACAAAGAATTTTCACCTGAAGAACTTTGGATGGCTGAGAAGCATCTTAAAAAATGCTCAACTTCATTAGTCATTAGGGAAATGCAAATCAAAACAACCCTGAGATTTCACCTTACACCAGGCAGAATGGCTAAGATTAAAATTTCAGGAGACAAGAGGTGTTGGCAAGGATGTGGAGAAAGAGGACCACTCCTCCACTGCTGGTGGGGTTGCAAACTGGTACAACCACTCTCGAAATCAGTCTGGCGGTTCCTCCAAAAACTGGACATGTCACTTCCGGAGGATCCTGCTATACCACTCCTGGGCATATACCCAAAGGATTACCCAGTAAGTAATAAGGATACGTGTTCCACTATGTTCATAGCAGCCCTATTTATAATAACCAAAAGCTGGAAAGAACCCAGGTATCCCTCAATGGAAGAATGGATGCAAAAAAAATGTGGTATCTATCTATATACATAAAATGGAGTACTATTCAGCCATTAGAAGCAATGAATCCATGAAATTCTTAGACAAATGGATGGAGTTGGAGAACATCTTACTAAGTGAGGTAACCCAGTCTCAAAAGATCAATCACGGTAGGCACTCACTAATAAGTGCATATTAGCCTAGAAAATTGTAATACTCAAAACATAATCCACACTTCAAATGATGTCCAAGAAGAATGGAGGAGTGGCCCCTTGTTCTGGAAAGACCCAGTGTAGCAGTATAAGGCAAAATCAGAACAGGGAATTGGGAAGGGGTGAATGGGAGAACAGGGGTATGGAAGGGGGCTTATGTGCCTTTTGGGGAGTGGGGGGGCAGAAAAGGGGAAATCATTTGAAATGTAAATAAAAAATATATTGAATTAAAAAAAACAAAACAATCCAGGGGTTAAAATAAGAAACAAAGACAGCTTATAAGAGGGTCATGTGGAGTAGTGTAAGAGCATTACTCGGGCCAACTGTTGCATCTGATGAACAAAAACCTTACAGGATTAAAGACTTACTAGTAGATATTTTTATGAAAAATGGATAAAGAAAGGGGATAGACTTTTCAAATGAGAGAGATAGAGACAAATGGCTTCAACTAATCACAAGAATGTGTGCTATACCTGACACAGGTATTAGTATCCAGGGGTATCCTGTGAGGAGACTGGATGACCACATCCTATGGGAGTATCCAGTGGGAGCATTTGTGGCAGTACCATGGCAAGGATATTAAGGGTCAAGACTCAGACAAATGGATCCCAACTGCAACCATCTAGTAATGAAACTCCTGGAATTATTTACATTATTTAAGGCAACTTATCTTGTCCACTCCATTCATTGTGGGGATGGGAAGGGAGAAAGGGTAAAAAGCCAAGACTTATTTGAGGTCTTGTCAAGATCAGTGAAGGCTCTCTCCCACCAATTAAAACTGCATATAAGAACAAAGAAGTAATATATAAGAAGCACAGAAACTCCTTCTTGGAAGATCTTTTTTTGGGTCCCCTCACATGTTTTCTTTTACTTAGCAAAATTCTCCTATCACTTCCCATGATCCCATGTGCCTCTTTATTCACAGTCCAGAGTCAAGGCCAGGAAACAAATAATCTTCAATAGAATGACACTGAGGAACAAAGTTCCTACCTTGGCTCTATAGGCCTAAATGAATCCTATCTATAACTTAGATGCTTCTTTTGAGAGAAGTGATTGGAAAAATCAAACAAGGTGAAAATTCAAGAATAGGTGAAGCCTTGAAAGATATGCTTCTATGGGAAGCAACAACAAAAGCTTCAAATATTTATTTGTATAACTGAATTGTAAAAAGAGATAATATCTGCACAGAGTAGTAGAAGTAACTCTATTGTTCTTTGCCATTAGTTACAATGATTTAAATGTATCTATCCTATTCATAGAATTAAAGATTTTATGTGGTTAATTATAAATGTACTTTACATCTTGCTTATGTTTTGTCATAGGAACATGTAATAATATTATACTTTTATGAAGGGGAACACATCAAATGGTCTTTATGACAAAGATAATTAGTAATTGCTTAGTTTAAGTGACTATTGCCAATTATCATTATTATGATTTTGTTTTCTTATTTTAATACTTCTATTAAATATACATTGAAGTATATTCAATGGGATATAATAAATGGGATAAAGTATAATGACAAACAATACCATATTATTTTCAAGAAGGAAAATGTGCACTTTGAAGATAACAAAAACATTAAAGTATTTACACATTTTAGAAACAAAAGAAAATGTACATTTGGCTATTCTTCTATCAGAAATATCTGGTTTGTCATTGGGATATTTTTTTATCTCACTCCAGAAAGTCCTTTCTGGATGGACTGACACATTTCTGGTGTCTGTTTCTCTCAGTTTCTTACCTACTAAGCACATATACAAA
The DNA here is from genome assembly GCF_947179515.1 of Apodemus sylvaticus. Taxonomy (NCBI): domain Eukaryota; kingdom Metazoa; phylum Chordata; class Mammalia; order Rodentia; family Muridae; genus Apodemus; species Apodemus sylvaticus. The sequence goes on from NC_067476.1 coordinate 76,667,010, forward strand.
ACCCCTTTTAAAGAAACCATCTTAAAAGATACTAGCATCAAAGACACTGTTAATGGGAAAAATTCTTTTTTTTAATTTCAATTTTTTATTTTTATTATTTATTTATTTATTTTATTCAATATATCTTTATTTACATTTCAAATGATTTCCCTTTTTCTGGCTTCCCACTCCCCGAAAGTCCCATAAGTCCTCTTCCTTCCCCCTGTTCCCCCATCTACTCCTTCCCACTTCCCTGTTCTGGTATTCCCCTATACTGTTCCACTGAGTCTTTCCAGAACCAGGGGCCACTCCTCTGTTCTTCTTGGACATCATTTAATATGGGGATTATGTCTTGGGTATTCAAAGTTTCTAGGCTAATATCCACTTATCAGTGAGTGCATACCATGATTGATCTTTTGAGACTGGGTAACCTCACTTAGTATGATGTTCTCCAGCTCCATCCATTTGTCGAAGAATTTCATGAATTTATTGTTTCTAATGGGTGAATAGTACTCCATTGTGAAAATATACCACATTTTTTTTGCATCCATTCCTCCGTTGAGGGACACCTGGGTTCTTTCCAGCTTCTGGCTACTACAAATAGGGATGCTATGAACATAGTGGAGCATTTGTCCTTATTGCATGCCAGGGAATCCTCTGGGTATATGCCTAGGAGTGGTATAGCAGGGTCCTCCGGAAGTGTCATGTCCAGATTTCTGAGGAACCGCCAGACTGATTTCCAATGTGGTTGCACCATCTTGCAATCCTAATAGCAGTGGAGGAGTGTTTCTGTTTCTCCACATCCTCGCCAACACCTGCTCCTGATTTTTTTAACTTAGCCATTCTGACTGGTGTGAGGTGAAATCTTAGGGTTTTTTGATTTGCATTTCCCTAATGATTAATGATGTTGAACATTTCTTAAGGTGCTTCTCAGCCATCTGAAGTTCTTCATGTGAAAATTCTTTGTTTAGCTTTGTACCCCACTTTTTAATAGGGTTATTTGGTTCTCTTGGTTCTACATTCTTGAGTTCTTTGTATATATCAGATATTAGCCCTCTGTTGGATTTAAGGTTGGTGAAGATCCTTTCCCAATCTGTTGGTTTACGTTTTGTCCTTTTGACAGTGTCCTTTGACTTACAGAAACTTGGTAGTTTTATGAGGTCTCATTTGTCAATTCTTGATCTTAGAGCATAAGCTATTGGTGTTCTGTTCAGGAACTTTTCCACTGTGCACATGTCCTCAAGGGTCTTCCCCAGTTTCTTTTCTATTAGTTTCAGTGTGTCAGGTTTTGTGTGGAGGTCCTTGATCCACTTGGAGTTGGGCTTAGTACAAGGAGATAAGAATGGATCGATTTGCATTCTTCTGCATGCTGACCTCCAGTTGAACCAGCACCATTTGTTGAAAAAGCTATGTTTTTACCACTGGATGCTTTCAGCTCCTTTGTGGAAGATCAAGTGATCATAGGTGTGTGGGTTCATTTCTGGGTCTTCAATCCTATTCCATTGATCTGCTTGCCTGACATTGTACCAATAACATGCTGTTTTTATCACTATTGCTCTGTAGAAATGTTTGAGGTCTGGGATATTGATTCCCCCAGAAAATCTTTTACTGTTGAGAATACTTTTAGCTATCCTGGGTTTTTTATTATTCCAGATGAATTTGAGAATTGCTCTTTCTAGCTCTATGAAGAACTGAGTTGGGATTTTGATGGGGATTGCATTGAATCTGTGCATTGCTTTTAGCAAGATGGCCATTTTAACTATATTAATCCTGCACATCCACGAGCATGGAAGATTTTTCCATTTTCTGAGGTCTTTTTCGATTTCCTTCTTCAGAGACCTGAAGTTCTTGTCATATAGGTCTTTCACTTGTTTGGTTAGAGTCATCCCAAGATACTTTATGCTGTTTGTAGCTATTATGAAGGGTGTCATTTCACTAATTTTTCAGTCTGTTTATCCTTTGAGTATAGAAAGGCTACTGAGTTTCTTAAGTTGATTTTGTAATCAGCCCCTTTGCTGAAGTTGTTTATCAGCTGTAGGAGTTCTCTGATAAGAGTTTTTTGGGTCACATAAGTATACTATCATATCATCTGCAAATAGTGATAGCTTGACTTCTTCCTTTCCAATTTGTATCCCTTTGACCTCCTTATGTTGTCCTCCTTTGAGTTTGTTGATATAGTGGATACCATTGATGGATTTCCATATATTGAACCATTCCTGCATGCCTGAGATGAAGCCTACTTGATCATGGGGGATGATCGTTTTGATGTGTGGGCAAGAATTTTATTGAGTATTTTTGCATCAATATTCATAAGGGAAATTGTCCTGAAATTCTCTTTCTTAGTTGCATCTTTGTGTGGTTTTGGTATCAGCATAATTGTGGCTTCTTAGAAGGAATTGGGTAGTGTTCCTTCTGTTTCTATTTTGTGGAATAGTTTGAAGAGTATTGGTGTTAGGTCTTCTTTGAAGGGCTGATAGAATTCTGCACTAAAACCATCTGGTCCTGTGCTTTTTTTGGTCGGAAGGCTTTCTATGACCCTTTCTGTTTCTTTAGGGGTTATGGGTCTGTTTAGATGATCTACTTGATCCTGATTTAATTTTGGTATTTGGTATCTGTCTAAGAAATTGTCCATTTCCTCCAGATTCTCCAGTTGTGTTGAGTACAGGCTTTTGTAGTAGGATCTGATGATTTTTTGAATTTCTTCAGTTTCTGTTGTTATATCTCCCTTTTCATTTCTAATTTTGTTAATTTGGATACTGTCTCTGTGCCCTTTTGTTAGTTTGGCTAAGGGTTTAACTATCTTGTTGATTTTTTCAAAGAACCAGCTCCTGGTTTTGTTGATTCTTTGTATGGTTCTCTTGTTTCTACTTGATTGATTTCAGCCCTGAGTTTGATGATTTCCTGTCTTCTTCTCCTCCTGGGTGAATTAGCTTCTTTTTGTTCCAGGGCTTTCAGTTGTTCCGTTAATCTTTTTTTTTATTCGATATATTTTTTATTTACCGTTAATCTTTTAGTGTATACTCTCTCCAATCTCTTTTGGGAGGTACTCAAAGCTATGAGATTTTTTTTCTTAGCACTGCTTTATTTCATTGTGTAAAATCTTTGATTTATTTCTTTATTTCTTCCTTGACCAAGGTATCATTGAGTATTATTCAGTTTCCATGTGTATGTGGACTTTTGTTGGTTTTATTGTTATTAATGACCACTTTTACTCCATTGTGATCTGATAGGAGGCATGGGATTATTTTGATCTTCTTACATTTGTTAAGGTCTGTCTTGTGACCAACTATATGATCAATTTTGGAGAAGGTACCATGAGGTGCTGAGAAAAAGGTATATTCTTTTGTTTTGGAATGAAAAGTTCTATATTTATATCTGTTAAATCCAATTGGTCCAAAGTTTCAATTAGTTTCACTGTCTCCCTGTTTAGTTTCTGTTTTCCTGATCGGTCCATTGAGGAGAGTGGAGTGTTGAAATCACCCAAGATTATTGTGTTAGGTACAATGTGTGCTTTGAGCTTTAGTAAAGTTTCTTTTATGAATGAGGGTGACCTTGCATTTGGAGCATAGATGTTCAGGATTGAGAGTTCTTCTTGTTGGATTTTTTCTTTTGATCAGCAAGAAGTGTCCTTCCATGTCTCTTTTGATGACATTAAGTTGAAAGTCAATTTTATCTGATATTAGAATGGCAACTCTGGCTTGTTTCCTGAGACCATTTGCTTGTAGAATTATCTTCCAGCCTTTTACTCTAAGGTAGTTTTTGTCTTTGACACTGAAGTGTGTTTCCTGTATGCAGCAAAATGTAGGGTCCTGTTTCCTTATCCAGTCTGTTAATCTATGTCTTTTTATTGGGGAATTGAGTCCACTGATGTTAAGAGATATTAAGGAGTAGTGGTTATTGCTTCCTATCATTTTTGATTTTCATTTTATACTTGTGTGGTTATCTTCTTTTGTGTTTGATGAAAGAAGTTTAATGTCCTGCTTTTTCCAGGGCATAGTTTCCCTTGTTGTAATGGTGTTTTCCCCTTATTATCCTTTGTAGGGCTGGTTTTGTGGAAAGATGTTGTGTAAATTTGGTTTTGTCATGGAATATCTTGGTTTCTCCACCTATAGTGATTGAGAGTTTCGCTGGGTATAGTAGTCTCGGCTGGCATTTGTGTTCTCTTAGAGTCTGCATGAGCTCCGCCCAGGATCTTCTAGCTTTCATGGTCTCTGGTGAGAAGTCTGGTGTAATTCTGATAGGTCTTCCTTTATATCTTACTTGCCCCTTTTCTCTTACTGCCTTTAATATTCTTTCTTTGTTTAGTACATTTGGGGTTTTGATTATTATGTGACGGGAAGTATTTCTGTTCTGATCTAGTCTGTTTGGAGTTCTGAAGCCTTCTTGTATATTCATGGGCATCTCTCTCTTTAGGTTAGGGAAGTTTTCTTCCATAATTTTGTTGAAGATATTTGCTGGCCCTTTAAGTTGTAAATCTTCACTCTCATCAATGCCTATAATACTTAGGTTTGGCTTTCTCATTGTGTCCTGGATTTCCTGGATGTTTTGCGTTACAAGCTTTTTGCATTTTGCATTTTCTTTGACTGTTGAGTCAATGGTTTCTATGGTATCTTCAGCATCTGAGATTCTTTCTTTTATCTCTTGAATTCTGTTGTTGATATTTGTGTCTATGGCCCCTGAATTCTTCCCAAGGTTTTCTATCTCCAAAGTTGTCTCCCTTTGTGATTTCTTAGTTGTTTCTACTTCTGATTTTAGATCCTGGATGTTTTTGCTCAGTTCCTTAACTTGCTTGTTTGTGTTTTTCTCTAATTCTTTGAGAGATTTTTGTGTTTCCTCTTTCATGACTTCTGCCTGTTGATCAAAGTTCTCCTCTATATCTTTAAGTGACTTTTGCATTTCCTCCTTATTGGCTATTAACTTATGACCCATATTCTCCTGAATTTCTTTAAGAGATTTTTGTGTTTCCCTTCTAAGGGCTTCTAGCTTTTGATCATTTTTCCCCTGAATTTCTTTAAGAGATTTATTTATGTCCTTCATGTGTTCCTGTACCAGCATCCTGACCAGTGATTTTAAATCCAGCACTTGTTTTTCTGGTGTGTTGAGGTATCCAGGACTAGCTGTTGTTAGAGAATTGGGTTCAGATGTTGCCATAATGTCTTGGGTTTCTGTTAGTAAAGTTCCTAAGTTTGCTTTAACCATCTTGTTCTCACTGGGGTTAGATGGTCTTATTGTCACTGGCTGGTACTTCAACCTCCTGTGGACCTTTAAGGTTATTTCCAGGACACTGGATGAATGGGTTTCCTCTGGCACAGATTGCTGATGTGCTGCCTTCCTCTTTTGTGCCTTTGGAGCCCTGCTGAGTCTTGCCTCAAGCAATTTCTTACTTTGGTTGTCTCAGTGAACCAGGTGTTCCCTGACTGCTCTGTCATGGAGCGAAGATGGCAGCAGAGAGTCAGTCCCTCTATTGATCCTCAAGTAGGACACAGGCCCCCAGACCAGCCTGCTGGCAGAGGACCCACCTGTGTGCTCAGGTCCTGGGCACAGGCAGACCCCTGACAGTTTTCACTCCCAGAGATCTTAAGCTCAGGATAATACAGCACCTAGTGATGCTTTTCTGCCCCAGCAGGTAGCAAAGATGGCTGCAGGGATTCACTCCCTCTGTTGCTCTCTATGTAGGACACAGGCCCCATGACTGGATGGCTGGCAGATGAACTGCCTATGTGCTCAGGTCCTGGGTGCAGGGAGACCCCTGGTGGTTTGCACCCCCGGAAATCTTAAGCTCAGGATAATACAGTACCTAGTGATGCTTTTTTGCCCCAGCAGGCAGCGAAGATGGCTGCGTGGAGTCACTCCCTCTCAGGGAAAAATTCTAATCCTACCACAGTGTCTTTACCATATATCCCAACTGAATAAGATGAATACAAGAAAAATAACAAAGTCCCATGAAGTCATTGGGTACATAAAATACTAAGATCTTGGAACAATAGAGAAATTTCCCATCTCTTCCTAAAACTTAACTCTAATTTTACTTCTTTCATTAATTTTTAGGAAATATTTTATAGGTTTTTAAAGCAATAAATGGGTTAATCCATAGGAATGATTACTTACTTATGCAAAAAATTCATTTTTGAAGTTTGAGTTCAGAATTTATCAAATCTTACAATGTTATTCTAAGCCAATCTCTTTTTACAGGGGACAGATCTTTCGGTTTCCATGTAGGTTTGCCCTGCTTGTAAAAACACATTTTTAAAAGCATTTTTCCTGTTCTAATATTTATGGGACACCCAGTCTGACAAACCTCTGTGAAATGTCATGGGTGAGATACAAGGATAAATAAAATTCCTTCCCTCAAGGAGCCCAAATTCTTATAGTAAAGATAAGACTTGTCCACATGTAAAGATAATAAAACCAGCAAATGGTAAATTTCATAAGAGATGTTCAGATAAATTGTTATGAGTGTGAAAGGCTAAGGAGATTAAGGACATAACAAGGTTTTAAAATAGATATAAGTTGTTCCCTTAAAAATGTAAATACAAAAAAATGTCTGTTTTTTTTCAGTATGTCTTTTTAATACATGAGACTACCTTTTTTTTCCCCTCTGGAGTCCCATGATTGCTGTGTGCTTGATAAAGTTTTTCCTAAACTAACCAAGACCAAAAATGATGAGAAATTATCATTGTGCTTTAACTAGACTACCCCCCACTTTAACATGTGGGGGTAGTCTGTGCTTTGAAGGGACATGACACACATTAAAAAAGCTATTGTTTTATATGTAAGGTATTAATTAAGGTTAATGAGAACAGATAAGAATTTTTTTTTGGAATATTGTACTACAAATATCCCTTCCAAATTCAACTACCTTGCAAGAAAACGTGTATAATCCAGTTGTATTTGCTGAATGATGATCATGAAAATTTTATAGTTTTTGTTTGCTTGTAGAACTTGAGGAGTCATCTTGCTAGTCATTTAAAAACCATGAAAGCAGAGGGTATTTGAAATGTATAGAAGGAAAGCTTTTCCAACAGAAGACAGGTGGCATGATTATTTCTGATGGGCCATGAGTTCCTGCCTGGCCCAGGTCTTACTGTGCTCTCTTTTTATTCCTGTTGATGTATACTAAAAATGACTTTCCTTTCCAGCAGAGAGACTGGGACATAAAACTCAAGTTTGGCTATCCTGATTTGTAAATGTTGTAATTAACATCACTTCAACTGTGTGGTTAAAAGCCTCTCAAACCAGGTAAAGGAGGAATATAAGAATTCATTTTGGTTCTGTAATTCAGGAGCACATTGTTGAAATTTACCCAGATACAGATATAGGAGCTCAAAAGTTATCAGCACTCTCAGGAAATCTACCCTCTGAGTTATTTCACTTTTAGGCTCCAGTGATTGCAGAAGTCTAATTTAAAAAAGGAGGGCAGGTCTTCTGCACTCCTGCTATTTACTCTGTTTGATCTGAAAGTAGCTATATGACCTTCAAACCAAAACCAATCACAATAGTGGGGTTTCCTTTCGTTCTCAAGCTGGTGCTGGTTGATGCAATCTCTATTAGGATATTTGACTCATTTCCCATCTTAGGAGTATTGGTTGAGAATTGGGAAAAGTTGGTGGACAATCAGAAGGAAAAAACATTCTCTACTTCAAGATCCAGAGGCACAATAATGCAGTTATTATAAGAACTCTAGAACATTCCATGTTGAAAGCTTTATATGCAAATGCATTTGTATTCATGTATCTGTGTATTCAGACAGTTGTGTAAAAATATAAATTTATATTTGATAGTAATATTCTGAAAGGATAGATGATAAATTCATTACATTCATATCCTCATAAGAAGGTTCAAATAATAGTTTAGCAGTACACTTGAATTTTGACATATATGTATGAAAATATTATTTAAACCTAATCTATAACATATTCAATATTAATAATTTTAACATTACATTTTCCTTTTACATGAGTTTTCTTGTCATTCTAAAATTATTAGCTATAATTAAAATAATAAGTGTCATTTGGTGTGCTCTTCCTTGGGGGAGACTATTTCTAACATTCTCAGCCTTCTTATTAACCTGTAGTTCTTTGTGTAGGGTTAATGACTCTTGGTTTTCCCCTGTCCATGTTAGCATGTCTACTGTTGTCCTTGTTCAACTAATTTGTAGGCAGATATGTTGGTGAGACTTAATGGGTGTAGATTTTGACATTCATAGGAGACACCATATCATAGCAAACTCTTTGAACTTCTGACTCTTACAAACTTTCTGCTCCCTATTCTGGAATGATATTAGAATTTTACTGGGTGTGCTGTATTGTACACATATCCTTTGGACTAGGTTTCATGACTATGCATTTTGATTGGTTGTGGTTTTCAGTAACGGCATCTGTCTGAAGGAAGGGTATATGGAAAAGTTTGGCAGGAGGAAAGGAAGGAGGTAAATGATGTAATTATAATATTATCTAAAAAATGAAAGAAATTAAATAATGTAACTAACAATCCAGTACTATGTAGTTGGATCAAACCAAGTAACATGTCATAATCTATCATCTTAGGAAAAACATTCTTTCTCAGTTGATTTGCATGAATGAAATTAATGCAAATAGAACAGTTAATCTATTCTAATTCATTCCCAAAACAAATTCAGTAGAAGCTGGTTTATATTAAGTTGCACTATCAAGTATCCAATACCCAACCCACTAGGAAAGAGAACATAATACTACTGTCCTATGACTTTCTTCCAGGAACTCAGTTCATATTTTATTGTGCTTTTCTTTTCATAAGTATCTGTAATAACAAAATCAGAATAGTGATCATAATAATAATGAAAACTTTATTTTCTGTTGACTGAGCACTATGTTCGAGTTATAAGAGTATTTGTAGTGATATTCATTGAGACAATATTAAGTTTTAAGAATTGGGCTGAATATATTTATTATTATTATTATTATTTTATTTTAGCAGGGGTAAATAAATTGTTCCCAAGAAAAAATAGGGGTAAAGGACTAGAGAATGGGTCATTCCAAAAATAAGATGTGTCCCTAGTATATAGCAGGCTGTTGGTGTTAAGTGTACTAAGAACCCAACCTTACTCTAGGTAAATGAGACGTGTGTGCATGTGTAGCTGAGTGATACTCATAGCATTTAAATGAAAAAGGGACTGTGCACACTTGAGAAACCAAACAACTAAGAATGCTAGGAACTCTTCTTCAGGAAATAGTAAGAGGACTTAATGTTTGCTTTCAATATCAAGATCACAATGGTCTCTGAACTTTACTCTCAAAGCAAAAGTATTAGGAGCAAGTCTTTTAGGAGATGTTTGGAAATGAAGGTAGAGATCTCAGGAATGTAGTATTATACAAAAGGGGACTGATGGGATGTCTTTTCCTCTCAGTTCAATGCATGTGGCTCTTCTTTCTGACCATGGCACAAATTGAATCTGCAGTTTTCTCAAGATCTTTGTGCTGGATTCAGCCCAGGCTCGGGAATCTGTTTCCCATAACCTTCATTCTTGATATTCAGAGCTCAGTTAAATGCAAGCTCTTCCCAGAGGCTGTTCTCATTCCCCAACCTACAGTAACCACAGGTACTATATTTTAAAATATAATTATATTTTACTACTTTGCTGAACATTTTCCACCATCTGATAGCCTTTCTCATTTATTGGTTTAGTGCTTCATTTATTTTTAATCTGCTTTGTAACTTTAATTGTTTTCAAAGCCTATTTTCAATGATGATTCTTAAACCCTTTAGCCTCCCTTCTAGCCCACCACCCAACAGAGGTAGGAGAAATGCCTCCATGAAATCCAAGCATCACAGGGAAGTGGATCTGTTTAAAAATTGTTCTTTGGAGCAAATCCTGTCTGTGTTGTCAAGAAATCAGCCGTTCAGTTCACAAGAGTCAGCAGTGGCAGCTTGATCCACTTGCAAACACTTCACCAATATACTAGCAGCCCAGTTCGGTAGAATAGGATAGCAGCACAGATTACCTGTCACCAAGCAGATCACAGATACCTAGCAGAGACAGTCAGGCCTCAGCCTTGGCTTGAGTCAGTAGGAGGGACCAGGAGGTAAGCCAGCAGAAGTTCCTGTTGTGCCTTTCTCAGCAAAGTAAAAATTAACAAAGACACAAGACCAACATGATTTACATAGCTAGCTCTATATGCAAGCTGTACTGGCTGGTTTTGTGTGTCAACCTGACACAAGCTGGAATTAACACCGAGAAAGGAGATTCCCTTAAGGAATTGCCTCCATGAGATCTATCTGTAAAGCATTTTCTCAATAAGTGATGGAGTATGGGAGGGCCCATTGAGGGTGATGCTATTGCTGGGCTGGTAGTCTCTATAAGAAAGCAAGCTGAGCAAGCCAGGGGAAGCAAACCAGAAAGTAACATCCTTCCATGGACTCTGCATCATCTCTGCTTCCTGACCTGCTTGAGTTCCAGTCCTGACTTCCTTTGGTGGTGAACAGCAATGTGGAAGTATAAGCTGAATAAACCCTTTCCTCCCCAACTTACTGCTTGGTCATGAAGTTTGTGCAGGAATACAAATCTTGACTAAGACACAAGTCAAGCTCAACCTCTATCACTGTCCAAGGAACCTTTTTTATGTCCTTTCAAACCTCACCTTCCTACACAGGTCTTGTCTCAGCACTGTCACAGCTGATATCACTGAGTTTGATCAGCTTGAGTTTGAGGAAGTGGCAAGAAACTGCAGCACACCACAAGAAGTTTTTTTCCTACATTTCCCGCTATGGAGTCCCAACAAATAGATCTTAACTATGCAATGTAAGGCAGATTAATACATGCGTATTGTTAGTGAAGAATCCTTCATCACATGTCCTTTTACATGCTTGCTTTAGCAGAACACCCTTTCTCCTCTGTCTGCTTCAGCCAAATGTTCCTTCATGAGTCTACCTTAGCCTTTCACCTGTGCCCACTTCAGAAAAACACCCCTTCATATGTTTGCCCCAGAAAAACACCATCCAACACAACTGACTTTCCAAAGAACCCTTAATATCACACTTTACTGCTTCATACTAAAACAGTGCTTCCTTTGGTAATTTTGCTTCCAGATAACACTTAACAATGATCAGAGTTATTTACAGTTTTGTAATGGAAGAAATGCTAATTATTCTGCCTTAGATTGATCATTTACTATAACAGAGGTTTTTTTGACCCAAATGTGTACAGAAGCTAAGGCTGAGAAACTATCAAAACAAAACAATGTGCGAGCAAAGACAGTGTCTATCCTGTTCATATTCTAACCCTAGTACCAGGTACACTATGACATGAGAAAACACAAAATAAATACATGTGTGATCAAGGGTTAAGTCCTTACTATCATCAAGAATCCATAGTTTTTATTGAGAGAACTTGTTAAATATTATGAGTGAAGCAATCTAAATTGATGGTACTTGAGATCTGTGGAACAAAAACAAATAGGATTTTAAAACGATAATCACCAGAAACCCTTCTCCAACTGCACTTTGTATATGAGGAGCATCTGTGAACAGTACAAGAGCAAGTCAACATGTTTGCCTTTGAAGAAACAATTCTCTCCTAAAGGAGCAGCTTGAATTGTGGTTATCATTAAGCACTTAAAAACTAGACTAACTCAGTTCATATTTGCTCCATCATTCTGTGGCTGTGAAAACTTGCACAGTCTTTCATGTTGGAAAGACTATTATTTCCAAAAAAAATTTTTGAAAACTAGCTTCCTAATTGTAAGAGAAGATGACAATGAATGTATGTTCCTCTTGGGATTGTTTCAGACATTGTATATGAGATAAAATATGTAAAGCACTTAAACAGAGATTAGGAATCGGCAAATACTGTGTGTGTTAAATGTTTCCAAATATTAAAAGAAACTAGTTCTTGCTGTCTAGAGGTCCCCTGGGATTCCTGATGATAGAAATATAATAAACAGCATAATCATTCACAGTGAAAAATCAATGAGCAAGGATGGTAATGATATTAGCATACATGCAAACGATAACAATAATATAAGAATAATGACAAGGAATCTTATATGAAAAATATTATAATTTCTCATCTCAATTTAAAAATTTGTCCTGTAGATTCCTTGAACATAGGAATTAGGCAATAAATTGAATTCTGGATTTTTACTTGATGGTTATTCCAGAGAACTGAGCACTCATGGATGTGGGCTAATTTTGAAAACTAGCTAACAGCATGTGCTCTCACATGGGAAGGTGTGAGGATCCCTTCTGCTTGCTCTCTGTGGTCCCAGCTTCCTGCACTGCCTTTTGGCAGGTAGACAAAATCAATGGGAAATAATAGGTAGGAAATGGTTGTGTTCCTTAGAGGAATTTCTGAGATAAACGGGAGACCTTGTAGTTATTATATGACTAATGAATGCTGTTTTCCCTCACTGCACTCAAATGTAGGCAGTGCTATTGAACCTGGCCTTGGCCAACTGCTGTATTGATTTTCTTTTGTGATTTCAGATTCTATTCTCAAGTAACCTTAACTAAAGACTTGAAATAGCAGAACCAATTCAAATTAGATAAAGTGTTCCTGAACCTCAAGCTCAGAATTTAATTGATGATTTTTGATAAACCCTTAGATTGAATTTTTTATTTGTTTATTTAATTTATATCTTGTTGTTCTTTTTGCTCTAAATAGTCTTTTAATGATGCTTCATTAATATGTAGTAAATTATCTTTCATTTTTAAACAACACCATTGAAATATAATTTAAATTATTGTAATATTCATCTACTTATTTGTTTTTAGTATATTTAAAGAATTACTAAACATTGCTACACTTTAATTTTAGAATAATTTAATGATGACAGGACAAATCTTTTGCATATCCTCAGACCTTATTTTATCTTCCTTTTAACTTCCAGACAATCATAATTCTATGTTCTGTATAGATAGATATATTTATCCTGACCACGTTCATACAAATGAAAACACACTATATGTTACTTTCATGTCTGACTCTTCTTACATATAAAGTATAAATCATTGTTATGTCTATCTAAATTTTAGGTTGACTGTAGCAAAATCCTGAAATTAGGACTGTTTTGCTATTCTGTATGCCTCATCAGTTCCTTATAATTATCCTTTGCAATTACCTTCTTCTAGCAAATGTTAGAAATAGATATTATTTTATTTTTATCTATATAAAAATACCTATGTCTACCTGTGTAGACATGCAATTTTCCCAACACTGTTTATCTAAGAGACTATCTTTTCCCTAATATAATTTTGACATTTTGTCAAATATCATGTGGTCCTAGCTGTGAGTATGTTTATACAGCTCTTATTTCAATACTGCATGGGGCTAGGTTTGAGCTGGCGCCATCTTGCTTTTGTTTCTATGTTTCTTTAGCACAGTTTGATATGGGGCGCAAAGATACTTGAAAATATCAAGAGTCTTCTAATGGTTTTCAGTTTTTCTTTTCACCTGGTAGAATTTTTATATCTTGGTTCAATCATAAGAGCCAAAGAAAATAACAATACAGGATCAGTAATGAACCACAATATTTAGTTGCTTCAAGACCTGGTAAAGCTTCTTTATAGTGAGCTGCATACTCTAGAAATAGTCACCTATCAGCCTGGATTCTATACTGAAGATAACATAAATAATGTAATAAGCATAGCACTTGGAAATTTTGTTATAAGTAGATATATTAGATGATAAAAATCTTTATTATTTATAGTCACTGAGAGCTTTGTTTATCACTAGCACACAAACTTTCCTATCCTGAATGAAACAGCCAAGCAGTAATTAGTTACAGATTAATGAAATATAGACAATCTGATTCTAGACCCTGAGTTCTCAATGACCAAGTTCTTGTGATACTGTAGATATTCTTCTGTTAAAGATAATGTAATTAGGGCTTGTAGAGCTTACAATGTTTGGTTCGTTTCTAAACATAAGTGAAACCATTCAAGTCTTCAATGTTGTTAGTCAGTAATAGGAATTATTCTAAAAGCATTTTAAAAATCAGGCAAAATCTCTTCTCTAGCCTTTGCTATGCAACATCTGCTTTAACTGAAATGAATGCTGAGCAGTACAGCGGTATGGGCTATGTGAAAAGGGGGTGATCCCTTGACTGTGCATTACAAGTAGTTTACCAAGGAAACAACCTGCTGCAAATGCTGATGAATGTGAACTGACAGTTTTAAGAGAGGCTTAATAGTTCCTGCTCCTTAGGACACTCACCCCATACAATCTCCACTTGAGGATGTGTGGGGATGGTATATAGTGGTGATTACTTCAATGATTCAGCTTAACAACATGGCAAAAGTGGAGAAATTTGACAGTATAATTCAAATCTGTAATTGGTTTGACTTTGAATCAATGGAAATTGATACTCTACTAGATGGAGCTGATGAAATCATGGTAAAAAGAGCTGAACAGGAAGAAATGAGTTTCTTTGCTTTGCCTTGAGTTTGACCAGAGCAAGACAGTAGGAGGCTCTTCTGTTCTACTTTGTGTTATATTTACAGGTTCCTATGGTATTTATAATGGATTTGATTATAAAATAACCATTGATCTTTTCATCTCAAGTTTCTGCTTTCCAAAGAATGGAACTTAGGAAAGCACCACAAAATCCTGTCTTAACCATTTTCAAAAGAAGCAGGTCGCATCCACACCCCAACACATATACCCCTGAGATGCTATTGATTCCTTCTAAATACTGTTAACTGAATTGGCGTGCTTTGACCTTAAATTTTCTTTTTTCCCTCTTTTTATATTGGATATTTTCTTTCTTTACACTTCAGATGTTATCCCTTTTCCTGTTCCCACCTCCAAGAACCCCCCATCCCATCTTCCCTCCCCCTGCTTCTATGAGGGCGCTCCTTCACTCATTCCACTCCCATCTCCTGGCCCTCTATTCACTAAACTGGGGCATCTATTAAACCTCCATAGAACCAAGGACCTCTCCTCCCATTCATACCTGACAAGGCTGTCCCCTGCTATATGCAGCTGGAGCCATGTGTACTCCTTGGTTGATGATTTAGTTCCTGGGAGCTCTGGTGTGTGTGTGTGGGGGGGTCTGATTGGTTGATATTGTTGTCCTTCCTATGAGGTTGCAAACCCTTTCAGCTCCTTCAGTCCTTTCTCTAACACCTCCATTGGGGACTCCACACTTAGTCCAATGGTTGGCTGCAAGCATCCACCTCTGTATTTGTAAGGCTCTCGCAGGGCCTCTCAGGAGACAGCAATTCTTGGCATGCACAATAGTATCAGGATTTGGTGACTGTATATGGCACGAATGTTTTACATTCCTTACCACAGTCGGGATTTTCTTGAAAGAGAAATAATCTATACATTTTCCCCACATCCTGTTCTTTTTTCTTGCATGTATAACAAATATATTGAATTAATTAAGTACAGGTTGCAATTTAGATTCTCATCCTATAGTAATCTCAAGAACTTAATTTTAAAGTGTTATTATGAGTACCTGGGGAACAGCAAACTCTCACCTCTGAGAGTGTGGAATTTAAGCCCATAGGGGTACAAAAGAAAATTTAAGTAAACAGATTACTATTGAATGTGTAGCTTGTGCCTAGAAAGAGGAGAAAACTGTTGGTCAGAGTGAGACTTTTTTTTGGAGGTGTGAGGGTTTGTTATTATACTGTAAAGAGTTTTTCAAGAGAAGTTAGGAACGGAGACTTCCTGCTAAAAGTACAATCCTTCAAACACACACAGGCCAACTGCATGCCTATAGACTGCCTTCAAGCCCAAAGGGCACAAGCCAGAACCTTCTGGAAAGAAATTCTAAAGTTCTCGATTTTAATCTCTGTTAGAATTCTAAATTGTGTGTATCTGTCCAAATGCTTATATTTCATTTGACAGATGAGTTGTGTTTATGCGTAGAGTCTTTAGCCACCTTCATGTTTTTGTACACATGATTGTGTACATGTTCACAGAAAAAATACTTAAGCAGAATAGCTGTGTGCTGAGCACAGTTGTGAGTTGTATGCTTGGATTTCAGAATGTCTGAAGAGTCTCAAAGGAAAGGTGGTCAGAACCATAGAAATTGTCTCATTGCTTGTTTTCCTCACCTTTAAGGCAATCTGGCTGACAATTTCAGTGCTTATTGAAAATGGGGAGATAAGTTTTGGCAAACCGAATTTATATTTCAGGGTTACACACCTGTCTGGGTAGGTGCACACACACATTCAAGCAAGACACTCAGAATAAGGCATGGTAGTTTATACATGTGCATCACTTTTTTTGCTGTAAAATCTGAGGAATTCAACTATCTTTTGTATAAAATTGTAAGAAATCTTAGTGTTGAAATGGTGAGGAGTTCAATTCAGAATTTGATTTGTTTGCTAAAACTGAATTTACTAGCTTAGTATCTCATTTATCTAATTTGAAAATTAGAGTGAAACTAATAAGCATCAATATTCATGATACACAATGCTAAAATGACTATAGCAAAGTTATGGACAGAATTACAGAGTATGTTGTGTTTGTGTCATATATAATGAGAAAAATTTTACATACTATTAACTGAATTTTGGTCATTTGTGTGGGTTTGGGCTTGGCTCCTAATGTAAGCTATGGATGGAGAACAGAGATCTGAGATGTAACACTCATTTCAAATAAGCTTTAATAACTAATCAATCTGGACTAAGACATCTTTCTTTAATTAATATGTATATCAAATATAAATTCAATAAACAAAACAAAGTTGTGATATAACCATCCAAAAGTGTTCTCAAATCTGTATGTCTTGATTTACAATGTAGGCATTTATCTCTCTACATTCAAAAGACATTCTTTACAAACAGTTTAAAGGCATTAATTCATCCTGTAGAATTAACAGGTATAATAATGCCATTTGTGTGATTCTAGTGACCATGCTAAATGGGCTCACTTGTTTCATTCACAACTGCATTGATTTTGAAGATATACAAAAGCCTATGAAATAAATCTGTAAGTGTAATTTTAAAATTGTCTTTTGAAAAGTAGAGAGCATTTTCTCTTTATGAAATATATGTGATTCCAGTACTGTGCTTCAGTAAGAGGAAGAATTAGTGAAATCATAAAGGAATGGTGGAAACAAGTGTTTCAGAGTTTGAGAACGAGAGCTTTTCAGAAGGTAGTGGCTTCGCCTCCCTCTGTGCCAGCTGACATGCTCTTGAACAAATGAGACTTTCAAAATATGTTATAATTTATAATTTAAAACTATTTTAAATTCAAATATATTTTGATCATATTCTTGCCCTCCTCCAAGTCCAGATCCTCTCTCCCTCCCTACTCTCCTAGATGAAGGTCTTTTTAACAAATAAAAGCACAATACAAAAAAACCTTCTAAAACCAAGAAATCAAAATAAAACCATCCAAAAAGAAAAAAAAATAGCAAACCACCAACCTGTAACCAAATTAAAGTATACAAAAACACTGTGGAGTCCATTATATGCTGGGAAACTACTCGGGAACATGAGAACTGTCTTGGACTGTTTGATATACCCATTGACATTTCTTTTGGAGAAGAAAAACTGATTTTCCCTCTCCCAGTAGGTATAATTGCCAGTTCAGCTACTTACCTAATTTTGAGGCAGTGTGGATGCCTCAATTGTGCTTCCTTGAGAAGAAAGTGTGTCTCCCATTATCATTTTTCATATATAGAAAATGAACATGGGTGAATCACATATCAGACGATCCCTGACCAGACTCCTTAGCCTACCTTTGGCACACAATATGCTGATCCATTTGATTTCCATTTTCCATGCCCCTTAGAGTTTCCTTCAGGGTAAACTTCCATAAAGATCTGTCTCATTCAGATACTGGCAGCAAAGCACGGCTGTCCCTTAGTACATACACAGGACTGGATCCCAGACCTTCTTAGGTAGCAAAATCTGAAAATGCACAGACCATTTTCTATAAAATTGTTTAGTCTTTGTAAATAACCTATATATCATCACATGTTTTAAATTATAATATTAATTGTAATGCCTACTACAATTTAAAATCTATACCTATAGATATATCATATATTAGAGCATGATGACATGGAAAAATGACATATGAAAAATCTACATATGTTTATTTTTCTGCAATATTTGATCTCCATTTGGTTCAATCAAATTTTGGCTGTTAAGTCCACAGAAAGGGATGGATCATTGTATATTGATTGCATACCATCCGAGAAGTCTTTCAAAGGTGCATCCACTAATGTCTGAGCTTTCTGTATGAAATATCATGAGCAGTACCTTTGTAGCCATTGCTTTGGCCAGGGTCATAAAGTTCATGAATTCAGTTTCTTTGTAGAGTGTCTTCTTAACTTTATCCTTAGGACCCTTAAAAACCTGGATTTTTTCAGACTTTCTTGTTAATTATAGATTTCTCTATGGCCTCCTATGTGGTATCCTCTATTGGTTGGTTCTACATAATCACATTTTCCCTAGACCACAGCACTGAAATGCTTTTTCTTAGGATCAGCACCTTTGATATAATACTTCTTAAGTTTTCTAATCAAAGTACTCAGCAGTAATGATGAGTATGGACATATATTTTTAACTAAGAGAGAAAGAGAAACAAGAGAGCAACTGGAAAGGTGATCTTAATAATGCCTAAATATATCTTTCATAGCCCGATCTCTATAGATTATGGCAACTCACCTTATATAGCCGCATCAGAAGTTAACATTAGCACATATAGCTAAATGACATAATGCAGCACACAGTTTTAGAATCTGTTGGTAGTAATATATTAATATATCAATATTATAGGATTGATGGTCAAGTAATTCTCTACATAAAATACTGTCCCTAAAAAGTTGGAAAAATGAATGGCTCAGGAAACTTGTTAACTTTGTATGGAAGTTTCTTCTACTTTCTTGTTGATTTTCCTGTAGCTTCATATCTTCTGCTGCTCTAAGGAATGTGGGATGAGACAAGTTGTCTTATCAGGTATTCTGGCTGGTTAGCTCAATTGCCCGAAATACTTGCTCATGGGCCTGGTATTTTGAATTTTTAATGTAGTTTTACTTTTAATGTAATGCATCCATTTTATCTCTTCCCTCTTTAAAACTGTCTGTGAAGAACGACTGAGCAAATTCACAATTAGCAGTGCTGTCAAATGCAATTTCCCCAGAACTGACAGTCACGGAACAGGGTGTGAAAGATACATCTTTGAAAGGGGTTTAGAAAGTGAAATACTTTAGCCTTTTGTAAATAGTGCAGAGGTTAGAGCTTCATATAAAAATAAGAAAATAAATCTAAAAAATAATAGGATGCTAAATCAATATTGATTATTTGGAGTAAAAATGTTTTATGGATGGCAGTAAAGTCTTTTAGGATCCTGAGGGGGAAATGTAGGTGTAAAAATGGAATAAATTACTAGAATTTAATCACAGTAAATAAGTAAAATACTGTTAGTGGATTTATGGTGTTATAGAGCAAACTTTTATTAAATAGGGAACATGTGAATGATTCAACAGTGATGAATTTTGGAGACATAGCAGAGAAGCCACCATGCCTATATAGGATACCTTTAGCATCTCATCATGATTCTTTCTTACATATGCATCTGTTTAAAAATGATCTGTGTGTGTCAAACAGTGCATTTTTATTCAAAGGTCTTCATCAGATTTTCAATTATCCTTTGAAATGCCTCATTTATCTGAGCTACTTGCACAGCTAGTGATCTTCACTGCCTTGGGAATTTGGGTTGCTTTCCTCTGGAATTTCTAAGGGCAGACTTCTGGCTGCAACTACGCTACGCGGCTCTATTTGACTCCAAAGTGTTTGGAGGGGGTGATTGCGACTATAATTTCATATGAAAGGATCGAAGCCACCGATCTTCAAAGCTCTAAGGAGAGGAAGATGCCGTACTGGAAATTATCAGGATTCCATTAGCTCAAAGGAAAGCAGCAAGGAGAAGTGAGGAGGCTGGAGAGGGCTGGAGGGGAGCAATGAGATGAAATCCAGAAATTCTGAATGTAGAAGGTAGGAGAAGTAGAGGACATCAGCACTGAACACTCACTGACATAATACCAGAAGAAAAACACCACCCCTTCTGTGGAGGCAGATGAACAAAGGAAAGGGAAAAAACTCAAGAGAAGAGCCTAGCAACTTGCAAAAATAACAACTTGAAATATATTTTAGCTTGTCTTAGCTTTTTGGTGATAAAACATTCATTTAAAGACAGACAGAGAGAGAGAGAGAGAGAGAGAGAGAGAGAGAGAGAGAGAGAGAGAGAGAGAGAGAGCGAGCTGATCTGCCTCTCTCTGTGTGGAACATTATGGTGCTTGTCTTTAGTTATCAACATGACTGATTCTAGAAACAGCTTAGAGAAACCTCCATGCACACCTGTGAGGGACTTTTTTCTTTTTATCTTTATATATCCCTTCTTTTTATTTAATAATTTTTGACACTCCAGATTGTATTCCCCTCCCAGTCCACCCTTCAACTATTCCACACCCCAAATCTTGTCCCTACCCCCTGTCTCCATGAGGACATGAAGATGTCCCCACCTCCATCTTGCATCCCACCTTACATCTAACCTCCCTGGGGCCTCCAGTCTCTTGAGAGTTAGGTGCATCTTCTCTGACTGAACCCAGACCCAGCAGTCCTCTGCTGTATATGTGTTGGGGACCTCGTATCAGCTGGTATATGCTTCCTGGTTGGTGGTCCAGTGTCTGAGAGATCTCAGTAGTCCAGGTTAGTTGATCCTGCTGGTCCTCCTACAGTATTGCACTCTTGTCATCTTCTTCCAGCTTTTCCCTAATTCAACCACAGGAGTCAGCAGCTTCTGTCCACTGGTTTGGTGCAAATATCTGTGTCTGGCCCTTTCAGCTGCTTGTTGGGTCTTTCAGTGTACAGTCATGACAGGTCACATTTTATGAGTGCTTCATAGCCTTAATAATAGTGTCAGGCCTTAGGCCTCCCCTTGAGCTGGATCCCACTTTGGGCCTGTTGCTGGACCTTCTTTTCCTCAGGCTCCTTTCCATTTCCATCCTGGCAGTTCTTTCAGATAGGAACAATTATGGGTCAGAGTTTTGATTGTGGGATGGCAATCCTTACTTCAAGCCCTGTGTTTCTGATGGAGGTGGGCTTTATAAGTTCCTTCTCCTCACCTCAGACATTTCATCTAATGTCCTTACCTTTGATTCCTGAGAGTCTTTTACCTCCCAGGTCTCTGGTACCTTCTAGAGGGTACCCCCAATATCCTACCTCCCAAGGTTGACTATTTTCATTCTTTCCCTCAGGGCTTCAGTCCTTTTCCACCACCTAATACCAGATCATGTTCCCCTCTCCCCAACCCCCCATCCCCTTTTCTTCCCAGGTTCCTCCTTCCCTCTCCCCTTGTGATTGCTTTGTTCTCCCTTCCAAGTGGGATTGAGGTGTCCTCACTTGGGCCCTTCAGCTTGTTGACCTTTTTGAGTCCTATGTACTGTATCTTGGGTATTCTGTACATTTTTTGGCTAATATCCATTTATTATTGAGTACATACTATGCATTTCCTTTAGGACATGAGTTACCTCACCTATGATAATATTTTCTAGTTCCATCCATTTGCTTGTAAAACTCAGGATATTGTCATTCTGAATAGCTGAGTAGTATTCTATTGTGTAAATGAACCACATTTTTGGTATCCATTTTTCTGTCATGGGACATCTGGGTTGTTTCCAGCTTCTGACTATCACAAATAAGGCCACTGTGAACATAGTAGAATATGTGCCCCTGTGGCATGGTAGGGCATAGTATGGGTATATTCCAAAGAGTGGTATAGCTGGGTCTTTAGGTAGTTTTATTTCCAATTTTCTGAGGAACCTCCAGATTGATTTCCAGACTAGTTGTACTGGTTTGCATTCCCACCATTTCTGGAAAGAGGTATATTCCTCCTTCTCCACATCCTCACCAACATGTGTTGTTACCTGAGGTTTTGACCTTTCCCATTCTGATTTGTCCCAGATAGAATCTCAGGATCATTTTGATTTGCATTTCTCTGATGACTGAGGACATTGAACATTCCTTTAGATGCTTCTCAGCCATTTGAGATTCCTCTGTTGTGAAATCTTAGTTTATTTCAATTTCCCATTTTTTTTTTGATTGGGTTGTTTGCTATCTTGGTGGTTAGCTCCTTGAGTTCTTTGTATATTTTGGATATTAGCTCTCAGTCAGATGTGGTGGTTATTGAAGATTTTTTTACCCAATTTGTAGGTTGCTGATTTGTCTTATTGATCATGTCCTTTGCCTTACAGAAGCTTTCCAGTTTCAGGAGGTCCCAGTTATCAATTCTTGATCTTATAGGGTGAACCATTGGAATTCTGCTTAGGAAATTACCCCTGTGCCAACGACTTCAAGGTTCTTTCCCACTTTCTCTTTTATTAGATTCAGTGTGTCTGGTTTTATGTTAAGGTCCTTGATCCACTTGGACTTGAGCTTTCTGCAAGGTGACAAATATGGGTTTATTTCCATTTTTCTACATACAGACAGCCAGTTAGACCAGCACCATTTATTGAAGATGTTTTCTTTGGCTTCTTTGTCAAAGATCAAGTGTGGGTAAGTGTGAGGTTTTATTTCTGTGTCTTCAATATTTTCTTGAACGTATTTACTACAGTTGGAAGACCTACCCTAAATGTTATTGGAACCATCCGACAGAGATCGAGGTATAAGGAAACTCAAGGGGAAAGTGTTTTGTTTATGGTTTCATGTCTTTGCATCATTTTGTCAAATTCATCTACTTTGTTCATATACTGTGAATGAGTTCATCTACCCTGTTCAGGAATTTATCTGTTTTTGCTTCTGCAACTACCAATGCTGTAACCAACTTTCACTGACATGAGCATGAAGACTGGCTTTCCAATGAAGACTGAAGACCAGCACCTCTCCAGAAATCTTCCAGGTCTTCTGTAGTGGCTTGGGACTGTTGAGGTATCTCGATTCATGAATGAAGCAGACAGTTGGCTCTAAACTTCTTCTGGTTGGAAATTGCCATTGATGAGATACCCAGACCATATTATATATACCTCTCTAATAAATCCCATACTGATATAGATTTATTTTATTTATCCTTTTCCTCTAGAGAACCCCAATACAACCCTCTTCTATAATATACACATATGGGAAAGCTAGACCTTTCCTTTAGCAAGAAATACAGAAGTGCCACAAAGATACTGTGCTGAAACCCTTCCTGAACAATCCTGAAATTTGAAAATTGAATTAAATGTTCTTATCTAAACAAATATCTCTTGTTGTAATATCCCATGTTGTACTAGTTTACTAAAATTATTGAAACAGATCAAGCTGTTAACTATAATTAGACGTAATATTTAACTGTGATATATATATATATATATATATATCATACATATAGCTGTGTGTATTTCAAAAAAATTTGTGTAGGGACATACAAAATGTAAGGAGCTGAGTATGGGTACAGAATGGTAATAATAAGGTGCAAAATGATGCCTGTCTTAGGAATATCACATCACATTTTCATTATACTTTACATTTTTCTAACATGCAATGTTTTCTTTCAGACATGTTAGACTGAATTAATGAAGTGAAATATTTTATAGTATGAGTCAGGGTTCTTTTCCAAGACAAAGAAGCAATAGGAGTTATCAATGAAATGATACAGTACTAGTAGATAATTTCAATATCATATTAATACTTTTAGAAAAGTCATCTACACCAAAAACTAGCAAGAAAACTTAAAATACCACTATATCACAGGTCAAATAGATTAAACATATGTCTGGAAAGTATTGCATCCAAAACAAATTGAGTGCAGATTCTTCTCAGCAGACTGCATCAAAACAGAGGGCAGTGTTCAAAATAGGGACACAAAGCAAGTCCTAATGAGTGCAATATTGTTATGAGATAAAACTAAAATTAACATCATGAGAAACCACAGAAATTGGGCAAACATCTTAGATAATCAGTGGGACAGTGAAGAAATCAGAGGGAAAATTAAAATCTTAAAAATACTAATGACAAATAAGTATTTGAAAACATTCTCAACGTTTTTATCTATCAGGAAAACATGACATAAAACTGTTTTGAGATTTTATTTCACCCTGGTTAGAGTGGTTATGATAAAGAAAATTAACATCAAAATGCTTCTGATTATTTTGAGAAAGCAAACCTCTTAATCAGTACTTGGAGAGTGTGAACCTGTATAATCACTATAGAAATCAGTACAGAAGTTTCTTAAAACACTGAAAATAGAAATACTCCGTGATTGGACATTCCACTCTAGAATATATACCCAAGGGATTAAGTTAATATACCACTAAAATACATGTATGTATATGCCTATTAATATTCACAGTCTGTAGCAAATAGAACAATCTATACATTCATGCTGTTGAGAAACATGAAATTGTGTTTGAAATAAAATGGATAGAACTGAATGGAGATCATGTTGAGCAAAATTTAGATTCAGAAAGACATGGTCAATGTTTCCCTCACATGTGTAATATATCCTTTAATATATACATATACAAATATGTGGGGGAGGGACCATAAAATAGAAAATGGAACATGAAATGAGAGCAGGAGATCTTATGGGAAGGGAAAAAAGGGAATAATAAAACAAAATTTGAAAAACAAAAGGGAGAAGAATAAAGACAAAACACAGTGATTTACATCTTTGAGGATCTCATAATAGATCCCATTGGTTTGCATGCTACCTTTTAAATTTCAATGATATTTTTTGCAATGATAATTATGAATGTTATTTTGTGCAAAAAAGATCAATTTTTATAGGCACTAAGATGTTTATTGACCTAATCATCAAGTACAGTCTTCCAGAATTGTCCTTTGTACATATCAGTTACCTCTATTAGGCCTTTAAAAACTACTCTGAGGTTTACTTAAATCTGAAAATGGGAAGATATTTGACACTATTTTTTTTTCATGTAGTTGCTGAATTATGTTCTACTGTGATAATGATGATGGTTCAGTGGTTACCTATGTGTCAGTGTCAGTCGAGACTGTTCTGGGTTCATGTACCTGTGAATGATCACACTTTCCCATTCTATTTACACAATCATAAAACATATTGGTTAAATGCCTTGCAGAAAGTCCTGTGCTAATACTATAGTATATAATATATATACTATATTATATAATATAGGAATATATATATATATATAAAACATAGAAATATAGTATACTATTTTATAGTATAGTGTAGTATAGTATAATGTAGTATACTATACGGTAGTATTTTATAGTATAGTATAGTATAATATTTTAAAGTATAATATAGTATTGTATAGCATAGTATAGTATAGGAAATACTATAGTATTTCCATGCCAGTGACCTCAGAGCACACTAAAACAGCAGGAGGTGCAATTATTTCCTAATTGTGTATCAATCAGATCTCATGTTATTTTGTACATACACTGACAAACCTGTTTTCTTCAAATAACCAATGTGCTGATTTTGCAGGCCTCAAAAAAATAAATTGCGAAAAACATTTTTTTTTCCGAGATTCTCTGTATAGCCCTGGCTGTCCTGGAACTCACTCTGTAGATCAGGGTGGCCTCGAAATCAGAAATCCGCCTGCCTCTGCCTCACAGAGTGCTGGGATTACAGGTGTGTGCCGCTACCACCACCAGCTGTGAAAAACATTTTTAACAGAGGTTATGAGAGTCAGCCTTTCTACTACAGGGCTGTACTTGTTCTCCCTCAGGAGATAATGAGAAAGAGGTTGTTGCATGCATAGCTCTTCAGTATGTTCTCAGCAACTCTGGAGACACAGCCGTGATTTGGGATTAAATAAGTGAAGGCCCCAGCTTCCCTGAAAGTTGGTGAAGATGTCAGTTCAGACCGTGAAAAATAGCAGCTCTAAACTTCAAACTCTTAAAACAGATGTTAGAAAATGTCAACCCTGTGAGCAATTGATTGCCACCACAGTGCTTTTCCTGATACACTTGAGTCAGTCTGTTCCTGCATCATCGAAGTTATGCAGTTTTCAAAGTAAATCTGCATTATTTATGGCAAAAGACACACCTGCATTATTATTTTTTTCGGCTGTGCTCTGAAATAAATCAAGCTCTCTTATGCTCTGAGTCAATGAAAGTCTTATTAGCTTTCAATCATCAATTCTTACCGCTGTACCTAAGAAAAAATATCAAAACTGCTTTTAGCTTGCTTGCTTTTCTGTGTAGTTTGGGGCACTTAAAACCACTGTGTCATAATGGAACCAGTGTAGATCTGGCTGCTGGTGGCTGAGCTATGGTACCGTGGTTAATGTTCTAACAGAGAGGTGAGCAGGCAAGGATTACTGGACCAGTAGCATTTAGATATCCCAATAAGTGTTTCTGGACCAGGAGATAATTTTGGGAAGCAAAAGAGAAATAGGACTTTTTCATTCTCATCCCTAGATTTGACGGGGCATTATTTTTCCTCTCTCTCTCCCTCTCCCACTCTCTCTCTTTCTCTCTCTTCCCCCTCCATCTCTCTCTTGCTCTTGCTCTTGCTCTCTTGCTCTCTGTGTGTCTTTCTTTCTGTCTGTCTGTCTGTCCGTCTGTCCATCTCTCCCTCTCTGTCTCTCTCTCTCTCTTACACAAACACACACACACACACACACACACACACACACACACACACACACACACACACACTGACAGTCGTTAGTGAGCATTGCTTTTCTGAAGATGCTGTCAGTTTCTTTCCAGAAATAAACAAAGAAAATAGGTTAAAGAGAAATTACTTTTAAAGGAATAAGGGTTATGGATCAGTGGGTACTGGGACCCAATATTACTAAGTGTGAAACAACATTGTTCTACCATATGCCAGCATTGTGTAAGAAGAGTACTACTATTATTCTGCTTTTTCCACATGGCCAAACTAAGGTTTAATAAGGTTATGGAATTTTCCTATAATCTTGAGTCGTTGGAAATATATTGATGACTTGGACTCAGCTCTGCCTTTGGACCTAATGTCCATAGAGTATCATATGGTAAACATGACTTTCTATTTTTTTTTATCTTCTGCTTTCTCTATTTTATTCTCACTTTGACTGAAGCGTCTATCTTTTCTCACAATACATACTGAAAGGTTTATCTTCTTAGTAGTCTTTCCTTTGCCCAAAATGTTAACAATTTTTTGATTCAATGGGCCCTTAGCATCCCAAGCTACAGTCCAGTATGACATTGATTTCTTGTGTTCCCCATGACACTCTAAGAACTCTACAAACTATTTTCTATGCCAAGTCTTTCTGGTACAAAGTGTATACCACAGGTTGTTAATCAAAGGACATGGATTAGCAACATCACTATCCATGGTTAGCTGCTTCCTCTTCTCCTTCTCCTTCTCATCCTCTTTCTTTTTGTTGGTTAAGGACATCATTCATTATTGTAGTAAATGCCAAATTATTTTTAATGTTTTTTTAAATATACTTGCTTAATCTCTATTTTATGTCTTGTGTTTTTAAATCATCTTTTTTTATTGTTTGAGAATTTCATCCATGCATATAATGTGTTATTATCAAGTCTACTTCTCATTTAGTCCCCTACAAACTGTCCCGTACTCCCAACCACCCTTTTCTTCCCAGCTTCATGTGATCTTTAAAAAATCCTAGTGAATACACCCAGCACTGCCACTATGTATATAGCAATTGGGCCATCATCTGGAGTGCGAATGCCTTCACACTTGAAGAAGGCATCCTTGAAGAAAGTTGATTCTCTTCCTCCCAACAGTTGCTGGTCGTCAATATCATCTTGGATAGTGGTGGGACTTCTCAAGGGCTGGGATTGTAGCTGGCTTGGACATGTAGTCATAGATTGTGAGTTCATGTTTGCAGTAGCCCTGTCATGGTACAGAAAGCACAGTTTCACATCAATCATCTGCTTCTTCTGGCTGTTACCGTCTTACCCTCACCCTCTTCCATGACTGTCCATGAATAAAGATTTATGATATAGACATCTCACTTAGAGATGACCTAAGCAAATGTCCCAAGACAGTTTCTAGATATTTTGATCTTTCCATAACTTTTGCTAATTTTACAGAAGGGGATCAGATGACACCTCAAATATAGTCAATATGGTTATTAGTGATTTTGTGATACCAGACCATGGAGAGGAGGATTTACGGAAGAGACATTTTTCCTTTTCCCCAATCTTAGCAAAGTCAACATTCAGACTCCCATTGCTGCTGCCTCCTTCTCATGTTCCATCCTTTCTCTTCCGTGATGCCCCCCCCCCCGACACATATCCTTCCTGAGAATGTACAAAGATGGTCATCACACTATCTGAGCCTGATCACCATTCATTTCTCCACCCAAAACACCAGCATCACCTTTCAAATCCTCCTTCCACACTTAGAGAGCCAGCAAAATCCTGGCAAGAGCCCCAGAGTAGTTTGGGACTTAACAAATTAATTAGAGGCCCTTAGTGAATTGACTGTGTCTGAGGAATCATTGGATGAAAATAAGTATTGTATCTCATCCCTCTATTCATACCATGCTTTGACTAATATTTCATTGTCATGAAGCTGGCTGAGTTCTGCTTTTGGAGTAGAAAACAGTCTTCCTGAACTTTCTTATAGATGACAGATATATAATGCATATATATATGAGGTTATAAATATATAACATATAATCAAACAAATATATAGCACAGATTAAAAAGTTAATGTAGACCCTGCATTGATTTAATGATATTTATGAGTTACATTTTAGTTTATTTTACTCCTACTGACTAACAAGACACGTTCTTACAATCTGGTGTTATTATTTTACAGAATCCAAAAAAGGTTCAGCTTTTAGATGCACAATTACCATATTGCAAAAACAGGGGACAACATCTGGGATGAGGAAGGGAACAACAGTGAACAGAAATAGAAGTTCATTTTTTTTCCATGTTGGAAGTTGGTAAAAGGAAAATACAAAATTTATACCCAGGTATGCAAATCAGTATCTATTACTTTTCATTCAAGATGCTGGTATCCCCTATCATGCGGCTGATATGGATATATAAGATAACACCTCTGCTGTGGGGTTTTGATGTTATAATGGCAGCTGTATCATGATGCACCTGGTATCCAAGGCAAGGAAAACGAGGCGCAGCAAGGCATTTTAACAAGATTTTACTATCTATGTTTTGAGTCAAGTAATAAAATACAATTTCATATCATCCAATCATGCTTTTGGCTGCTGACAGAACAACTTCTGCCTTGGGAAATACTTCCTAGAAGTCACTGCCATCCATGTGTTTTGGGACTAATGATCAAATTGGCACATGATAGAGCTAACTATAATTTAGAGGTAACTAGATAAAGTTCTAAGCAATGATATTCAGTTGGGGTATGAATTGCTAAAAGGTGAGGGGCCCTAGCAGGAAAAGGAACTGACAAGCTTCATGTCTGGTTTTATTAAAAATTTGTTGTCAAGCCCTAGAGGACACCTTTCCTTTCTTTTGTCAAAATAGGGCTGGATTCTTTCATGATCAATGTTCTGCCGGTGTCTCCAGAGTGAGTTGTTGTTTAATTATGTATTGCCTAAATATTATCTTGACAGCATAAATAATATATAAGCAGTTGGTCTGGGACATTTGTACATTCTGAAAAGGAAATATTGATCAGTACTTCCTAGACGTGACTGCAACTACCCAGACCAGGGCTGGGGAAATCAGTACAACAAGCTTTTATTACCTACTTAATGAATTCTAAGGCAAGACTGGACTCTTTTTTGTATTGAGTGTGTGTGTGTGTGTGTGTGTGTGTGTGTGTGTGTGCATGCCCATGTGTGTACATGAGCACACACGTGCATGCACACACACACACACATACACACACTCTATAATACATATATATTTCTGAATGCCAGCAAGATGTTTATTGACAAAACTTGAAAAATCTAAAATGTCACACAAAGGATTTAAAAGGATTATAAACTCATTATCCTAATGCAAATATTTTACAGATATCATTTCTACTTATTTATGTATCAAATGTTTTCAGAGAATCTACATTCATTCATTCTTCTAGGTACCAAAAATGCATTGTCAGTGAGTTGGTAGTCATGAACCTTGCTGGTTTGGGAGTATCTTCATGCTGCCTTGCATTCTAAAGATGAGTCCCTTAGGCTTCTGACATCTGGTTGGATTCAGAGAGTAGGAAGCACTGGTAGAAGGTGGAAGGGAAGAGAGACTAGAAAACTGACTCTTCTTGCGATTAGGATCCCTTAGTTTACCACCCCATTCTGGCAGCTAGTCTCTTGAGAGTTTGTCTTTTTGCCTTACCCCGCCCCCCCATTCCCAAAGGTACTATTGGTTTTCCCACTGTCGCTCATCTTGGATGTTATGCAAATTGTTGCTGATATCCTTCTATCTGGTATCTTATGAATGGGCCTGGTTCTTCTAGGAAACTCTTTTCAATCCCTGGACTCTGTGCTTCCTTTGTTTCTGTCCAGGACCTTGCCAGATATACTTAGTATGGTGCAAAGTTACTAAAGATACAGAGGAGAAACTCAGCGGAAGGGTGAGGATGAAAACTTTTAGTGTTGATGCTTGGTGAAACAGTTTTCAGTGAAATCTGAAGGAAACTTGTAAGTTCCCCGGACACCTGCAGAAGTGGCGAGGACATTCCTGGCCTGTCCACACTATTATCTGGAGCACAATCACACTCCTGCACACCATGTCCTGCATCTTTTCAATGCAGGAACATTCCAAAGCCACCAACTACCATTTTATTATTTTATTAATGTGGCTGTGTGGAGCTTCATTTTAGGATTGCAACATCATTTAATTGATCCCCTGCTTTTTGACAATTAGATTGATTTTACAATTGCATTGTAATAAAAGAATCCTATTGACAGTCCTTACCCTCTCAATAAATTTATTGTGCCAACTGGGTCATCTTTGAGACGTCATTGTTATACTCTTTCATAAAACGGCAGAATGGAACCTGTTCTGCAGGTTCTTAATGTCAGATTCATCACTGAATGCAAGGTTGTTTTGCGAATGTATAGGAGATATGCAATTATCACTTTAAACAAAAGCAGCATATGGAACAAAGGTAAATATAACAGAGGGTATAGTATTGCTTTTATATTTTTTCTCTAAGATGAAAAATTGATACAGTTAAATGGAAGAACAGAATTCAAAATTGCAACCTCCATTAACCAAGTGACTCCCTGGCTTACCCTTAAAAGCCTTCTCCATACAGGCCAGAAAATGAAGCCACAGAAGTGATGACTACGGTACTGACTAAGATCCTATCAGTAGAAGAAGGTGTATTGAGGTTGTCAGTGTGGTGTGCATCATGCATACATTCTCATGTGATCGAATTCTAGCATGTAAGGGTTTTAGTGCTATCTGTGTTTGGTGTCTTGGGTGAAATACCAGAGTGGTGAACTGATTAGCTCTGACCGTGTGAGCCTTACTGTGATAAGTATCCCACTCTCAGTGTGTATCCCAGAGGACATGTGCTGGCCAAAGGAACTCCCTAGAGAAATGCAGTTCTGTGAAGATTCTTAAGCTTCACTTGTTGTTTCTATAATTATTAACTAGAATAAATTTTACATTTTGTTTTTTGATAAAATAGAGATTTGAATGATATTTTAAGAAAGAGATTTATATAGTTAATGAATGCCAGTTAAAATGAATTCAGAGTGTGATCTGTATGTTTTGTAGTTGTTTTCTCTCTGCCCTCACATACACACTATGCAGGTGTTTTAATCACAATCTCACTCCTTGGTGATATTAAACAGAAAGAGACCTTAGAAAGATATTTATAAGTCAATCTTAAATAAGAAGACAAATTTCTGCAGTTGTACTACCTTTTCAAAAGTTCTTTTTGTTATAATTTTTTAATCTCCATGCCTCTTCCTTTGGCTGCATGTGCCAACATAGATATAAGCATAAGCCCATGGCTCTCAGGGACTGTCACAAAAGGAATCAGGACTGGCAGTCCCACTTTGCTCAGACCGAAGGAGTCTTCACTGTGCAGCCACATACATTCGGATCAGAAGTTTCTGTCTCTGAGGAGAGTGGTGGCCCTTTTCCAAACATGGAGTGGGTTTAATGACAGCTCTGGAGTATGGAACATGGGGAAAATTCATATAATCAAGAAATCCCATATTCTCAGAAGTGATAACCATGCAAACCTTGGTTATTGCCTCTCTGAAAATAAAGATACCAGTTCTAAAAGAGGCCCAAAATGACACAACTATATTTGTTGATTTTTTTCTGTTTTTGTTTTTTATTTATATTTATTTGTTTACTTACATTGTAAACACAGCCCCCTCCCAGTACTCCTCACAGAGACCCTCCTCCCCTCCCTTTCTGAAAGGGTGGGCCCTCCTGGGTATTACCCTACCTAGGCACATCAAGTCTCTGCCAGATTAGGTGCATCTTCTCCCACTGAGGTCAGACAAGGAAGCCCTGTTGGGCAATGGATGGATACAATCAGGCTACAGATTTAAGGAGAGCCTCAACTCCAATTCTTGGGGAACCTACATGGAGACTGAGTTGTACATCTGCTACATATGTACCCAGAGCCTCATTCTAGTCCCTGTGTATTTTGATCAGTGGCTCCACCTCTGAGAGCTCACAGGGTTCTAGGTTAGTTGACTCTGTTGGTATTACTATGGGATTCCCATACCTTTCAGGGCCTTCAATCATTTCTTCAACTCTTCCAAATGAATCTCCGACCTCCATCTAATGTTTGACTGTGGGAAGCTGAATCAGTTTCGGTCAGCTGGTTGACAGAGTCTCTTAGAGGACGGTTATGCTAGGTTCCTATCTGCAATCATAATCAATCTGGGAGTTTCTCAGAAAATTGGACACAGTTCTACCTATTCCAATACCTAGCAATACCATTACCGGGCATATACCCAAAAGATGCTCTATCATACCACAAGAACACATGTCCCACTATGTCATAACAGCTTAATTTATAATAGCCAGAAGCTGCAAACAACCCAGACATCTATTAACTAAAGAATGGATCTAGAGAGTGTGGTTCATTTATACAATGGCATACTATTCAGCTATTAAAAATGAGGATGTCATGAATTTTGCAGGATAATGGATGAAACTAGAAAATATCATCCTGAGTGAGGCAATTGAGACTCAAAAGGACAGACTTGGTATGTACTCACTGATAAGTGGATATTATCACTTAGTACAGAATACCCATGATTCATCCCACACACTCAAAAAGTTAAACAAGAAAGAAAGTCCAAGCCAAGATGTTTGAATCACACTTAGAAGGGTGAAAAAATAGTAGGAGGAGGCAAAGGGAGGGAGGCAAGAGGGTGGGAGAGAGGAAGGGGAGGGCAATTGGTGGGCAGGTATGGGCATGACACAACTCTTAAATGTTGAAGCTGAACCATGAGTCTGAGAGAGGGGGCAAGGGGAAGGACTGTCCATGTGTGAGAGAGAGGTATGAGAAGGAGGGGATAAATCATTTAACTAGAATTTTAAATGATCATAAGTATAATTACATATATCGTATAATATATTATATATAATATATGTATATATAATTCATAGTTGCATAAAAATAATATCTGAACACATAGAATAATCTGCATAATGGCTTGTCCTAACTTGCACGAAGTCCCAGTCACACTGGGTGACACTAGAGAAGGCCAGGGAGCCAAACCTATCTTTAAAATTGTCTAGCAATCCCTACAAGTTTATGTTGTACTCCTTGCTACTGAAATTTCTAATTCAGGATTTATAGGTCTGTGCTTCCTTCATTAAAACACTAACATACTCTCCCCCTCAAAAATCAGCCCACAGCTCTCTGAAGTCAAGTGTAATGATCTCTAATCCCAATACCACATACTTCTGCTTTTCATGTTATTCAAGAGTACCCCATCAAAGACTAAGGTGACTGACATATTCTGTCATCATACTAAATTATCACAACACTCTTAGTTCCCTCAATATTCCAGCTGTTTTTCTGCTGCTGGAATTCTCACAGCCTTTCCATCACAGCAGACCATTCCCAGGTTTGCAGTTGCTCCCCCATAGTCCCACTTACAGATGTTGTTTGTCTTGTCATCATTTCTGGCAAGCACACTTAAGATGTGTCTGTTCCTTGTTTTCACCTTTCTGAATGCTGCCTATTGGATCTTTTAGCTTGTCTCTAATTTCTACTCAATTGGAAGTAATTGGTAGATAGTGATATTGATTGTCACATGCACTACAATATCCCTAGCATCTAATGGGCCGTGTTCTTCATATCTTTCCAGAATGGGAGGAGGGATGGAAGTATCAGCAAGCAAACAGAGTAAGTGGATTAATCACTCAAGCAGTTAAGCCCCAAAGGCCAGCAAAATGAATGGAAATACACAACCTCAGGAGGTAGGAGGTGGGGGGCACCCTCTGGAATGTATCAGAGACTCAGGAGGTGAGAGAATCTCAAAACTGAAAGGAAGGGACCGTAGGTGAAATGTCCAACAGTGGTGAGAGGGAACATGTAGAAAATACCTGCAGTAGAAAGACAGGGCATCAAGTCGAAGAGTCAAAAACTCTGACTCAGAATTCTCCTACATAAAAGAACTACAGGGATACAAATGAAGAAGGGACTAATGGAAAGGTCCAGTGACCAGCCCAAATTGGGAACCATCTCAAGGGGATGTTCCAAGACCTAACACTATTATTGATGCTATGATGTACTTATAGACAGGAGCCTAGTATGGCTGCCCTCTGAATGGTCCAACAAGCAGCTGACTAAGGCAGAAGCATATACTTACACCCAACCAATGAACAGAATCCAGGGACCCTTCTGGTTGAATTATGGAAAGGCCTAAAGAAGTTGAGGAGTAGGGCGACATCATGGGAAGACCAGCAGTTTCAACTAACTTGGATCCATGAGATCTCTCGGGCACTGAGCCACCAAACAGGCAGCATACACTAGCTGGTCCTAGGCCCCCAACACATGCACAGCATAGGACTGCCTGGTCTGGTATCAGTGAGAGAAGACTCACCCAACCCTTGAGAGACTTGAGGCCCAAGGATGGAGCCAACTATCAGACTGAGCTCAGGGAACCCACTGGGGGAGTTGCAGAAGAACTTGAGGAGTAGAGGGAGATTGCAACCCCACGGAAGAACAACATCAGCTGGCCTGACCACTCAGTGGTCCCTAGGACTATATCATCAACCAAGGAGTGTACATGGAGGGATCCATGGCTCCTGAGATATATATGTGTGTGTGTGTGTGTGTGTGTGTGTGTGTGTGTGTGTGGTCAGAGAATGACCTTGTCTGACATCAATGGGAGGGGAGACCCTTGGTCCTATGGAGGTTTGATGCCCCAGCATAGGGGGATGTTGGAGTGGTGGGGCTGGTGAGGGTGGGCGAGGAAGGACCTGCATAGAGGCAAAGGGGATGGAGGAGAGGGTGGATGTGGGATGGGGGTAACTGGGAAGTGGGATATCATTTGAGGTGTAAACAAATGGAATGATTAATTTAAAAAAGCTCAATTTAAATACTTGAATATACTTTCATTGAATTCAAGTGAACTTAAAGGCATTAAAGCCCTTGCTCATCCTGCCACCATTCCTTGGTGGTGTGCCTGAGACACTCTATCATGATGCTTTTTCATGAAGCCACACAGTTACAGGTACTATACAGAAAGAGCCTGCCGCTCAAAATTTTGTTTGAATGTTGAGTCTGGTTACCGTACAGATACCAAGAATTCACAGGAAGCATCATCATTTAAAAAATGAGGCATTCTAGGAGAGAGACGATTAAAATGGGTTTCAAAGTTTGAAACTCTGAAAGTTTGAAATGGGTTTCAATCCGAGAATATAAATAGACTTGATCATTTGTGATACATAGTAGGTATGGTTGAAGTAAGTTTTCCATACATGACCAGAGCCTTGTGTAGATTGAATATCCTTCTTGTATCACATGATGTCATGTTTATCACTAGTCAAATGTCACAAACTGGAGTTTGTCTTTAATATATACACTCTTGAAAGATTTTACCTCCTCAGCTACAAGTGACTTCTATAACTTTTGTAACCAATATACTATGACAAAATTCTCTGTATTTCTTACTTTCTTGATGTGACATAATACCTGATAAAATGAAGGGAAGATTAATTCCAGCTCAGGGAGCAGGAGTTGGAGGCAGCTGCTTGCATAGCAATCACAGATAGGAAGCACAGACTCACCACACTGTTGCTCAGATTGTGGTCTATTCTGAAGTCCAGGACAACAGCCCATGGAATAATGAAACCTATGTTTAGGCTGTGTCTTCACATAGAAATTTACTCACTCTAGAAACTCCCTTTCATACATGATCAGAGGGTTTTCTCCTTGGTGATTTTAGATCCTGTAAGTTGTCACAGTCTACTTTAAAATCTTTCCTATGCTAATGTTATATTGATAAGATTACATCTCAGCACATTGACCCTAGATGTTTCATGGAGTCAGTGAGCATGCTAGAAAAGCCCACATGACTTCGACAATTGCAGGTAGTATCCAACCTTGATGGGCACCTTCATCAAAAGATAAAAAG
This sequence comes from Apodemus sylvaticus, assembly GCF_947179515.1. NCBI lineage: Eukaryota > Metazoa > Chordata > Mammalia > Rodentia > Muridae > Apodemus > Apodemus sylvaticus. Next base: position 76,703,414 of record NC_067476.1, read on the forward strand.
AATCCAGAGCCTGTCTTTTGTCTACAGGAAAATAAATATTGCAAAGATCACGAATCAATATAAAAGTAGAGCCGGGTAGTTGTGGGGCACGCCTTTAATCATAGAGGCAGGCGGATTTCTGAGTTCGAGGCCAGCCTGGTCTACAGAGTAAGTTCCATACAGAGAAACTCTGTCTCAAGAAACCAAAAAAGAAAAAAAAAAAAAGAAAAAAAAAGTAAAGTAAAAATTCCATTCCAATGGAGGCTTTGGGAAAGAATATAGCCCTCTCAACATATGGAGACATCCTGAAAATTATGAACCTTAGCCATTCTCATACTAAATACATTTAGCACGTGACAAGATATATGTGGGATAATAGATTGTGTTACTTAAAGCTGCTCCAAACTTTGTGGCAGTCTACTATCTCATAATAGAAAAATGTTTCATTCATTCCCACTGGACAGTTTGTCTACACCATTTTCCCCACAATTACTTTTCCGTTAATATTATGTCACCTTCGTGGAGTTCTGCAGTTGCTTTCCAAAATCTGTACATTTTAACTGGCTTCATCTTATGTAGCTCTTGTTCAGGTAGCCCTGCTTTCCAGCCTCTTGTTCTCCTGTTCTCTCTGCCTCCTCTTCTGTGATGCAACATGAACTGGGGCAGGGAGGAGTGGTTTAAAAAATATATATCATTTAGAGTTTGAAGCAAAAGAGGTCCCATCCTTACCCACTGAGAAGCTATTGGCAGTTGACGGCAACTGGTGGAGGGATTGTCATTTTTCTTTAGGAATGAGACCACTAGCAGGTTGTGCATAGACCAGTGGCTAGCCTCACATCCATGCACATACACACAGTACTGTTTGAATGAAGTAGAATATACAGTGAATAAAAAAATCCATGAAGTTGGGAGGAGTATATGGGGAAATTAAGGAAGAAAAATAAATAGGTAGATATGAACATAATATATGTAGGAAATTCCCAAAGAATAAATAGAAAGAAAAATAATAATCACCCAATTTCTTCACCACTCTGGTAGGCTGGGATATTACAAAATCCTAAAACTTTTTGCCAAGACTTCAAGGTTAAGAAATGGCCCTGGATTAGAAGGTCACTCCACAGGAAGACCAACAGAATCAACCAACCTGGATCTTGGGGCTCTCAGAGTTTGAACAACAACCAAAGAACATACACAGGCTGGGTCTGGGCCTTCCCACACATATGTAGCAGATGTGCAGCTTGGTCTTCATGTGAATCCTTAACAACTGGAGAGGAGGCTAGCCCAAAAGTTGCTGCCTGTACATGGTATATATTCTGCTAGCTGGGTTGCCTTTTCTGTTCTCAGTGGGAGAGGATGTGCCTAGCCTCACAGACACTTGATATGCCAGGGTTGGGGATACACAAATGGGTCCCCACCTACTCAGAGGAGAACGGGAGGGAGAATAGGGGAAAGGTTGTAGGAGGGGTGACCAGGAGTGGAGCAGTGAGCAGGAGGTAAAGTAAGTAAATAATAATAATAATAATAATAATAATAATAAAAAAATGGCTCACTCACTGTTGTTGGGAGAGAATTTTGTTTTGTTTTGGGTTAGTGCTTCCCCAAATACTTTTCATAAGTAACCTCATATGATACAGTAATATTATAAAGTGAATGACATCATCTCTCCCACGACATCTGGGGAAGAACTTACAGACTTGTAGTAACTTATAAGAATGAACCCAGACAGTTGAGTTCACATCTGGAACTCAAGACTACAGGCATGTTTATTCTCAGCAGTATTTCTTTCCTGGAGGAGAACTTAGCTCTTCTGATGGTACTTCAACATTTCTGATTTTACAACCCTGCCTTTTGTTTTTTATCTATTTTCAGGACTAGTGTATGTGCAATAAATCTAAGTTTCCCGTATTTGTATTTGTGACAATCTATTATCTACTATCTACAATCTACTAAGGCAACAAAAATATAGTCTATGGAACTTGTGTTTTCTTAAATCAGACACGAATGTATCTTTTTATGATATAGTGAGGATCTCCATTTTCATTTGAGAAAAACAAAAACAAAACAAAACAAAAAAACTATTCAATTATTCCCCGGAGTACTATTTATGCATTCATCTACTTTCAAGTCTTTAAGATATGATATATCCAAGGAAAAATTGTGAAACAGAAGTAAAAATACAGTTTTTTTTTTTTTTTTGGTAAGAATTATTGAAGGAGACCAGCTAGAACTAGAAAATTAGGAGAGATTAATTTTTTATGCCTGAGCTGAAGATCTATTTGTTAAGTAGTATTAATGCAGGGCAGTGAGCTAGATTTTGCATGCTTGTGAAGCAATACATCTCTTTGTTTACCCCTTTGTAATTAATTCAGGCTTTAATTGTATTAGGTAAGGGGTGGAGAATTAAAAACGCAGGCTTAAATGAATCTGGGAACATGAATTTATTACTGTGATAGAAGAGCCTCTTCTCTGGGTCTCCATTTGCAACATTGCTTCAGAGCTTCTCACCTGCCATAAATCACGGGCTGGATGTGTATCCTAGGCTGAGAACAATGCTCGAAACTGATTCGTGAACTCATAAAGCTCTCAGCTTATGATTTCCATCCTTGTCCACAATCCAACCTGCCTCTTCCAATGAACTGATGATCGACTTCTCCTGGTTCCGGTCTTAGGGTGAATTCTATTTTAGACTTACAGATAATGTGTGAGTTTTTCTACAGTGTTTCTGAAATGAACCACATGAAGGAACTTGCTGTTTCAGTTTTAATACAAGGCAGTAATAAAGAATCGAGTGCACCCAGATCCCCTAAGGTCTTCTGTTGTATGAACTGTCACCCAACACCCACTTCCTGCCTCCCAATTCATCCTGTACTGTGTCCTTAGATGCTCTCTGCTTATTTGTGCTGTTTTGACTGTGGGCTTATGCAAGCTGAAGGGCCTGTGAGTTCACAGTCCTTTTTTGCTTTCCACCCATGCACTGGCTTTTAATTAATGCCTGAGTGAGGCATAAATATGAAAGTTCATTTATTTTCTTTTACTTCAGGGTTTGTGTACAGGAGAAAGGGCAAATAAGTAAAACTTATGCTTCAGTCATTTTAAGAGGATCACCCTGAAGCTGGAACTTGTTTTGAAGACCTATGAGGACTGACATTTCACTTCTACGAATTCTCTTCTTTCTCTTTATTTTTTCTCTGGGAAGCACACATGTGTGTTTCACTGTTCTCTCCTGAAGTCCCTTCCCCAACACCTTTTATGCACCACCATTTCCCGAGCCTATCCCAAAGCCCTTTCCCATTCAGTGATCTATCTCTCAAAGAACATGCATTTGGCCTACAGAACTTATCCCCAGTTCCCCAAGTATCTGGTAAATGTTACATCTCTAAATTGAAGACATCACATGACCCTGACCTCTATCTACCCCATTTGTGACCCATGTAGCAGGAAAGCTGATATGAAGAACCATGAACTTTTTCATGCAGAACTGATTTACTCATAAGCGTGTTTGATTTGTTTCTTCCTTTGCATATGCTGTGAGAATTTAGACAAGTTACTTAATTTTGCTAAGGATTAGCTTTCTCTTTTATAAATACATGGAAATTAATATCTGTTTCTAATATCTGGAACTAATTTCTGTGACTAATACTTGTTAAAAACGAGAATAGAACAATGTGAAGTGGGATTGCTTTATAATTGTGAAGGATTAGAGGAAAGAACGTGTGCTTTGGATACGGATATATAGTGTCTGTAACAATGCAGCTTCAGGTGATGGATTCATTTTGGAGCAATGTTGGCTTCTGTCAAATGGGAATAGCAGAAATGAACACAACATTGGCAATGGGCAGAAATAAACAGGTGAAACTTTCATTCTGTCACAAACAGCTACATCCAGTGTCTGGTAGATACATTGTCGTTGCTTCTGGGGATAAGTTTGTAGGCCAATTTCATGTTCTATTAGTGGTTTCAAGGTTGCTTTGAGAGCTAGATCACTGAATGGGAGTGGTCTTTGGGATAGGCTCAGGAAAAGGTGATGGTGTATGAAAAGTGTTGGGGGAGGGACTTCAGAAGAGAACAGTGAAACACACATATACATATATATATACTTCCCAGAGGAAAATAAAAGGAAGGAAGAAGAGAATTTTTAGGGGTGGAATGTCAATCCTCAGAGGTCTTCAAAATAATTTCTAGCTTCAGGGTGACACCTATGTTTACACACAGCTTTATGTAGGCACTTAGACTTAGAAATAACTTAAAATTGTTTGCACTGTTTTCGAGACTACTTGCTAAGATAGAAAGAGAGGAAGAAGAAACAGGAAAGGAGAGGGTAAAGGGAGACAGAGGGAAAGATATGGGTCAATAGATCTTTTATGTGCTTATGTGTGTAAGTTTGTATGTGTGCACATGTGTATGTGTGTATGCAACATAACCACCCCATACTTTCAGTAAATATTTATTTTCTTTTATCAGGTATTACCCTTTCATCTTTACTCTATTTTATGTATAACTTATTTCCAAGCAATGTCAACTACCTTATGTACATACCTTGTTTATTCCCATCTTTTTCCTGTTGACTTAGCTGTATATTTTATATGGCTTATTTCTGTCACCAAGTTCTTTTAAGTTTTATTTTAAAAAACAAACACTAGAAAAAATCACGTGTGTGCATGTGTGTATGTGTCTGCTTCCAACTATCAGAAGCCATATTCATTGTTCAATATAGCATACTTGGGCATCAGATTCCAGTGACCAAGATTTTCAAGGTGGTGAGCCAAAACATTCTCCATGGTTGCTTTGCAAGTAAAAACATCCATAGAAGTGAAGTGCATGTTGGGGACCAGAGCACAGAGCTATGTAAATCAGATCCAGAGCTTTCCCATTAGCCTCCCCCACTGAGACCTGGGGAGATGTAAAATTCCTGTAGGAAGAATTTTTAAATATTAAAGTTGTTATTCACAGTACATTTTTATAATTTATTTCTTCTCTCCTCTTGCCAAATGTTCAGACTCTCTAAATATGCTGCTTTGGTTTGCTTAAAAAGCTGGCTTTCTATTATTTCCTGACCCTGTCACCTTTCTTACACAGACCCAAAAGAGAAAACTAGATCTCTGCATCATCGTAACTAAAACCTGTGGGCTTTTTACGTATTCCTTGTTGCATACCTGGGAAAAGTTGTTTGTCTTGTTGTTTTCCTTTTTTATCAGAAAATTCTGCATAATAACAGCTATCTGGAATAGCTTGTTGAGAAGATGAGGCTTTATAATATTAGCAAATAGTTTAATGTAGAGACACACCTATCTAGTCTTCTAACATAATTGCCTCAACAATAAGAATACCAAGCCTTCCTCAAATTGAAAAATTATATGATTTCTTTTTGTGGGAGGATGCTGAGGAAGCTTTTCCATGTGAGATGTGCTGTTTGGGGGAAGTTCAAAAGAGCATCTTGGAAAGAATGGTAGGTAAATAAAATATCCAGTACCAAGATGGGCTAATTTATGGTGTGACAATTATAAGAAGTTTAAGGAAATTCAGTGCCTACTACTTCCAACTCCTGCAGTCGTACAGGGGACAATAGAGAATTATACTGCACACTGCTTTGTTCCTGAGATTTGGGACCTTAGAAAATCATCTCTATTGGAAGTGCACTTGAGGAAGGTGGTCCTTAAAGAGTATCCCTCTTGTGTAAGTCATACTAGCATTATGCAGAACCCCTCTGCACATCATAAAATCAACAGTGGAAGGAAGCTCTTAGCCCTGAGTATCTTCTGTGGCAAATCACCCCAATGCCTGACAACATTAGATTATTTAACTCTTTATTCATATGGAAAAACAATGTGCATCTAGACAGACTCTGCACTGTCATTTTTGCTCTGATCGTTACTCTTCCCTTTGCCTTTCAACATGATGGCTATGATAGTTGGTTTTGATTCTCAGTACGATGAAATATAGAATAACTGGGAAAGAGAACCTCAATGAAGGACGGCCTATGAGTGTCTCTTTGGATTAACTTAATTAGTTTAATTAATGTGGGAAGACTCAGACTATTTGGGGTGGCACCACTCCCTAGCAAGTGTCCTGATCTGTAAAAGAGCTGAGAAGTCCAGTTGAGCACACACAATTAAGGAAGCATGCATGTGTTCATTTTTCTTTGCTCTTGATTATTGATGTGACCATATGACCAGCTCCTTAAAGTTGCTGCACCCTTGACTTCTACACACACTAGATTATAACCTAGAATTTTGAGTTCAAATAAACTGTTCCTTCCCCAAGTTGCTTTTTGTCAGGTTATTTTTTCACAATAGCACTGATGAAAGTAAAAAAGAAAAAAGTCCATATTGCTGATTTTCTTCCTTTTACTAGGGTATCCTGGCCTCTGATTTCAGTCTCTCTTCCTTAGAGAAGAGCTCTGTTAGAAAGACAATGAGGACCCAGCTATACCACTCCTGGGCATATACACAGAAGATGCTCCAACGTGTAATAAGGATACATGCTCCACTCTGTTCATAGAAGCCTTATTTATAATAGCCAGAAGCTGGAAAGAACTCAGATGTTTCCCAACAGAGGAATAGATACAGAAAATATACACTTATACAATGGAGTACTGCTCAGCTATTAAAACAATGAGTTCATGAAATTCTTAGGCAAATGGATGGAGATAGAAAATATCATCCTGAGTGAAGTAACCCAATCACAAAAGAACACACATGGTATGTACTTGCTGATAGGTAGATCTTAGCCCAAAAGCTTGGAATGCCCAACATACAACTCACAGACCACATGAAGCTCAAAAAGAAGGAAGACCAAAGTATGGATACTTTGATCCTTCTTGGAAAGTAGATCAAAATACCCATAGCTTACAGCCATCCAATAGACTGAGTATCAGACCCCAATGGAGCAGCTAGAGAAAGGACTCAAGGAACTGAAGAGGTTTGCAGCCCCAATGGGAAGAACAATAATATGTACCAACCAGTACTCCCACCCCCGGAGCTCCCAGGGACTAAACCACCAATCAAAGAGTACACATGGAGGGACCAATGGCTCTACCTACATATGTAGTATAGGGTGGTCATTTCAGACATTAATAAGAGGAGAGGACATTGGTCCTATGAAGGTTCAACACCCCAGTGTACGGGAATGCCAGGTCAGGAAAATGGAAGGGAGGCACAGAGTAAGCAGGGAGAGGGGGATGGGATAGGGGGTTTTCAGAGGGGTAACAGGAAAGGGGATACCATTTGAAATGTAAATAAACAAATATCTAATAAAAAAAGAAAGACAATGCAGTGCTGGGAAGAGAATTGTGTCCCCTTTATCTGTGTGGTTTTCCAATGTCTGTCCGTGCCCTGCTCATTTTGTCTAAACGTCTCCTTTGTTACTCTTTTGTTTCTTAAATATCTCCTATGGATGAAGACTTGCATAGATATCACCTGCTTCTCAACTATATCAATAATCTGAGTTGCTTTTTCTTGATTTGTTTTCACACAGCATTCTGTGTTCAAAATTTAGTTAATACTGACTGTCAGTTTGAATGTATTGAGAATTACCTCTAAGTGTGTCTGTGAGGATATTCAAGATAATAATTAAATGGAAAAGCCTGTTTTGAATCTGGGTTAAGGGATGGATGGAATAAACAGGAAAAGAAGAGAAGGAGGTCATGATTGCTCAATAATTGTAGTTTTTTGAGAGGCTGAGGCAGGAGGATTGCTCTGAGTTTGTATCTAGTTTGAGCTAAAGTAAGATTCTGTTTTAAAACAAAATCCACAAGCCAAACAAACTCAATGGAAAAATACATAGCAAATACAATAGTGTTTTAAAAAGGAGACAGTCAGCTACTAGGCACATTCTCCTCTGTCCCTGACTTTGCCTCCTGGATAATATGATATGAGCTACTCTAAAATTCTTTCCTCAGCATGATAGAATGAAGTCTCTGAAATCATAAACCAAAGTTCACCTTTCTTCTTATAATCTATTTTGTTAGGCATTTTGTCATTGTGACAGTACTCTATTCATATTCATACAACATTCATATCAGAGGACTTACTGTCATAGTTAACTTACTTTGTATTTAACCAGCTAGAAGCACATGTTGGAAAGAATCTTTGCCTCCTTTGGATACATCATGCTTTAGTAGGTCATCATGACTCTGCACCTGTTGTATCTTCTTCTCAGAATGTTGCTTCCTACCTAGAGCACTCTCCTTGGCCATAGGCCATAATTTACATATAAGCATTGAGCAATGCATATGCATGTTGAAATCAGAAAGAATGGGAGCTAGAGGGGGAAAGGAAGGAAAAAGGGAAGGAAGAAATGAAAGAAAGGAAGGGACAGAGGGAGGATGGAGAAAGGGAGATATTAGTGGGCTGTGACCTAAGTTTCTACATTTGCCTTCCTCCTTCCTCTGTTCATCATAAGTCCTCTAGGGTCACTGCTTATTATTCATTTAGATGCTATCAGATCAAATTATTAAGTTGTCTTCCCTCTCTTTTAGGAATTTCCTTTTTTTTAAATTTTATTTATTATTATATGAAAGCACACAGTAGCTGTCTTTAGACACCCCAGAAGAGGGCATCAGATCTCACTACAAATGGTTGTGAGCCACCATGTAGTTGCTGGGATTTGAACTCAGGGCTTTCAAAAGAACAGTCAGTGCTCTTAACCACTGAGCCATCTCTCCAGCCCTTCTAGGAATTTCTTATGAGTTGCTTATGCAGTATCTTATTTGGTCAGGTAACCACTGTTTTCTTATTGTTTGAATCTCTATAGCTCAGCTTTGGAAGATCTTAAATAAATCTCTATAGTCCTGTTACAAAATGTAATGCTGTTTACCCCTTTTCATTTTCTCTCTGTTATTTAACAACCTGTATCTGTTATCAGAATAGGCTTTGTAACCATTAGTGGTACCCAAGAAGGGCTTACTTACCTTCTCTGAGAGGAAGAGGTGGGCACAATGAAGGGAGAGAATTCTAAGGGTGGGACAGGGAAGGGAGAAGGGAGGGATGTTGTGTTTGGATGACAAGTGAATTTAAAACAATAAATTGCTTTAAAGGACTCATTAGGAAGCAAGTGACAAAAATAAGCTATCTCAGAGAAAAGAAAAAAAAACTGGAAAAAAAAGTTGAATTGAATTGAGAGTTTGCTCCAATTTCATGTGGCACAATTAAATTATAGAATAGACAAAAATGCAATGTTCACCAAACGGACAGCCCCGACTGAAGGCATTATGGTCAATGTGGGTGTCTCTTTACCATGAATTCTTTATCTCACATCTTTAGTTAATCAACTTAGCCCAATCATTCCTAGAGAAAAACCTGGCTAGCATCTGATTGTGGGATTATTCTTTTCTCTTGCACCCATCAGAGAGGATAAGGTTATGCCTGGTCCACTTTTGTGACTATCTTGTAGAAAGTTCACACAATTCCAAAATTGGAGGGGCAAAGCAAACAGGGTATTGGGTCAGATTTGGAATAGGTGTCCATTTTATTAAAAACCACATATTGAGGTTGGTAACGTTCTACTAAGTGCATATTAAAAGATTTCAATGATGAACAGAGAAGATATATCACTTCTACCATGAAATCATATGTTTTTTTTTAACATTTGTTTTCCAGGTTTTTAAAACATTCAATGTCCACCCTAGGAAGTATGGTAATTGTATGGTAAAAGTAATTAACACAAGGATATAGTCCCAGTCCTTATAAAGCTTATAGACAAAATGGAAGGAAGAATGTCTGAACTAGTAATTGTTACCCAAATGGTCCCATCCACACCACATGTCATCTTGATGGAGGGTGAGGGCAGAAAGATGAGCATGCAGCTACTTCTATGGCTACTGAGATGCTCTTAGACAAGGCTAATATATAAGCAATTAGTTTCCATCTAAAATAATTTAATGCTCTCTGGGAGAAAAGTGCAAGAAATGAGATACTTATATAAAATTGTTTAGAAGAGTTCAGAAAACATCATGATTAGAATAGACAAAACAACCTGAATGGAAAGACAAAAGCCTAACCCTTAATTGAAATAGCTGAAGCAGTGGTGGAGGAGACAGAATCAATTTACAAAACGGTATTTGCATGCAACCAGGAGTCCCAGAATAAACAGAAAAGGGACCTTAAGCTAAAGGAATATGACAGGATAATAAAAAACTAAAGCTGTTTAAGTTTACAATAACAATTCACTAAAGGTTTTTGATTTGGCAGTACCAGGAGCGAAATACATTTGTAAACAATGAGAGGACTGTTGTGTGGGTTCAGGAGGAAGGAGCTGTTTGGAAGGTGGGAAGACACTAAAGTGTTGCTTTAGAAAATATGATGGGACCTGGACAGGGGAAGGGCAGCATTTAGAATGTAAATAAATAAAATAATTAATCAAAAAAGAAAGCAAAAATAACAAATGAATGAAATGTGACTGTGGTTACTTTCTTGCTTAATTTTCATTATATTTCATAACTCTTGGAGGAGCTAAACTTATATGCAATGCTTCATGTTATTATCTTTCCTATTAAACTCTAAGCTATTTGAAAATAAGTAATGAGGTTCTTTGTTTCTTTTTCCTTGTTTCACTCTTCCTTCCTTTTTTATTTATTTAATTTTAATTTTGTACTCTCTGGAGCCTAACATAGAACTGATTAAAGGTATATTCTATGCTATTGAATAGCTGTCATTGAATGGGTGCCTGAATGAATGAATAACACCCCAATGCTGAGAGTGGAATCCAAAAATACACAATCGGAGCATTTACTCAACGTTGAGCTCCACATGGAGATGGTGCCAGTTTCTGTGACTTTCTGACTGTGTAGCCTCGTGCAAGTTTTTCTGTTTGCCTATGCCTCTAATTATTTTTCTTTCCTGCTGATATGAGACTAATAATTCTTGCCATCTCACACTGGTAGTGTGAAGATGAAAAAAGAAGAATATATTCAATGTACTTAGCTTGTTGCTAGCATGAAGTGTGAACTCATTAAATAGTGTAACCTAATGTTTACACTAGCCTCTTAATGACATCCCAGGCAGGAAATGGCTTCCGTACTTCCATCTTGTTCCTCTATTTATTTTTTCATATAGTTACTGCTCACTCAACAATAATAATGCATGCCCAGTAATACATATTAAAGTGCCAAAGATCAAAAAGTATAGAACATCTCACTCAAAGAACTTACACTTTAGGAAGTTCATTAAACACTTTAGGAAGTTCACAGGCATTAGTAGCAAAATGAGGAAACAGCCCTAACTGAGACTCTCAGTAGTTGGGCATATGTATACTGGCAAGGTCACTTCCTATAGCCAGGTAGGATTTTCAGTGGAAGGAGGGGGATATCAACCCACTAACAAAACTTTCAACCCAAACTTTGTCCTGCCTACAAGATGTTCAAGGTTAAAGATGGAGCAGAGATTAACGGAATGGCCAACAAGTGACTGGCCAAACATGAGACCCATCCCATGTGAGAGAGTCAACCCCTGACACCTTCAGTGATACTCTGTTTGCAGACAGGATCCTGGAATAACTGTCTCCTGGGAGGCTTCATCCAGCAGTAAATGAAAGCAGATGCGGAGACCCACAGCCAAACATCAGGCAGAGCTCAGTGAATCTTATGGAAGAGCTAGAAGTCAAGGATACCACAAGAAAACCTATAGAGTTGACTAATTAGGCCCATGGGAGTTCACAGAGACCAGCAAGCAAAGAATAGTCAGGGTCTAGACCAAGGCCCCTTAAACATTTGTAGCAGATGTGCCACTTGTAGCAGATTGGCCCCTAACAATTGGAGCTGGATATGTCTCTGACTCTGTTGCCTGTCACTGGATCCCCTTCTCCTACCTGGACTGACTTGTTGGATCTCTGTGGGAGAGGAAGAACTTAGTCCTCCTGCTACAACTTGATGTCCCAGAGCAGAGTGGTATCCAAGGGAGGCTTCCCCTTCTCTGAGGAGCAGGGGTAAGAGTAATAGAGGAAGGAAGTTATAAGGATAGGACTAGGAGTAGAGAAGGTGTGTGTGTGTGTGTGTGTGTGTGTGTGAGAGAGAGAGAGAGAGAGAGAGAGAGAGAGAGAGATTAGGATATAAGTGAATAACTAAATTAATGAAAAATGAAGATGACCTTTTGCTGATTCCATCTTTATGTCTGCAGGATAAGGGGGATCATTGCTAGTTAAGAAACAAGTAATTTACTTGGCCAGTATTTCAGTTGTAAGAATGTACTACCATGATGCTGAGGTAGGGAGCTAAGACACAACCTGGAGGATTAGCCAGTGTTTCACAATTTTGAAGCCAGAGCTAGAATTTCCCCATGGTTCATCCTCTTCAACTTCAAATATTGTTATTTGTTAACTCTAGTTCCTTTTCTGTCCTTGCAGATAATGGATGACATTGGAACTCTGCAGGCTTCCTGGGCTGCTTGGTGACAGTTGACTTGATGGCGGCCAGGCTGCCTCTCCTGGCTTGCCTTTCCATCAGGAGAAAGGACCCAGCTGGGGCAGACTTGAGTCAACTTGCAGAACTCATTCCACACATGCATTCACCGGGAGAAGAATAAAAAAATCCCTCAGTGGTGATGCTAAAAAAAAAAAATCAGTATTTGTCAGTCTATGTGAACACGGGAGGTCTGGTGCTGGCTACTCAAGGAGAATTTGAATAGAATGGAAGAATCAGAGATACCATGTGCTTCACAGAGCAGCGAGAGTCATGAAAAATTAAAGCCACAGGCTTTTTATTCTCCTACTAAGTTTTCTTTTCTTTTCCATTTTATAACTCCCTGAAGAAAAGCATTCTTCTCTGTTATTAACAATGGCAGCTTTACCCTGTTCATCCTTTACCACTCAGGTGATGTCGCAGTCTGACCTTTTGATGCTACGCAGATAGCATTTTCACACTTTCTTAATTTGCATATACTGGTAGAGGAAATTTTATTTATATCTTTTAAATTTTACCTTTCCCTGAGGAGTGATGTGGGAAGCAAGGATGTTTTGCCAGCCTGACCTAAAACTCAGGAAAGCACTATGCCGTCTGGTTAGGCACAGCAAGTTTACTCTGGTTATGATTGTGGTCTGTACACCGCAGATCTTTTTATCTTACTCTTATCACTTGTTTTATTTTTGCCATTATCGTTCATTTTATCATTCATCTTTAGTTATCATATTTAGCAGTTCTGAGAATGCTTGAGCTAGGGTCAGGTGACCAAACTTCTCAGGTGTTATGTTGTGGATTATCCAGGGTCAAGGGAATAATTTCTGTTGGAAGCCTCTGATTTTGCAGATACAAGCCAAAACGTGAGGTGGAAAACAGCTGGTCTGAATAGGGCCACTGATATATTTGTTTAGTGCTTCACATATGCCAGGGGCTCTGCCTACAAAGAGTGATTTCTTTCTTACCACCCTCCAGTGGAAAATCCAGTATTATCCTGCTTTGATCAGATAATAAAATGGTTCAGCGAAGTCCGTGAACTGCCAGTGTTCAGAAGACAGTTATGTGAGGATCAGGGTTAGATCCAGATTTATTTCATTCTAAACTCGTGTTTGTTCTATGGTGCCCTTAGGGCAAACACAGAGAATTCAGTTTGCATTCCCACCAGGGCTTTTGTGGGATGAGTGTCTATCCTTTGTGTGCCTGCTATAGAGGAGGGTTAGGAGGGTTAGGGCCTTTAGGAGCTTGCTGGTGGCTGCAGAGAGCACCAGGGTCCACTTACACTTCTCTCAGGCACATGGACATCTCTGCAAAGAGCTTAGGTACTAGTTAAGTAAATAAGTCAGTCATTTTCCTTCCATGTTCAGACATACAATATGAAAAGGTTAGAATATAACGGCAACTTAAGATTGCAGAATCTTAGATTTTGTTTAGAGTTTTATGGTTTGGGGTAGAGACATAGGCTCCATTGCTGGACAATCCTTTTATTTGGTCTGGGTTTCTGGATTAGTTACTGTATGTTTCTAAGGCCTAGTTATTTTGCCCATAAAATATCCATTTTAGGTTAAAATGTTTGTCATAACATAAGCATGAGGACCTTATTTTATATCATCATCAGCCATACAAAAAGCCAAAGATGGCAGGGTTCCTTTTTAATCAGAGCACTTGAGAAACAGAGTCAGATGGGCCCAGACGTGCTGGACCAGTAATCTTGTTGAATTGGTGAGGTACCCTGTCTCAATCTATAAGGTAGAAAATGGTAGAGAAACCCACTTAACATCAACCTCTGACCACACATGCCTAAATGTGCATACTAACACTACATGTACATATATTATTTTATATATGTGTGTGCATGCCCGAAGTATGTGTGTGTATTACATGCATGCTGGAACTCCAGCAAGTAAGCAGGTCAAGGGCTCCTCTGGAACTGATGCTACAGATGTTTGTGAACTTCTATATAGGTCTAGGGAACCAAACCTGGATTCCCTGTGAGAGCAGGAAGAGCTCGTAACTGCTGGGCCATATCTTTGGCCCAATTTTCAAAGTCCAATCATATGTGAAGCAATTCTGATGAGTTAATATGACAGAAAATCAATATTAATGGTTGACACATAATAGGTTGTTAATAAAATACAATTACTATTATTTTGAGGTGAACTTAGTAGGTATTTGCTCCTGGTTCTTTTAGTTTATTCTTAAACTTTTACTTAGCTAATATTTATAGACCTGAGAGAATGACAAAGTACCACATAAACAGACAAGCAAAAGTTCTAGAGATAAAACTGAATAATAAAGCAATACCATGAAGTAAAAAAATAAATTGAATTACTTTCCAACATTTTTTTACTACCAAGTATTTTATTTTAGTTTCTAGTGCTTGAACTGCACTTATGAATACTTAATTCATTTTCTTATTTTTATTAGTTGAAGACATATATATCTTAAATGAAGCACAGATAATAAGTACTAAGCTAGCAGGAGGAATAAAAAGACATAGCACCATAGTAAATTTTATTAATGAGTCTACATTTTCATAAACAAATGAAGGCTGGCTATTTGTATACACTTAATTTCAGTTGCTAGTTTTAGAATATTTAAAACAACGCAAGAATTCCTGCAGATGCTTTCTGAGATTCTTGTAGATCTGTAGACTATAGAGTTGTGGCACCTGTGAACTGGACCCTGTTACATTAGGTCAAAATCCCACACTGGCCCTAAATGTGAAGAGTATTTTTCTTTTAATTTTCTATTTTCCATCTATTTTCTGCTTAGTAGAATTGCTGTTACTGGCATTTGTGCCCTATTATTTTACACTCCTTCTCGAGAATAAACAAATGAGTCTGTCACTCACGAACCTGTCCTTCACACTGAGCCTTAAGGACCAATGTCTTGTTATCAGCTATCTCCTGAATGCTGCATCTCAGCTCTGGACACGCTGAACCTAACTCTATCCTATAACAAGAGTCCAAAGTGTCATGTACAGACATGGAATTGAGAAGCATGGGATGACATTCCAAAATTGGAACTCAACAGAAAACAGTTTCCTAGCAAATGTTTCTTTCTCACCGATGGATAACAAGTCACCCAAGCACCACATACAAGATACCTGGGGTCCAAACTTGAGGTCTTGATACTTGTCACACAAAAAGATCCTACTTGCCCTTCGTTGCTGTGTCAAACATAATGACCCAAAAGCAACTTGGTGAGGGAAGACAAGGAAACAAGTCAAAGAGGAACTCGATGCAGAAGCTTGAAGTAGAAGCTGTGAAGCAATGTGACAGACTCCCTCCAGTTCAGGACCAGGGCTACACAGTTAGCCCTCGCCACAGGAACCCCTTACAGCAATCAGCAATCAGGACAGCTGAGGCCATACAGCAACTGGGACTGCCTCAGATATCTCTGGGTTGTGTCGAGTTGACAGCTGAACAAATTAAGAAGTATACCAGGAAGTAGAAGAGAATTCAAAATTGCCTCTCACCGTGAAATGACACATGATTAAGGTGATAGAAATACTGGTCACCTGATTAACTGGACAATCACTCTGTGTTCTTTAGTGCATCCGTGCTCATACTTCAAATATTTTTAATAAAAAAAGAACCAAAATAACATGTTTTTAAAAATTATCAGATGGTTTATAATATGCATCATTTTCTGACTAGAACTGGGTAATCCTTTCCTTTCTTTTTATACCCTTTAATCACAGGTTGGCTTCAAATGGTGTGTAGCTGAGGATGACTTTCAGATTCTGCTGTTGTTTCTCCCGCATCCCGAGCACTGGGAATAGAAAGTGCATCCCTCAATGTCTGGTTTTACCTCACTGGGGACAATGCCTAGGCTTCCTGCCTGCCCGCTAGGCACTCGTCCACCGGTCCCACGGTTTCCATGGGGTCAGACTGAAAAGCATGGGATTTATTGGATTTCTCTTTTAATTTAGAAAACTCCTCAGAATCAGCAGTGCTGTGGATTTCCCTTAAGGACTGTGAATCCCTCCTTCTAATTGCTGTTAGCTTTCATCCATAGAGAACTGCCAAGCACCCTCTTAGAGTTTAGGACTCCCTGACATCCTGGGCATGCATGTCTAGCCACCTCTGCTTCCTCCGCTTCCTCTCCATTTTCCTTCTCCACCCCCTTTGGTGTCCTCCTTTTGGGGCTTTGAGACAGAGTGACCTCTCCACACCAGCAGAGTGGGCAGACAGACGCAGTGGTCTCCGACGTCTCTCTGAAGAACAGAACGCAGCCCTTACAGTGGGTACCTCTACCACCTGCTTAATAGGTTGTTAAGAGAATCAAATGAGGCTGGGCATGCAGTGCCCCTGTGTGAGCTGTAAAACACTGGATCAAAATGAGAGAGCATTATTAGGCATATGTGGTCTGATAGTGTCTTACAGATGGCAGTCACCTGCCGTTATGAAAGCTATCTTTAAGCCAAGGCTGAAACTATAATGGATCCAGAGGCTCCTGAGGCAGCGACTTATCAGCTGTTGCTTGCGCACCCTCTTTGGCTCAGCATCTTGTTTTCTGTGACTATTTTCTCCTAGAGCATTGGCTGCTGTGCTCTTGTTGTCTGGTACTTGTCTACCTGGCCTGTACACTGGCTTTCGGGAGCCATA
This sequence comes from Apodemus sylvaticus, assembly GCF_947179515.1. Lineage (NCBI taxonomy): Eukaryota > Metazoa > Chordata > Mammalia > Rodentia > Muridae > Apodemus > Apodemus sylvaticus. The sequence continues at coordinate 76,720,388 of NC_067476.1, forward strand.
GGTGGCCTTCTGGGGTGTCTCCTTTGGCTGGTGAGATCTGTTCCTGTCCTGTGCCACGTGGTTGAAACATTTACATGCTGTACTGCTTCATTAGGGACATACACTCAGATCGCTTCCTGGAAACAATAAGGTCTGCACTGGGATAGAACGGAGTTGAATAGACATTTATCTTTTCACAGGGGCAAATCAATGAGTAATTTTCTGGTTTGAATGCTATATTTAACACTCTGTCTGGGGAAATGCTCTCAAGCATATCCTATTCCAAGGTGGCTTTAATAAAGAGATTAAAAAAAAAACCCTCTCATTTATGATTCCTGGAACCTGCATTAAATCCTCCAGGGAGTTGTTGCCCTTTTGATATGCAGACCACAGGAGGACGTGGGCTAGGTGCTGATGGCATACACCTGAAAGGGGCAATATTCTGTAAACTCCAGTGGCATAGGAAGGCTTTTACTGGGCAAACTTAAAGCCGAAGCTTCCCCCTCTACTGAACATCAAAGGAAAGAATATAAAAACATTTTAACTTGTGATTATTATCCAAAATGAGACAAGTGAGTCACAAGAGTGAGGAGTTCATATATTGCCAGTATTTGGCTGTCTATTTTCAACTTCCATTCAAGCAACACACACACACACACACACACACACACACACACACACACACCATATTGATGTCCAACTTTCTAATTGTACTGGTACAATAAAAAAAGAAAGAGGCTCAAAAAGGTCACTTGACATGTTCAAGGTCACACAGAGAATGCTTACAAAGCTAATGGGCTTCTCTGCTGATAAATTGGCTCCATCATATTCACAGAAGAATACTCAGGTTCACAAAAGCTGGGAGGCATAATTATTTCCATCAATAAGATAAGATGTTAGGCTCGTTTGTAGTTGGGGGAATTGGGAGAGATGTATATTCTTGAATGATTTTTTATTATTCTCATCTATACCACTGGGGTTTTGTTAATGTGCACTACAAGCTGTGTGTTCATTCGACAATATCATATTTGTAAAGCACTGTAGAAAGTAAGAAGAGGACCCTGATCCTGGAAAGGCTTGATCCAGCATTGTAGGGGAGTACCAGGACAGAGAAAAAGGAGGGAGGTGATCAGAGAGTGGGTGGAGAGAAGAGGGCTTATGGGACATATGGGGAGGGGGGAGCCAGGAAAGAGGAAAGCATTTGGAATGTAAACAAAGAATTTAGAAAAAAAAAAAAAAGCACTGTGGAGACATTGTGCAGAATAGACTCCACTCCCATTCCTGGAACACTAGAGTTTTCACTATAGATACGAGGATCCTTTTCATTCCGTGCTTCATGAAGAATGGAGATTATTGGGCAATACGACCAGATATCTGTCAATCCAAACACCAGCGAAGATTTTCCCGTGTTGTGGAAAAATGAAATCCCTCTTGCTCCCTATGAGCTGACTTCAAAACTGACCAAACGGGTTCTCAAATTGAGGAGCCCTCAGAGTAGTTCTCACCGTGAGCTGTAGATGGCGGTGTTGCATCAAGAACTTCCTGCCCTAGGCAATGGTGGGAGCTGGGGCGTCCAGCTGTGACCTGCTGGGGCTGAACTCTGAGAATCCTGCTTTAAGTTCCTCTGGTTGGTCATAACACAGCAGTCCTCCTTCTGGGTCCCTTGCTTCCCCATCATTCTCGCCCGCTACAAGCTGGGAATGTAAGCCCCGTTGCGCTTCCCTCCTCCTTCCTTTCCTTTGCTTTACAGGGGTCTGTGATTAATAGCAGCACGGGGGAACAATTGAGAGGGAGAAAGTACTTGCAATGCAACAGTGGAGAGATTAAATGTAACTCGGGTGCTGAACCTCTTTAGTGAGAGCATCCTTGCAAATTTGTTTTCCCATCCCTCCCACCGCGCCCCCCCCACCCCCATTCAGGGTGGAGGCAGACTCAGTGACTTCATTAATCAAGGCGCTTTGCTGGGGCTGATGAATTTTAACAGCAAACTGTCACTTACAATCCTTCGCTGTCTCATGTATCCCCGAGCTCTGGTTATTTCATCTTCACCAATTAATCAAGGCAGCCACAAAGCGACCCTGGAGTTTATTAGCAGAAAACAGGTTGTTGCTTCCCCAGAGACAGGCTTTTTCTGCCATTTCAGATGTGAGGAGTACCCTTTCCCTTTAGTTTTTCTGGTTGAGAGACACACCCAAGCCAGCCTTTTATCCTCCAGCCTTCCTGAGGCCCTCCTTCATTGGCCCTTTCTCTAATCTCATCGCCTTCATCTGCTCCCAGGTCTCCAGTACTTTGATTAGAAGGTTGACAGGCACAAAAAAAGGCAAGATAGCTAGCTCCTCACCTACTCTGGACGCCCAACAGACTGACCATTTATTGAAGCATTTTTTGGATCTGTTGCCTGGGCATGGATATTTAAAGGTGTTTTGTGTTTTGCTTTTCTCACGAATTCAGATTTGAATGGCACTGATTTTCCAAAAACGCCTGTCTTCCTGGAGTGGGGACACTTATAGATAAAATCAAGGACTTCTTTAGGCAAGTTTTCTTTTAAAGCAATTTCGTAATTTGTAAAATTAAGTGTTCTGAGGCGCCATGCTGTTGAAGCAGTAACGTCTGTGTAGAGCTTTAGGGATGCTTATTACCTGTTTCCTCTTTACCACTCCTCTTCTAGGCAGAAGGGCTTCAGTAGCCAGCCATTTGCACAATGCGTTCCCCCCCACCCCTTCTTCATTCATTCACTCCAGCAAACATTTATTGAACATTTTAATTTTTAGCCATCAGAGCTCATAATAATTAACAAAATACTTGCACAGATTAAATTTTGTCAGTCATGGTAAGTGCTATGACAAGAACACAACTTACTTTACTGGGAGGAAAAAAGTGGTGCAGAGACTGAATCTTGCTTGTGAGTTAGAAAGGCTGTGTCAAGGAGTGACATTTACCAGGAGACCTGAGAGTTGATAAGAATTATCCTGGTGGGAGCAGATTGCAGAGAGTAAGACAGTTATATGCAGAGGAAAAATGTCTGCAAAAGGCCAGTGGGATGGTGGCTTATTGTAGACACTAGCAGGAGGCTTGGGGGAGAAGGCTGGTGTCCAAGGCTAAGAGGTAAAAAGGATCAGATGGTACAGAGCTTTGTTGGTCGCTGTGGAGACTTTATCTGAAAATTGACAAGGTAATATTGCACAATTTTAAAGATGCCTAGACCAATGCTTTAGAAGGTATTGTTTAGCAGAGAAAAAAATTTCAGAACAATAAAACAAAGGCCTCTAAAACCCTACTCCTTCTAGAAAGCAGAAGCCTCAAGGACTGTTGGAACCAACCTTTCAGAACTCTGAAAATTAATCAAAAGCTTGTAAAAGTTAGAAGATGACTTAGTTTTCAAAGACGCCTGAAGAGACAGATGAGGAGGCACGGAGCTTTAATCCCAGCCTTCAGAAGGAGAGGCAGGTGGTCTCTGTGAGTTTGAGGCCAGCCAGGTCCAAAAAGTAAGTTCCAAGCCAGCCAGGGTTACACCACATTGAGGCCCTTAGGAGAGAAAATAAAAGAGGAATAATAGCTTACGGTGTTTTGGGTTTGATCTGTGCTGGGACTCTAGTCCCAGAAACTGCATGCAGGCTTGTGATCAGGAGAGTAGCAAATCCAGAGGGGTGGGGTATGGAAGGGAAGGGTTTGGTGATGCTTGAAAACCAAGAAAGTGCCTACCTGTGTGGGTCTCCTTTATAGGACTTGTTAGGTTTTAAAGCTGTAACTGGTGGCCAGTTGAGGCAGTCAAGAGGTTGGAGAAAGACTTAAGAAAAACATCTAGAAAATGAGATGCCTGGAGGACCATTGAAAAGCTCTGATGGATTCTTTGAGATAAAATTTTCAATGTTTTATGGATATGCAGGGTTATACACACATTTTCTAGTAGCTGAGAAGCTTCTGAATTTGGAAAAGACCTTGGGAAGGCTGTAATCTTTCACCTCTGTGTGACTTTGAGAGTCAATATTTCTAAGTATTCAGAGTATTGAATATGTGTCTACACATACACACACATGCACACATACACACAACTTCACAACCTATAAAGGGGGATTTAGATGTTCAGACATTTAGGAATATGCTTCTATGGTGATTAAATAATAGTGGAGCTAATCAAAATTTCATTCAATGTCCAAATATAATAAAAACATAACTTTAATAAATAAAAAGGTATAGCAATGAAAAACATAAATGGTGCTTGGGAGATGGCACAGTTGGTACTGTGCTGGCGGTGCATACATGAGTACTTGAAATCATCTTCCCAATTACCTATGTAAAAAGCCAGGCAGTGAAGTGGGCACCTGTAACTCCAGTGCTGGATTGACCAAAAACCCGCAGACCCTCAGGTTTCATTGGCCAGCTAGTCTATATAAATCTGAGACCTCCAGATTTAATGACACACACTGTTTCCTTGTGGAGAAAGACTGAAAAAGACACTCAATGCCAACTTCTGGTCTCTACAAAGAACCGTATACACACCCCTGGCGTACAATATACACAGCCACATGAACACATTAACATATGCCAGACACACACACACACACACACACACACTCATACACACACACATACACACACACACACACACACACTCATATACACACACATACACACACACACACACACACACACACACACTTGGATTCTACAGCCCCTAGGAGGTGCCCAAAGGATACTGAAGGAGGCTTCCATACCTCTTGAATAGTATGTGTGCACGTGTTCACCGGCATGATAAAACAGAGGATCCTTGCAAACTAGTGGAACCTCACATTGGGACCAGAACAGGATGGTGGCTGCTTCCCATGTGTTTACAGAAGTCCTCTCAGGTGTTGGCGATCTCTCACCTCTCCATAGTGCCAATGGGATGACTACTCCAGAGCTCGGTGGATCCCACATTGGTACAAAGATTATAAAAATGCTTGTTACTGCACAAGAAAGTATATTTCCACTTCAGAAGCTGGTTTCCAGTGTCTCCCACCAAGGTTTATGACAGCCTCCCTCACACCCCCACCTGAATCTCAGTTTGACAGTTTGACAACACACAGACAGAGACACCCACTCTCCACTCCAAGAGAGAGAGAGAGAGAGAGAGAGAGAGAGAGAGAGAGAGAGAGAGAGAGAGGGAGAGGGAGAGGGAGAGAGAGAGAGAGAGAGAGAGAGAGAGAGAGAGAGAGAGAGAGAGAGATAGAGAGAGAGAGAGAAACAGACTGAGTCTGAGTCTGACACAGAAAAGCAGTAACGACTAAATACTCTGTTGGAGTAAGTATAGGTTTGATCTCCAGAATAGTTGCTACAGTACACTAATCAACCTATTCTTTTTTAATCATATAAAAGAAGCAGCAAAGCATCTCTTATAGATCAACATGCTGGGCATGGGTTAGAGACATTTAGTAGAAACCGACATTGAGGTAAACTAGGTATTTGATGTACCCCAAAGACTATAAATCATTTACTATAAATATGTACAAAGAACTCAGAAACTGCACCTAAAGTTATAAAGGAGAATACAGGCAATGTATTTCTAATAGGAAAGCAACATTAAAGGGATAAAAACCATGAAAAGGAAGCATGTAAAATCCTAGGGTGAAAATCATAAGTGGAGAGAAATAAAGGAGCACTAGAGGGTTTCAACCACAGATTTAAGCTGGTTTCTACCAGCTGCCTCCTTCTGAAAGAATCAGTGAACTTGAAGATAGATCAATTACTATTATTCTGCAGCTTGAAGAGTAAGAAAGAGTGAGTGGAAGCAAGGAATCTGGGGATGTGGTTCACAATCAGGAGCATGGAGATGAGGAAGAGTCAGAGGAGGGGGGACAGAAAGAACATTTTGAGAAAGAATAGCTCAAATTTGGTGAATTATTGATTTAAAGTGTTTTAAAAACTCACTGACCTCCAAGTGCAACATGTCCAAACAGACTCTTTAATCTAATTCCCTATGAGAATCTTGATGTAGCAATAAATAAATAAATAAATAAATAAATAAATAAATAAATAAATACAACTTATTGCTCTGGTAAGATTAACAACAAACTTCTCATCAGTTGCCATGAAGTTTTGAGAACATACAGATCAATGGACTGGAATTGACAGTCCAGAATTACACCCCTGTGACTGTGGCTAATTGATCTTAACAGCATGGGGAGGAAAGAAGCATCTTTAGACAAGTGGCTCTGAGAAATTTGGATATTGACATGCAAAATGCAGCTGAATTCTTTTTACATGTAACATGTTAGCCAGTTAAAACAGATCATAAAACTAAAACTATGAAGCCCTTAAAAGAAAATATGAGGATATATTACAATCTTTGAGTAAATCATGACTTACTTATGACACTGGTAGCACAAGTATACACAGGAAAATACATTGGTTTTAATTGAAATAAAAATGACTTTTCATTAAAAGACATTAGTAGCAATGTAAAAGGAATAGTGACAGAAAATATTAAATGTGTATTCTATCTGATAAGGGAATATAATATATATACATGTGTGTGTTTGTAAATATATTACATGTATATTTGTGTGTGTGTGTATCACTTATAGCTCAACAATAAAAAGACAACCCAATTAAAAAGGAAAGGTTTTATTCACCCATGAAGCCTACAGACTGTGATACCAATGTCAGTCAAGATGTGTCCACTTGTGCAGGTGCTGTTCAATTGTTAGGAAAGCTACCAATTGTCTTATGATTGACATTGAGGCCTGCTATAAACCTGAGCAAAATGTCCTGGAGTGAAGACCATCATATCCCTATAGTGAAACTTCATACTGTTGGCCATCTAAACTGGCATAGCAGACTGGTTCTGCTATGGCTACACCAGATTCTAAGACAAAATGACTGTCGGGTGTTCAGCTATAAGCAAGACACTTAGGTAATCAAATCAAAGGCTTGGATAAAATTTTGGAAGAAGGAATGGAAGATGCAAAAGCCAAAAGATACAAAAAAGGTCTGTGAGGTTCAATCTTGCATGCAAAATACAACTATTACAACCAAGAACCATAGCAGCTGCAAATGAATGATTTATGTATGTATAATAAGCTCATAAAGACAATTAACACATTGATTACTAGGGAAATATAAATTAAATCTAGAGTGAGAGGTCACTTTACACCTATGATGATGAGAATGAATAACTAGAATCCTTAAATGTTCATTTGGGTAAGAAGCTACTTTGGAAATCTCTGTGAATTTGAAGGGTTTGGGCTGAATAAAATTCCTTGGTTCTGTGTATACCTAGGCAAATCCAAACATGCCCGCACAAAGCCTTGTGCCATTCTCTCTCTCTCTCTCTCTCTCTCTCTCTCTCTCTCTCTCTCTCTCTCTCTCTCACACACACACACACACACACAGACACACACACATTAATGTAGAAATACCCAACACATGCCTTCTCTAATAAATGGCTAAACAAACTGTGGTTTAGACATACAAGAAAATTGTATTTGACTATATAAAGACATGAATATTTCCACTATGTGTTTATATATCTACTAAAATACCTATACATTTTGAACTTTATGTGCTAAATAAAAGGTGTCCATCACAGAATAGATTATCACTTCATTTAGTCTGGAAGAGGTGCTTCTGTAGAAGTGGGTTATATCAATTGTGGGTGATCAACTGGAAGTGATTGCTATGGGTGATAGATAATATATGGCCATGCAACTCAAAGCTAATATTAAAATTAGAGAATTGCACAACTTATGAAATGAAATTTTGTGTTACTTACATTATATCTTTAAATTGGCATTAAAGCAATTCATTGATGTTTATTAGATATTTCTTTCTTGTTGGCATCCACAATAATGTTTGGGTGCTGTATATGGGATAGATCCCCAGGTGGGGCAGTCTCTGGATGGTCTTTCCTTCAGTCTCTGCTCTACACTTTGTCTCTGTATTTCCTTCCATGGGTATTTTGTATCCCTTCTAAGAAGTACCAAAGTGTATGTATGTACACATACACACTTAATGAAAGAAATAGAACTAGATATGTAACATCTAGCTTGAATTGGGGTCATTCCAGTTCTTAAACCTGTGATGATTAAGAGCAAATAACAACATTCCATAGAGAATCTTACCCATAGATATTCCAGATCTCACTACACAGCTTAAATATAAATTAGAATAGCTGCTGCCACAGATTGTAAATCAAGATTCTCAGAGAATTTAGCATAGAGCTAGAAAATCAAGAGGATCAATAAATGTTACCATAGTCAATATTCAATAGGACATTTTCTTTTCAATCTGTTCCCTTCCAGTTCTAGATATGATCATTGCTGCTGTTGCATGGTCCTCTCTATAGAATCACTGGCCTGATTTTACTGCAGTTAGTTGTCTCTAAATGGGTATTCTGTGTACATTCTATTATATCTTCAAATATATCTATGGGAGAACTGGAGAGATGGCTTAACCGTTCGGAGCACTGGCCACTCTACAAGGAATCTGGAGGGCATGGAACTCCATTCCCAGCATCCATGTAATGACTCAAACCATCTCTAACTCTAGTCTCAGGGAATCCAACACATCCTTGTCTGATCTCTGTACACATCAGTAACAAATGTGGTACATAGACACACATATTAACAATAGACACACCCACCTCCCAACATACACTTCTTTTTAAATTATAAAGAAAATGTATTCATGAAACATAGGCAATAACTATGTAATTATAGAAAATAAACATGGCATTCTCAGTTGCCTTTTGCTAGAGCGGTTGCAACTAGAATGCCCCAAAATGAATCAGAGTTATATGCACATACTTTGATTTTCTAAATTAGAAATATGAGTATCATTTATCTGTAAAAGTTAATTAAGTCTTCTAGAATCAACATCATTATGTGGTAGAAGTAGAAATTGAGGACATGTTGCAAATGTATGTTCATATGTTTGCATATATCCTTGGAAGCTAGAGGTTCTCAATTATTATCCAACTTATATTATTCAATGAGGCGTCACTAAGCTTGGATACTACTGATTGGTTAGGCTGGTGATCCAGCATGCTCTAGGGATTCTCCTGTATCTCTTCAATTTTGGTAATAATGGTACTTGCAGCCATGATGGGCTTCTGTATATTTAATCTTTTTTTCCCCTTTTAACAATCAAGTCATTATCCCCCTCTCGGTCCGCCTCTGACAGTTCCTCATCTCATTCCTCCTCCCCTCTGTCTCCAAAAAGATATCCTCACCCTTGCCCTGCCTCCCCATTCCCCGAGGCCTCAAGTTTCTCAAAGGTTAGGTGCTCCTTCTCTCACTAAGGCCAGATCAGGCAGTCTACTGTATGTGTCTGGGGCCTTGTACCAGCTTGTTTATGCTGCCTGGTTGGTGGCTCAGTGTTAAGAGATCTCTGGGGTTTGGGCTAGTTGAGACTGCAGGTTTTCGTTTGGGCTTGCTCTCCTCAAATTCTTCCAGACTTTCCCCAATTCAACCACAGGGGTTCCCAACATCAGTACATTGGTTGAGTGTAAGTATCTGCATCTGTCTCAGTCAGATACTACCTGGGAGGCGAGAGATTCTCAGAACTCAAAGGGCAGGACCTTAGATGAAATGCCCAACAGTTGGGGGAGGGAACTTGTAGAGTCCTCCTCTAGTAGAAAGACAGGGAATCAAGTAGAAGAATGGAGTTGCCATCCCATAGTCAAAAGGTATGACCCAGAATTTTTCCTATCTAAAAGAACTTGCAGGGACAAAAATGGAGAAGAGACTGAAGGAAAGGAGGTCCAGTGACCAGCCCAACTTAGGGTCCATCTCAGTGGGAGGCTTCAAGTCCTGACACTAATACTGAAGCTATGGTGTGCTGACAGATAGGAGCCTAGCATTCTGTCCTCCACGGCCCAATGAGCAGTTGATTGAGACCATGATGAGCTTTTAACATGGAAGCCAAGAATCTAAAATTGAGGTTATGATACAACACTTCATCAACAAAGCCACATTCCTAGCCCATAGTGTCTTCATTTTGTTTTACTATGATACATTCAATCCAACATATCTTACTGATACTCAGAGATTATCTCTTCCCATGAGGTTAAATCACACAGGCTGGAACCAAAGCCATTTCTCCATACTTCCTCTTCTTGCTGAAAATGACTAAGAACACTTGGGTACATCAGCACTCTAGACTGTAATATCTCAGACTTTCTTCCATGTTTTTTACCAATTCACTAACTTTTAGTTTTTTATACACTCTGACTTTGTTCAACCTTTATTATTGGAATTCCAGATAAGTTGATCACCCTTACTCTCTGAGTTCTTTTCCAGAAACCTGTACATTTCTTTTGTCCCCATTCTTTCTTCCTTCCCTCTGTGACAATGGCCAAAAACTTTTACTCTGCTAAAAGAATTCTATGCATTATTAGGAAAGAACCTTACTTAAACTCTGTTCATCTACCTTCTCTGAGTAAGCCTTTACTATGCATATTTTGTCTCATACTTTTCTCCTTTTCTTCCAGAACCATTGATTATCCAGATTCATACCAGTAACACTCAAGACTTAAAATTTCATTTGATTCTGTAATACCTCTCTTCCTATAGAAGTTTCACTATCTCTGCTTCCTCTCTCTCTCTCTCTCTCTCTCTCTCTCTCTCTCTCTCTCTCTGTCTGTCTGTCTGTCTCTGTCTCTCTCGCTCTCTTACTCTCTTGCTCTCTTGCTCTCTCACTCTTTCTCACATACATTCAAAATCATTACTGCTCACTTCATAATTGAATCACTGTGTCTTAGTAATATTTTCTATTTTTGTGACCACACAAGTCACAAACATCTTTTAAAAGCATAAATGAAATAATTTAAATCCTGTGTTCAGTGTCCAAATTATAAGGCAACATATTCACAGTCACTTTCTATCTATCTAGATTGACTTCTTTACCTCTTGGTCATCATCATATCTGTAAAAACTCCCTAAAGAACCATCTGTGAGGACATCATTCACAGAACTGCTTCATCATAGACATTGAAGTGAAGTCTGTTCATTTGCTCTCTCCAAAACTTTCCTCCAAGCTTACATTCTCAAGGAGGTCAAGTGAAACCACTTCAATTACAATGAGAATGTAGGGTTGGAGAGATTGTTCAGTGGCTAAAAGATACTGCTTTCTCTGAGGACCAGCATTCATTTCATATCATACATGTTGGATGGCTCACATGCCTGTAACTGAAACCATGGGATACTTAATGCTTCTGGCATTTGAAAACATGTATATAAACATACAGATACATGGATAAATAGACATATACACAGTTAAAAAATAAAAATAAAACTTTAACCTTGAGCCTTTTTCTTCATTGTAAGAGATACCTGTCATTTTCCTTTGTCTGTTCCAGTATTCCCTTTCTAATTGAAAAAAAAAATGATATGATGATTGGAGGTTAGGTTTATTTTTTGTTCTTAAACTGTGTTTAAATATAAACTTCCTTAGGGGAGGCAATTTTGTTTAATTTGGTTTGGTTTCCAAGCTAATCTAAGTAATAAATTTAAAAATTATCTGTGCCAAAATAGGTGTTTGATCAGTATTTATTGAATGATATATATAAATAAATCTGTCTAAGCTTTAGTATTTATAGAAGAATTTAATGAATTTATTTTTCTGATAGTTTTAGATACATATCATATACTTGTGATGTATGTAAACTCAATCACTACTTACTTCAAGAAAAGGAAAATTTAGATTGAATTTTAATTGACAAAATATTAAATATTTCCAGTATACCCAAAGAAAATGACTGTTCATGCCTGCTATTATCAACTTGCCCAAATCTTTATTATTTTATAATTTTATTGGGTATTAATTTGGGTCACCTTATGGGGAAATTTTATATTACACAATAATTTCATTGATGCTTCTTTTCATATAATATGGAATACCTATTTTATTTCATACAATTTTAATATGGTATATTTCACAGCATTTGCTTCGGTGTATCATTGATTGTCTTCATTTATTGCAATGATTGATCTTTTCATTCTTTTTCTTTTACTTAGGAAAAATTCTGCTCACTTCTGTGCTCTTTCCTCTGATGGTATCAGGACTCCCGGATACTGGGTTCCTCTTTTATCTGATTGTGTGAGGTAACCTGGTTTATATAATAGTTCTGCTGTAGAGAACTCTGTCATAGGTTATGGAAGAAGTCCAGAGGGGATTAGCATGTGACCCATATTTGTTAGGGCTTAGAAACTCAGTTCATGTTCAACATCAAACACCATGAAAGGCTATGCAGTTTCTTGGTTGTATACCACTGACTGTTTATGAGGGAGTCAAATACCATTGTGATTTACACAGCTGGTTTGGTTTTGCTTCTTGGAGGATGTTTCACTTATTTGCTTTCCCTGTTGATGTGTTTATTCCCATGGTAGACAACATCATTGCTGGGATATTACAAAATTTACAATATGTGTATTTTATAAAAATATTTTCCACTGAAAGAAACAAATACAATAGTCATTTTGGTCAACATACTAACTATACATCTAGAGGAAATTTCATCATCCTAACTGAGATCTGCCACCTACCCTGTGATAAGTGGGGTTGAGTGACTGGACAAGAATCACAATATGTAGGGAAGCTAGGTGGATAGATAGATGTTTGCTTTTCTTTCAGATGCCTGTGCTGCTCAGAGAAGCCAGTGCTCATTGCTCATGAGACCTGCACCCATGGGATTCTGTGTGAAAAGAAAGACCCAAGACAACTCAGAGCAAAGATTCACTAAAGAATTTATAAGCCATCACACTGTGCAGAAGGGCTGCTAAAACCGGAGCATCTGGGGGGGGGGGATAGCATCTACAGGAAATGTTCTGAAAGATGAATATTGAGAAGGTGATTTTGTCAAGCTGTATTTTAGAAAGTGAAAGGGACACATCATCTCATCAAGTAATTCTTGGATAGTATGCTTAGGTTTTTTGAGTCCCTAAAATAGAAAGAGGGGGCACTTAGCAGGATGAGAGGGTTCCTCAAACTATTTTCTTTTTCCTTTTTTGGAGAACTATTATTTAAACCCACAGCCCCATACATGCTGAGCAAGTGTGTGCCACTGAAGTGTACCACTGAACATGCATATATAAGTGTGTGTGTATAAATATATGTAATGTATAAATATATTATATATGTATATATCTGCATATATTATATACACACATGCATATAGGAATGTATGTGCAATTATATGTAATGTATAAATATATTATGTATATGTATATATACCTACATATATTATATATACACACATGCATATATGAATTTGTGTGTGTGTGTGTGTGTGTGTGGTGTGTGTGTTAGATCTATCACTAAACCTAGAGTTTATCAGGAAAACTAGGTTGTCTGGCTACTTTCGACCTCTATCTATCTCTGCCTTGCAGTGCTGGGGTTACACTGGATAGTTGTGCTTGCTTTTCATGGTTAGTGGGGATTGAAAATAAGGTTCCCAGGCTTTTGCAGCAAATATTGTGTTCATAGAACCATCTTTCAGACCTTTATTTTTTATACATAATTTTTAGGCTACTGAGTTTCTATTCCCTATTAAAAACTGGTAGTAATATCAATAATAAACCTATATTTATTATAATCAGTGATGGGACATAAAGGTGTAAATTTAAGAATATATATGATGTATCTTTACCTAATCTTCCTTTTCTTTGGTTTTGGAGCAATGTCTAAATACATAATGACACATGAGAACTGTTCCCATAAAATGGAACAGTAGTTTGCATATGAGATTGAAACAATTTTCTTACTATCCCGTAGCAGCCATCCACTCCAGTCAGCAGTTATGACTCTAGAGCAAGTTTTCAAGTTGCTGCACAACACCTCACAGCAGGAAATTCATGTATTCAGATTTCTCCCACTGTTTCAACTTTGCACATAACTACTCAATATCTTCCATTCATAAAGTGACTTGGCAATATATACTTTTGTTTACATATATGTCTTAAATATCCGCCATCCCCACACATGCATCAAATGATACAAATATTTTAGAGTTTAATAGAAACCATCAAACACCTTACAGATCATTGCAAAATTTCATTTTCTTACTGGCAATATATGAAAGCACTCATTTTTCCATGTCCTCAAGTGTGTATTGCTTTTCAATACAGAATTCAGCTATATTATTACCTTATTATAACATAGTAACTATTACACTAATTGACTAGCTTCTTAATTATCTATTGTCAATTCTTTTTCTATTATAAATTCACATATTTGTCTTTTGTAATCTGCCTATCAGTTAAATTTTCTTCATGAAATCTGGAAGGTTTTTGTGCATCATAGACTGACCATTTTTCTGTTACATACAGTGTTAATTTGTTTAGCATATTATGTGTGGGTGTGATGTTTTGTTACTTTGTTATATAGATACATACTTATAGAAGTTTGGCTTAAGTTCATTCCTTTTGAAAAACTAACAGTAGTAAGAGCAGAATCCTGGATCAGAAGCTCCCATTTTAAGTTTGTTAATATAATTTTAATGAATTAAAATACCTTTTTCATAAATGGAGTTTTTAGTAGATTTTTAGAAATTGCCATTTCTAAAAATACAGTCATGCACTCAATGTCATCCATGTTCAGATATAAAATTTATAGAAATCAATATTGTAATATAAACAATATTGTATACTTGAATAAAAATAAGACAAAGAAGAGAAATAACTTGTCTTTGTCTATGATGTTGGAAGTGGTAAAATTCAATGGATCTGGAAAGAAGTTACAGCATTTTCTGGAAAACATACTTGATGAGAATATGATTAATTTTAGTCTCTCTGTATCTTCAATCATTTAATTCTTCCTTGATATACATTTCTTGTTTTCGTTGCCTTTCTGAAAATTACATATATATGTATATATAATTATATATAAAATATTAATCTAAAACATAAAATATAAACATCTTATAAATATAATAGGGGGAAATGTTAACTTGATCAGGAATGTTCCACCTTTATAATATAGCATTTCTGATAAATAATCTACACTATCACTAAAAGCTAAACATTTTATCTCCATAACACCCGACTCTCGTGTTTATATTATAAAATAATCATGCTGAAGTCTCAGATCTTCAAGCCTGGGACTTCAGATTGCAGCTACTGGGAATGACTTTTTCAGAGGCTGTCAAAGGTAGAGTCCATCCATGCATTTTGCCATATTGGGTATTAGGAGGTGAGACTTTGCTGGAGGAAGTAGGTCACTGTTTATGTGTCTTTGAAGGATGTGCCTTTTCTTCTGTCACTTCTTACAAAACCTGCCTTCTAGCCACTGTAAGAATAACCTTGTTCTTATGTAGGTTTCTATAGTGAGAAAAATGATAGGTGGATTTTGGAAATTGAAAAAGAATATGTATTAGTTCTCCAGTTGCCATGGCAAAATGCTCAGCAATAACAACATCAAGAAATAAGGGTTTAGTTGAACCACAATTCAAAAGTACAGTCAATTGTGGTGCAGAAAACATGGTGTCAGGAGTGTGGGGAGAGCTGACTGGCCATGGTGTGCCTGCAGGCAGGAAGCAGAGAAATGATGAATGCTGCTCTCAACAAGTTTTCTCTTTCTACTCATGCCTAGATGCTAGCCCATGGAATGGTGTCACCACATTGAGGGTGGATCTTCCCTGCTTTATGAATGCACCCAGAGGTGAGTTTGCATAGTAATACAGAATTCTGTTAAGTCTGCCACAAAAATAACTATCCTTATACTAGATGCATTGTATCGAAGACTGTGAAAAAACAAGGTTATGTTTGCAGCAGAATTTCAGTGCTGTAGTATCATAGAATCTGATAGGTCAGGTCGAATATTTTTTTTCTAAATTCAATGCCAAACTAAGAAAGAGTTTAAGTTCTATGAGAAACAATCCTGAAAACTAGGAACATGGCCTAACAGGTCAAAGTGCTTGACCTATCCACCTGTTGTTGATCTGAACTCTAACCTGGAAACCCATGATGATCCTAGAAATTGTCATCTGACCTTACACATGTGCTGTTGTGTATATGTGTCTGGAGAGCACACTATACATACATACAAACAGGAACATGCACACATTCTCACATGTGCATGTGCACACAAACACACACTATTATTGTCTTCATTATCATGATCATTATCATCATTATTAAAAACGTAATCCTATCTGCTAAGAGACAAGTGAATTTCAGTGCTCAAAAGTTATACATGGAGATCACTTGGGATGATTTTGGTGAGAGATGATGGATACTTAGATGATTATGATACAATTATTGGATGGGTATGATAACACCAGAATAGAGAAGAGGAAGGAGTTTGAGACATTTGAAATCAGAATAAAAAGAATTTAAATATTTTATTTGTTAAAGCACTCAAAAAGTCACTGGGATTTTTTCTGTAACTTATACTTGATATGCCATATAAAGGCAGCTGTCTTTTGCTAAGAACTTTTCCTTGTCTGACCCTATCACATTGAGCTCATACAGAATCTGGGAAACATTTTGTTTTTTATCAAGGTTTTATTAGAATATGTTGTCACTGTCACTTCTTTTCATTAACAGTGCATTAACTCAGTGACAACCATGGTGCTTCATATAATGTAGGAGCCTTTAGTCTCTTTTGACTAGTAAATGGTTGATTAGTAAATAGAATCATGTCCTGTAAGGTACTGCAATGGTGGTGGGATACTGAGCAGGCCCTGGAGCCTAGCAGTGGTCTGAGCATTGCACAAGTACTACCTAAGGTCAAGGACCCTCCGGAGGACTTCCTTTAATTACTCTAAAAACTCTCAAGAAGGATGATCAGAACATCTTAAATGTTAATGATCTGGAAAATGGAAAAGGACTTACAAATTGGAAAATGAAAATAGTCACCTCACATGCTACAAAATTAGTTTAAAAGGCAAGCTAACTGAGGGAGGGAAGCAACTCGGCCCTGGAGAAAAGATTAAATTCACCCGAGAAAAGGGTCAAATCCTATTACTTAATCCATTCATTTTGCACAGATTTTTTTCATTTCCAAAATTTCCACCTTGAGTTGACTGATACCTAATTTCACGGCGTATTTCATATTGAAGAAAACTGATGGTGAGGGAGGGGAAAGCTTAACAACTATGGCAGCATAAAGTTACATAAAACTGTAACTTCTGATTTAGGTCCTCTCTTTACCCTATAAAGTTGAAGAAATGGGAGTTTAGGTTTCTATTTATTTTTTCATACATTGAAAGCAACACATTCTCTTTTCACTTGCAATATTCCCCAAATTTTATGACATTTGTTGTTAAGTGGTTTGTGGTGCATCTTACTTCTCCAGTAATGATATGTAAGTAGTAGAGAGCCATAATTTCACAAAAATTCACCCTAATTTCATCTAAAATATAATCATTGGATAGATGATATACAGATGATACACAATTATTGGAATTCTGGAGCAACTCCAGAGATGGACACATGCCAACTGAATATTATCTGCTTTGCATAAATTTCTTGAAATTATCAGGGATAAAATGTTTCCCTGGGGATTAGGAGCTTTCATCATGAAGCTACTTTAATTAAATAAAGAATACATTGCACTCTTTCTTCAACTCTAGAAATGCTCTGTAGCTAACATTTTATATATTCTGTGGTATAAGAACCCTGCTCAGTCTTAGATGCATGACCCCATTGTCAAATGAAGATAGCCAAAAGCCCATGGAGTTAAAAATAATTTTCCCAAGTTCTCAAGAAAATTAACTAAAGAATTTGCAGACCTTACTCTGAAGATGACCATAAACGGTAGCCTCATGCACCAAACTCTTTTAGATAACTATACAAACTCATTTAGATAAAATGCTGAGTCCATTTTGGTCCAGTAGTATAAAAATTCACATATTGAGTTATAGTTTCTTGCAATTTGAAGATGGTTGAGGAAAGTTGAGGAAGATATGCATCTCTAGTGCATAGCTTCTTCAACTTTTCCATCCACTAGATAGCATTTATATATACCTTTTCTTGGAAAACAGAAATTTGGCATCTAAACATAAGATAAAGTAAAACAAACCAGAATATAAATGTAAGCAAACAAAGAAATAAGTTTAGTGTTTAAGTTATATAAGATTCATGACTATCTGTGATCTGTCTCTGGACCAAGTGGATTCTAAATTTTATATGGATTACATTTAATATATACATTTTTACTCTTTTTGAAAATACACTTTAGAAACATTACAGAACTTGGCTTTTATTTGTTGACCATGCTTCCTTTTGAGAGGAGGTGCTGTGGCAGACAATTTGGTCATCTTTTCATAGCTGAGGTGCTTCTTCATCATTCCCAAACATAGCATCTCTTTTTTCTCTTTTTCTAGAGCCTAGTAGACATAGGTTATCAAATCACTTTCCTTGTATGCCAAATTAACCTCCCATCATATCTAATAATATTCTTTGAATCAATAACAACAGGCTATTACATCAGTTGCATCAGAGTTGAAGAAAAGTTTTCTACTTTTGTTTATTTATCAAATCAATCTATCTTTGTGCTCTAATATACCATTTAATGAATAAATGGGTTGGCTAAAGAATTGCTATATACCATATACTTTAGAATATCAGAAGGAGTAGCTTTTACTCACTTCCAAGAAATTAAAAACTGAATAACATTTAACATGTATTCAATTAAATAACCATAGCTTACCTTGTGACGTGTGGGGAAAGTTTGAAAAGACATCTGCCTCAAATCATTGATGAATCAAACTCCATAGTTCTGAAAAAATTCCTTGGTAGTTACTCGTATTCCCTACAATAATGTCTATTGTCAACAATTGCATGGAGATAAAGTGAAACATGCATGTGTCTGTTGCCTCACGAAACACTTTTCATGACTATTCAGCATCTACGCCTTGGCATAAGTGCTCTCTCCTCTCCTTTGTTTGCTATACATGATCCATGGGAATGGAAGAGAGATTGATTTGTTCTTTGTATGTTCCACTTAGAGGTTAAAACATACTCAACACAGATTTGGTATTTAGGATGACTAGAAAAGCTTGCTTCTCATTAAGATTTCTACGGCATGGCATGGCATGGCAGTAATAGAATATCTTGTTCTAAATAATGCTGATGTTATAAAAACATCCCAACACTAAGATAATAATAGCATGAAATAAAACTGCATCACATATAAAGGAACTGTGCAGTAAGAGATGCTCCAGATGTCATGACAAATTACATAACTTTTCCTGTATTTTTTCCTTTGAGAAGAGGAACTAAGGAAGTCAAAGAGAAAACAAGGATGATGATGTTGTGCATACCTACACAGAATGTGAACTGGTGCTTAGCTTGGTGACAATGAAAGGATCTGAAGGACTGGAAGAAGTTGTACACAGTTTAGATAGCTGGAAGAAACATACTGAACATAGGAAACTATCAAGTAAATATAGTGCTTGAAAAATTAAAGCAGTAGCTTGGTTTGTAAGGTTGTGTGGGAAATGTATCCAAGAAAGGTTAAAAAAGTAATGACATATCTTCAAAGTGAAAGAGAAACAAAGTTTTGGATTTAGATGATATAAATAAGAACACATAGTTTTTATGTTTTCTGTTAGATCTTTTTCTCTTGCACATTTTTTCTTTGTAATGTTTTTCTTTGTAATGTTTTAATGCATTCTCACAATGCTTTATTCTGAATAGGGATTCCATATGAGAGTTGGTGGTTTGTTTGTTTTTCTCACTGGTGAATTCATAAGAAATTTCCACATCCACACCAAATTACAATTGAACAAGACACTAGATTCCAAAAGGGTCATCTCTCACAAATGAGGGACTGAGACGAAAAGGCAGCTTAAGGGTCAGGTTCTTGCGGCACAAGCATTAGGACCTGGGATTTATCTCTCAGCTCCCAGATGATAAAAAGAAGGAGGAATTTCAGAGGCTCACTAATTGGTCTCTGTAGCCAAAGTGGTGAGCTCCAGATTTAGAGATTTCAAGTTCTAAAATATAAGGTAGAGAGCAATAGAGGATATGACATGTTATCTACAGGCTTCTTCTACAAGCATATACAATTAAGTGAGCCTGATTAAACACTTGCCCACATATGTACATATAACACACACACACACACACACACACACACTCACACACACACACACACACACACACACACACACACACACACACACTGGGAAGGAGGGGGGGAGACAGTTACAAGATATCTCTTCAAAGACAAAGAAGGACTGATAAAATAATCCTACCTATAGCTACCTATGTATTTTGAGAATGGCACCCTGATTTGTATAGACAAGGATTTAAAAATCATACCTGTTCAACATTTGCAGGAAAAGTAAAGCATTTTTGAGAATACTTGATTTTACATTGGAAAGATAGCCAATTAAACCATTTAAGGTGGTGAGATGAGCAACTTGAACCCATTTAAGAAGTGCTGTTTTTTCACTTCTGGATGCAGGTGCAAACCAGATTTACAGTTCAGCGTTAATCTAACATTGCATACACAAAACACAACCTTTTCCTTTTCATGCGTCTAAGGACTTAAACATCATGCCTCAGTACTTGTACCTCTGCTTATTATGATTCTGCACGGAAAATGTAGGGGGATGTAGGCTTTCCCTGAAAGAATATTTGTGGCTTGGATGAGATTCTCAAACACTTGCCACCAATATAAAGTGATTTTCTTAAATGACTGACATAATGAATTAGAAAAACCAGAGTTAGTCCTAAATATTTTATATACACAGAAAATGTTGTTTGGTACAAAATATCTCAGAGCTACTTTTAAATATCAATGTGCACCCCCAAGTTAAACATTGTTTTGTAAGCTATGGAGTTAAAGAAGTGAAACTTTTAGAGTTGATTTCCACATTTTTTTGCTGATGCCAAGAAGTGCTTGCTGACAAGATCCTGACATGTTCTATTAGCACCTGATAAATACAGATGCAGTTACTCACAGCAAACTATCAGACTGAGCCTGGGACCTCAGTGGAAGAGCTAGGGAAAGAACTGAAGGAGCTGAAGGGTATTACAACCCCATTGGAAGAACAATATCGACTAACCAGTCCACCCAGAGCTCACTGAGACTAAATCACAAACCAGAGAGTACACATGGAGAAACCCATGGCTCCAGCTACATATGTGGCAGAGGATGGCCTTTTCTGACATCAGTGGGAGGGAGGCCCTTGGTCCTGTGGAGGCTTGATGCCTCAGCTAAGGGGGATGCTAGAGTGGTGAGACTGGAGTGGGTGAGTGAGTGGAGAAGCCCCCTCAGAGAGGCAGGAGGAGGCATAAAGAGTGGGAATGGCGTGGGGAGTTATGGAGGGGAAACCTGAAGGGGGATGTCATTTGAAATGTAAATGAACAAAATGATTAATAAAAAACGTGACACCCTTATTCCTTTTTCTTTTCTTTTTTATGAAATATACAATGAAAAGGTTTCTGTCGTTTGGGTTTTTGTTGTTGTTGGTGGTGGTGGTGGTTGTTGCTGTTGTTGTTACTTTTGAGATAGGGTCTCAATATATTCCTGGCCGATCTGGAACTCATTATACAGATACATCAGAGATCTACCTGCCCCTGACTCCTGAGTGTTGAGATTAAAAGTGTGCACCATCAGTCCTGGCTCAATGCATTTTTTCTCTAATAAAGTCTCATACAAAAATCTAAGTATATAAAATACACAAAAGAGAAAGTGCTTTTACTTAACTTGTTTGTGATTTTTCATTTTTCCTGGTTGGGAACTACCTCATAAAACAGTTATCGGGCCACCAGAGAATTATTATTTCCTTTTTAGTCAGCTTCTTTTTATATTACATTATATTTCTTTAAAAATCTACTCAATCGTTTTCTGTGTAAGCATGTGTGCATATGTGTAGGCATGAGTGTGGCGTGACATATGTTTGACAGAGGCAATGACAATGTGTAGATGTCTGTTTTGCTTCCTCCATATGAGCCTTGGATATTAAGCTCAGGTCATCAGATTCCTTGGCAACAACTTTTGCCCTCTGAGCCATGCTTCTGGCCCTACATGCTCTGTAATTTCAATGTTTCGTAAGTGAGTTACGAAAGCATAAATTGTCATGTGACTTTTTTCTTTTGAGTCAAGCTCTTGCTCTGATGCCCATCATATCTGTTATTTACAGTTATCCCACCCTAGACTCCTCCGCAGTGTTGATCTTACTGGCACTCACTACCATATTCAGCTCTTCTGGAGTGTAACTGTGCTTGCTCATGTTGATCTAATGCTGTTAGCACTGGCCCTCGGGGCAGGTAGATTTGGGATATAATCTTGGCTCTTACCTATTTGCTATGCAGTCTTAGGCAAGTACCCAAGCTACTTACTGTTTCAATTTCATAATCTGGGAATTATAATTAAAATGAAGGTAATTATGATGATGATAACAGTAATGATGAGGAAGATAATAAAAACAATAATAGAGATAATATGCACCCACAGGGCCACGGCGATCCTGAGTGGAGCAGAGCTTCTGAATGGCCATTCTTCTAATGATCTTATTCCATCCCTGATAACCGTCTTCCAACCCAAGAGCTATTAAACATAAATACATAAATATGGTTCTATTAGTTTTAATGGGGAAGTTAAGATGCTTTGCATTCTAATTTAAGGAAAACAGTTTGCAAAGATAGAGAAACATATCAATTGTATAATGAAAAGAGGTTTCATAAGACATAAGCCACAGTTAGAAAATAAATTAGCATGGGCTGTATGCAAAATTTGCTGTAACAAAGGTTAAATATTAACTGACGGGTCAAGTTAATAAAGGTGTAGAAAAGTATTCTTTGGAAATTCATTATTCAATCCATTATCTTCAAGGGGGCTTTGTGGTGATATTGACCTTAAACTACACTTAATTTATTTCTTGCAAAGAAACCCCTCTTATATTTAAAGAAACCCTCCTTATCAGTTTCTCCAAAGAGCAGATATAGAACTTGAAATTATATTTTCTTTACAACCAGTTTTCTTTTCTTTTATTATATGCACTTGAACATAGCCAGTGTGCTGAGAAGTAAATTTTACACTTTGATTGATTTGTCAAAATATGAGCTACATCATTAGAATAAGGAAGTTGGTTACTCCTCTACTAATCTCTGATTTTGTTTATCTAATGATCTTAAAAACAAATGTGAACAGCGCATGTGCAGGCCAAATTGGTTTCATAAGTAGGGTTATCTTTCTCAAAACCTATATTCAAAGCAAAATATTTTAATTCCAAATACAATTCTAATTTGTTCTTTATAAGAGTTTCTAAATGAGAACTTTCATGTTAAGCAAATTGGTGAATATGTCTTAGGCTAAAGCTACTGTGTTGAAATATTACCTTCATATTGCATTTATTCAATGTGTTTTAGGGAGGAAAAAATATTCCTCACACTGAAAACAAGAAATGACTTTAAAACAAAGAAACAAAGAAACAAAGAACAAAATACCCCAGACTTTCCTGGAGAGAGCTTACTCTTTACCTGAAGAACTGTTACATGTGGCAGTGCCTGCACTTAGCTGACTTGGGGCTGCCACAGTCAGGACTTAGATTTTACTGTCTTCATTGTTTAATGCCTTCTCCCTTCCTTTCTTCCTTTGCATATTTCTTCAATTTCCCCATACTACACTGAAAGTGTCAGCTTCACAGAACACCTCCACATTGGCCCCACGATTGCTGCACGCTGCCAGGCAACACTCAAGTACATGAAACCAGTTTCTTCCCTCTACCATGGAACCTCAAACTCACTTCAAAACCACATGTATGACACATATTTCTGTTTCTTGAAGACTGAAATATTCCCTAGGCAGGCTTTTATGTTTCCTGGATGTCTCAGTAAAATAGTTATGAAATGCATCGTTTCCTAAAAGTATCCTAGTGAATGGGACACTGGAGTTATGGCAACTGACTCCCAGCAATGCCTTGCTTGCCCTGGGTCACCATATTTACCTTTGTGTGGCTTTCTTCCAGAAAGCATGTGAGAGTGGTTCTTTATAAGAGTCTCTAAATGAGAACTTTAATGTTAAGAAAATTGGTGAATATGTCTTAGCCTGAAGTCACTGGGTGTGCAGAACAGGTGTGATTAAGACAGTTTTCTCCATACTGGGATTCCCAGCCTTCAATGTAAGAAAGGGCTGGTCAGATGGTACAATGGACAATGGGGCTTGCTTCTTAATCATGATGACCTGAGCTTAATACTTAGGTCTCTTTGTGAAGGAGAATAGACTTTTAAAAGTTTTCCTTAGCCCTCCACACCCACACTGTGACATGAGTTGCCTACACTCATACATGCAAAATATTAACTATTAATAAATTAAAACGGGGTCCCCAATGGAGCTAGAGAAAGGGCCCAAGGAGCTGAAGGGGTTTGCATCCCAATAGGAGGAACAACAATATGGACCAACCAGTACCCAAGAGCCCCCAGGGACTAAACTACCAACCAAAGAGTACACATAGGGGGACCCATGTCTCCAGACACATATGTAGCAGAAGATGGCCTTGTTGGACATCAATGAGAGGAAAGGCCCTTGGACATGTGAAGGCTCATTGCCCCAGTGTAGGGACATAGAAGTGGGAGTATGTTGGTTGGTGAGAAGGGGGAAGGGAGGATGTGATAAGAGGTTTTCAGAGGGGAAATGAGGAAAGGAGTAACATTTGTAATGTAAATAAAGAAAATATCTAATAAAAAATTTTAAAAAGTAACTTTAACTTATCCGAGTCTCTGATACTCTACTATTAATATTGCACTGTGTCCCACATTTAGAATGCTTTTACAAAAGATGAGTATAAGTACTCCTGTACTTTTTTAATCAGTCAGAAATATTATAGCCACACTTGTTTCCAGCAGTGGCTAGCTCACTGTTACTCTTGTGTTGGAAGTAGTAAGTTAGGCATTTGCAAGCAGCAAGGGATCAATTATTTGAATATATTGTAGCTGCTGTAAGAATGTAAATTATAGATTAAGAGAATATCCTTAAATAAGAGCCTCAGTGATTACATAAAATACCATTATGTCTATAATTACATGGATGTCTAAATAAAAGTTCATGGTATCTGCTATAATAATTGTCAACCACATATTTATTAGACAACCTATATGAGCACCATCAGGCACTGTGCCAAGAAATTTTAATGAACTGACTGATTTTCTCATTCTAACATAGAATAGAGTTGTCATCATGGAATAAGATAAATCTTCAACTAAAATCTTACTTTGATTTTGATACATACAATAACATGTACTATTTTAGTTATACATGCATCTTTCTTGCCCAGAAAAGATTGACAGGCTAAGAGGGTCAACCAATGATTTTCCTATCACTAGACAATTGCATTCTAGTCTACCTCAAAGTATTTCATTTCATAAGTTTAAAAGCAAAGACCTGAAAGTGGGAAGGGGCCCTGGAGGGAAGTAGATGCTTGGTGGAGATGGTAGAAGGATAAGAGGCTGGAGGGATGAGTCTTAACAAGAATGTTATATGCAGTATGAAATTATCAGAGCATAAATTCATAAACATAAGAAAAATAAAAGCTCATTAAAGTGTTTGCTGGCCTTGAAGAGCACTTAGCAGTACATATGTCAGGTGACTCACAATGCTTGTTGTTCTGTCCTAAGGTAACTTGAGTCTGTCTTCATGCATACACACACACACACATACACACACACACACACACACACACACACACACATACAGGTATGCACACACACACACACACACACAGGTATGCACACACACACACACACACACACACACACACACACACACACACACGGGTATGCACACATAGGCATGCCTGCAGTTGTGCTAACAATTAAAATGATAAATGTGGAAACTTGGAAACTAGGGAACGTGCTTGAAAGGGAGATTCTTTCAACCCTTCCTCTTCCTCCTGACTGTTCTCACAGAAAAATTGCACACCCTCAGTAACTCATGGTCCTACCTCAATCTTCTTCGTATCCAAATATTTTTAGAACAAATATGAATAATAATTTCTAAGACATGATGATGCTAATTTATTAACTTTGATTGTAGAAGTTTCATCCCAGACATTGAAGAGCTAAAAACTTTGAGTATTTTAAACATTTATTTGCTTCAGCATTAACATTTTACTTGAACTTGCATGTGGTTACACATATACATACAAGGTAAAAGGTGACAAAGGAAATATCTGACTGAGTAAATCTTAGAAACACACAGAGGGCACAAGTACACAAAGGCTGGACTTTGTCCATTTGTTGGTAGTTTGCAGATGTTTTTCTTTTGTTTCTTTGTCTTTTTGTTTGTTTTTTTTTCTCTACTAGGTAGCTTAAAGTCAAATGCACAAATTATTTTTGTATAGTCCTGTCTGTTTTCTGTGATCTGGTGCTTTTCAGGAGTTCCTTTTATAGGAAACTCTTGGTTATGACTTTTCTTTACATGTACTGTGATAACTTTCTTGAATAAAACTTTCTCTGTAGAATTTTCAGTTCTATAATACAGTACAACATTATTTAATAGGATTCGAGTTTGTGATCTTGACTTATGTTTATGTATGGGGTATTTATTATAAAATAATTTCTTAAATCTGTGTTATTCATAGTACGAGATGTGAAGATTATTCCATGTAATGTAGAGAAGGATTCATTGCAATACATGAAGAATCTCACCCATTCTACATCCTATATTCATAATATACTATGTATATTTTACATTTATGGTCAGTTTAACTCATGATGGTAAAGAACTGTGATATTTATCTTAACTTTAACATATTTGTCAAATATCCTTCTTTGTGGGCTAGGCATAAAGTCAGCTTTTACACAAGAAGTTCAAGATTTTCTAAGAATTATAAGTAGGAATTAAATCCTAGCAGGAAGATGAAATGAAGCATACATAAAATAGATTTGGAGAGACAATATATTAATTTCCAAATAAATTGAACTTGGGGAGTGCCATCACAATGTATGAGCAAATGTAGCCATGATATTTATTAGTTATGATCAATAGTATAGGGCATAAATTATAACTGTTTGAGCTCATCAAAAATTTTGATCAAAACAGCCAAGAGGTGAGTCAGTCTTGAAGACCATCAACATGTATATGGGCAAAGAAGTAAATATATAATATAACATATATATTCATAAAGAAAAACTATACATACATAAAGAAGAAAAATTAAATATTTTAGAGAAATAGAAGTAAATCACCACTAAATAAAATAAGCTAGCACTAGTAGACAAGCATTATATTTCCTTTCATATGTAGAATCTAAATTTACATATAAATGTACTATGTCTGGGACCATGAAGATAGGCTGAGTGAGGGATGACGTGAACGTGAGGAAAGTAAAGGTTAATGATATATATTTGTGAAAATGTCACAATGAGAACTATTGGTTTTTATGCTTACAAAGAAGAAATAAACAAATAATAACAACTGAAACTAAACTAAATCAAACCAAACTATTTATCAGTTTGAGAATGTTGTACACAATACCATAAGAATAAATACAATAACAAATGTAGATTAAGCTAAGGATAAGTGAATAAAAATTCATTTGTTTGTAGATACATGTTTGCATGTTTCTCTATAAAAGTATAGAGAAACTAATTAATGACAACTCATTTTTCATTCTTCCACTAACAAAACATACCTTGAATGCAAATGCAAACATAAAGGACTGTTGCAAAGCATTGTGACTCAATCAGTTCCATCCCATGGAAAGTAATAAAGAAATAACTGGATTAAGAAAGGAAAGTGTTTAGTCTTTTTTTTTCCTCTAACAACCTCAAGCATCCCAAAAGTGACAATTGGCAGCAGCCATTAACAATGCTCATGATTAAGCACTTAATTGAAGGTACACATTAAAATTAATTTGTTCCTGAAACACCTATGTTTTACATGGTTCTTTGTGATATCCTTGTCTTAGTTAAGATTCTGTTGCTGCAATGAAATGGTATACCTAAAAAAGTAAGTTGGGGTGTAAAGGGCTTATTTGGTCTATTCTTTAGTACTGCTGTTCATCACTAAAGGAAGTCAGGCCTAGAGCTTAAATAGGTCAGGAACCTAACAGCTAGGATGAAGTAGAAACTTAAGGGTTCTTTGGAAAATCAGTTGTGTGGGTGGTTTTTTTTTTGGGGGGGGTAAACAGGTGAAGTGGACACAGGTGAAAGACTATGACAGACTCGTGAAGGAACATTTTTCTGAAGCAGACGCAGAAGAAAGGATGCTCTCCTAAAGCAAGCGTTTGAAAGAACAAGCATGCGCTAACAACACACATATATTTGTCCACCTTATATTGTGTAGTTGAGCTACATTTGTCAGGACTCCATAGAAAGAAATGCACAAAAAAATCCCTAGTTTTGTGCTGTAATTTCTTGCTGTTTCCACAGATTCAGGCCGATTGGCAAAGTGATGTCAGCTGAGACAGATGCATGTACTTAGGCAAGACAGTTGCTGAGGCAAGAGCAGTGGAGGACACGTGATGATTGGAAAGAGTATATAAAAAGGACTCAATGAACAGTGATGGAGGCTGAGCAAGACTTGGTTATGGAGCAGGCTCTGCAAAGCTTGTTGGTTTCTTCAGGCATGCCAAGACTGAGGACTGGCTCTCTCTGCTTGGTAGAGCCACAACTGCTGATTGGTGTTTGTTATCGCAACTCTACGAACCTGGACTGCCAACGTGTTTGTGAGTAGATAGAGCTGCCACTGCTAACATGTGACCTCAACTGCCAATTTCCAGGCAATACAAACCAGTGTTGACCCAAAGAACCTTTCTAAACAGGCTCACTTCTCCTGTATCCTTTCTTTTCCACTCACTGCCTCTGGTGGGTGGTGGGCTACAATGGAGATTACAGCATTTAAAAACCATCATTAAAAGTAGGCTTTGAAAACTTACAAGGGGCTGATGCAGAAGTCATGGAGTGGTACTGTTTACTGGCTTGTTCAGCTTGTTTAGAACCCAGAACCACAGGTCCAGGAATGGAATCACCATGGGCTATGTCCTCCTCCATCAATCATAAACTAAGAAAGTGCCTTACAGCAGGATCTTTTACTATTATTATTTACTTATTCCCTTTACATACTGCTCACTGGACACCCCTCTCACAATCCTTCATCCCATCCTTTCTCCCCTTCTCCTCAGAGCAGAGACAGGCTTCCTGGGTATCCCCCTACCCTGGCACATCAAGTCTCTGTGAGGCTAGGTACATCTTTTCCCCCTGGAGCTAAACAAGACAGCCCATCTAGAAGAACATATCCCATGTACAGGCAACAGCTTTTGAGATAGTCTCCATTAGAGTTGTTCTTGTTCAGGACCCACATGAAGACCAAGCTTCACATCTGGTACATGTGCGCAGTGACGCCTAGGTATAGCCCATGCATGCCTCTAGGTTGGTGGTTCAGTCTCAGAGCGTCCTGAAGATCCAGGTTAGTGATTCTGAAGGTCCTCCTATGAAGTTACTATTTCCTTAGAGGCTGTAATCCTGCTTCCTTTCCTTCCATAAGAGTCTCCAGTCTTCATCCACCATTTGGCTATGGGAGTCTGTATCTGTCTGAGTCAGCTGCTAGGTGCAGCAGTAGAGGACAACCATTCTAGACTCCTGTCTACAAGCAAAACAAAGTAACATTAAATAGTGTCAGGGATTGTTACAGATTTTCATTCATTCTTTTGGTTATCTGCCTATCTCTCCTGTTCCTTCACACATCTGATCCTAAATCCCCTATTCCACTCTCCATCCCCTCTCCCACCTAGTTCTCTCTCTCCATCTACCTCTCATGACTATTTTATTCCCCCTTCTAAGTGAGATTCAAGCATTCTCACTTGTGTCTTCCTTCTTGTTTAGCCTCTTTGGGTTGTGTAACATAGATAGCCTTTATTTTATGGCTAATATCCATTTATAAGTGTGCACATACCATGCAAGCACTTTTGTGACAGGCTTACATCATTTAGAATGATAGCCTCATAATCCATCCATTCACCTTACAGCAGGATCTTATGAAGGCATTTTCTCAATTGAGGTTTCCACCTTACAAATAACTCTCATTTTTGTGCCAAATTGACATAGACTAACCAGCACAGTCTTTATCTAATATTGGGTATCCCTTTCAACAAGATAGGCTGAGGGCAGTACTTTGTGACATAGAACACTACTTCTCAAATGGTAAACTCAACTCTTCTGTGATCCCCCATTGTTTCATTTTATGTGCTTCTCACCATAGAAATAGCAACAAATGTTTTATAGGTTGAAGAATATGGCAAGTGTCTTTACATCCCCCTGAAATAAATGCATAGAGAACTGAGTAGCAACATTTGCTCCCAAGAAATGTCTCATTTTAGATGGTCTCTTCTGAATTTGTGGCCCTATCTGGTCTTCGACTTGTGTTCATTTTTTCTTCTATCTTCAGGATCATCTTGATATAAATGTTTGTATTTAAAAACTTATAAAATTCTACCAGTTTATATTTGATTGCCTGATGAGAATCTTGCCTATAACAATTTTTGAGAACTTGTTATAAAAGGAACTTTTGATTTCTGGGTTGATAGTCTTAGATTGCTTTAATTTGTGAAAATTAACTGGTAATGAATTTTTGTTATTATCCAACTATCCCTCTTAAAACCTATGATAAGGATAATTCCAATAATGCTCCCCCCAGAAGCCATAGGTTGCCAAATAAAAAAGACCTATGCCAAATATTGGATAGCTGCCCTTAGGCTTTTGGTCAGAGGATCTCTGAGATGCTACAAAAATGTAAGATATTGTTATAGCTTTTGGTTTTCCAATAGAGCTAATGCTAAGACATTACTGTTGAAGATACCATATATTTTGGTCACAGGACATGGAAAATCCAAGTTAGAAATTAATAGATAGCTTCCTCCCTGTTATAGTACTGGATGGCTTTATGTAGGGTGTTTAGGGGAAAAGATCAACAATCTTCCACATTCAAGCCCTATGATGTTCAAGAATAACAAATGTGGTAGGACATGTCCATTGTTACAATAGTGGCACAAATGTTATGGAGAGTAACATTTGTTACTGATTGTAATTTCTGATTGGGTGTAAGATCATCTATAAAGAAAGAAATATTTACCAGGAATGGGAATTTTGATCAATAACTCATGGCTTCAAACATCAGAGGTCCTATGGATGAAATGTTTATTATTTTGCTAAATATAGTATGAAACTTCCCTTTATAGCTATATATATGTGAAGATTAATATAGCTCTCAGACCTCATCAGAGAAGAAATTTCTTTGTGCTGTGGGTAGTAGTCAATTAATGCATAACTATAACTATTCAAAATGCAGAGAATAAATACCTGTGGAATACTCAGCCACCACTGTGACATCTAAATTATCCCCATCTCCTAAATTCCCCATGACCATTGATGAAAATGGAGTGGAAAAATGGTTACAGTGAAACAGCAAATGTAGATGTGACAGGACAGCTCTACTTATAAGCCTACAGCAATTGGGGTCACCTGTATAAGTCCTACATAAAATCAAACCAGTAAACACTAAAGCATGAAGAAAGATGGAGGGAAAGGCATCATGAGCTCCCAGCCCTAGCTGAAGAGATATTTGTAGTTGATGGTTTTTGCTGTAGAGTAAGTTTCCTTTAGGGTGTGGACTCCGGTAAGTTTCCCATGTTCCAGAGAGTTTCTCCAGATTTATGTGTATATGGAAAAGACAAATAGATTTCATAGGCTATTTTTAAAAAAGGACAGGAATGTAGGAGAGGATGAAAGAGGGAGAATAGATTTGATTATAATTAGGAAGGAGAGCAAGGAGCAAATGTCATCAAAATGCATTGAATATACGTATGAAATCTCAAAGAACTAATAAAATATATTTTTAAAAAGTCTCTTGGGTAGGAATCTCATTCTAAGTCATTATCTTTTTAAAATTCTAACCCAAAGGAATAATGAATGCATATCTTTTGGCCTCTCTATAATATTAGGCTACTTTTATCTGAGAATTTCATGCTCAGTGTAGTCTTAACCTTCTAGAAAGGGTAATTAAGTCCATTCTACTCATATCCCTCTGAAATGGAGGCTTCAGAGTTATCTCTTTGTACAGTGTAGTGGGGCTGTCCAGCACTGTTGTCGTCATTGCTGATATCCCTACCCTAATGAGAGCTTTTCTATAACTACTTTACTATATCCATTTAAGTTTCATTAGAAAAATGAATTATGTTTTATGCTGAAAGTGACCTGATTTAGGGTGGTCTCCTGTGGGTTTCTTGCTCATTATAGGAGTGACCATCCACACCATAACCTTTGATGCACATTACATTTTTAATCTTACTACAAGACGACTTGCAAGAAGATATTGCTAGGGTTTTTTTTTTTTTTTTTTTTTTTTTGTCTTACTAAATTTTTCAAGTTGCAAAAAGTTTAGAGATATAATGAACATAGATGAATATTGAACTAGTTCAGTGATAGGAAGGAAGAAATAATCTGAAGTTCGAATTGAAGGAAGGAAATAAAAATGCAAAGTCAATGGAGAAACAAAGTCACTCCTCTCCTTTATTTTGAAATGATTTTTGTCCTTGGAATACTCTTCTGACATTCTTTACTTTGATCAGGTCCATTCTTTCTTCCTCTTCCTCCTCCTCCTCCTTCTCCTCCTCCTTCTCTTCCACCTCTGCCTCCTCTTCTCCTTCTTTTCCTCCTCTGCCCCCTCTTCCTCTCTTCCTCCTCCTTCTCTTCCTCCTCCTCCTTCTCCTCCTCTTTCTTGTCTTCACCACCCTTTTCTTCCAGAGGATTCAAGATCAGGAATTCAAAAAAAGAGGGGTGGGTGCTGCTTTCTTTCTTCTGTATGCCCTTTGAACTTGATATGTTCATTGGATTGTACTCTTTAAAGAAAGTTTGTGGATAGTTCACATTCAATGTTTCATCTCTCACATCTGTCTTAAAAATGTTCTTGTTTTACAGGATACTATTTTGTTGGTAATTTTTTTTTGCCACAATCTTTTACAAAAGATTTTCAAAAATACACAGGGCATGGTGACTATAATCTTTGTGGTATCTAGGAAAAAAACCTGAGGGGAAAGCCAACTAAACTATACTTAGGAGTCTTTAACTTTTTCACCTGTATCAGCTTAGGTTATATAACATGGGAATGGCACTTTAATTATGCTCTGAGATGATGCTAACTAAATCAAGACTCTTTCACTGCAAGATTAAAAAAGAAAAGATACTACAGGGACTGATAGTTTTAGTTATGTAGAGGAGAGAAAAATCAAGAACAAAATTACCCCAGAAAAAAATTCTCAGTAATTTTAACTGTCCTATGACTACAGGAATATGGATAAATTTGTTGTTTACTTTCTCTGTAGGGCTAATTTAAACATACATAATTTCATGGAAGAAAACTAAGCTAGTTTGATTATAGTGAGAAAGGTCCTTCGTCTATTACTTTCTTTGTGAATTTGCTCTTGGGAAATGATTGCTTTAAATAATAAGTTCCGTTTTGTTATTTATAAAATTAGTCAATTTCATAAGATTATAAAACTCTGAGGCTTTTTAAAATACTCAAATAAATCTACGTGAGATGCCATATATTTTTAATCCAAACCCTTAAGATGTGGAGGCAGGAGGCTAGCTATGAAGTCAAAGATAGTATTAGGCACATATCAAGAGCCCATCTTGAAAACAAATATTTGAATAAGTTTAATGTAATGATTTGTATAAAAATGAGAATACATAGCCTGCTGTTATTTGAAATCAAGAAGAAAATTAACTGAACCATCTCTGTTGGCATTCTTATTTCTTTAAGAACGTGCCCTCATGAATTCTCTATGTCACCTCATTTTTTTTTGACAGGGATTGCTTTTACTTTTGGTCTGACATTGCCAATGACTTTAGTCAGTAAGCCCTATCACACCTATTTATTGAGAACCATACTGATGCATAGATGGAAGAAATATGTACCAAAAGCCAGAGCTACAATATATAATCTGTCTAAGAGTATGAAAGGTCACTGAGTCCTAAAAACTTAAGATTATTAAATCCAGGGAAGTAGGAAATCCTAAGGGAATCATGTTTTGAAATTGATGAGAGCCAAGTACTTAGAGACAAACAAGTTTCTTGAACAGCAAGTTTGCTGGCTAACCTGCCCAAGAAGAGTACCAGCCCAGCATACTCAATATTTTAATTTCTGAGTCAGTCTGATGCGGTCTAGTATAGATTTGTTTAAGCAGCATACGCCCAGAGAACTGGTGCTAAGTCTGTTACAAAGTTCATGCCATTGGCATCATTCTTACCATTTCTTCTCTTCTGTTACAGCCTCCGCATCTGGACAAAAGAGATTCGGTTTATGATAAGGATGAGGAGCCATTTCCAGGGGGTTCTAAGCTAAGTGACAGGATCTTTTTATTCATTATTAAGATTTGTTCTCACGTAAGAAGAAAAAGGTCTTACCTATAGGTATAGGGAAGTCAGGAGGAAGAGCAAGATTTAGAACTGAGTGTACTATTTGCTAGAGGCAAGCATAGTTAACAACAACAACAAAAACTGTCTGTGTCTTTAAGTTTACTTAATCATTTATGACTTCCTATCAGCACTGTGATTTATCATCACTGCAATTTGATTGCAGCATGGATGCTTTACATTAATTGCATTATGAAAATCTGATAGGAAAAGGACTCTTGGTGCAATGTTCAGGCATTTGCAAACCAGGGGGGCAGAGCCCAGTGACAGAAGTAAAGAAAGATGAACAAAGAACGACCATTAGATTGGATGCCGTCAGTCACTGATGACTTTCTCATATACTTATTGCTCAGATGATTTTAATGTTACTTTATCTTTACCACCAATTATAATAATATATTATAATTATATTTCACATATTATTATAATTGGGCAATTTATTTTTCAATTTATAGGTTATTTTTCAAAATCAATAGTAGGTTAATTCAAAATGTGCACAGAAAATATATAATTCTAGTATAACCAGTATCTCTGAGTTTCTTTCTTCCTACTACCATTCCTCCTATTTAGTAAAGTTACTAATTCATGGCTCATGAAAATTAACAGTGAATGAGCATGGGGTGATGTGCCTGCTCTTTAAGTCTGTTGAGGGCAATAAGAAGGAACAGAAAATGGCAGCCAAATACAACTACTCCTTTGAATGAACTTGACTTGATTCCTCTCTTCCACTTTCTCAGCAGAGTTTGATTTGAGATCTTGGTTTCCTCTTGGCTTCTTTCATCACTTCCTCTATCTTCTTCTGTTTCTTAGAAGATTATAATATAGCCCTTCTTGTCTCTACAACTAATATGCAGAGGTCAGATGGCAAATACTTCATTAGCCAACTAGTCATGTTTAATATATAAAGATGTTGATCCTCGCCAGCTGCAGCACTCAGGAGAGTGGGCCTCACCTGGGCAAGACAGTAGAGATGGTCCTTGTTGCAGGGGAGCCTGCCCTGAGTGAGTGATCAGGAGAGATAGCCCTGCTGTCTGTCTACCTTTCAGTGAGAAATGTTCTCCCCTTTATCCCTTGCCACTGCAGCAGCCAGGAGATCTGACCCTGAGGTTGTAAAACAGAAGAGCTGTCCCCACCCCTCACTGGATGCAGCATGTGGGAAAGCATGTCTACCCCTCACCTGGGCAGCACAGTAGAAGTGTCCCTGATTGGGGTGGGGGGGTTGTGTGTGAGCAAGCCCCAAAGGCCTTTGTGATAAAAAATGTGCAAGCCAAATAGTATGGATAAAAAGGGTGTACTGTGGGTCAGACTGTAACACATTACAGATTCCAAAATATTTTATTATTGTTTTGGGGAGGAAGTTGCAAGGGCAGAAGGAAGGTATGAAAGAACAGGGAGATGAGTGGAATTAGGGTATATGATGTGAAATTCACATAGAGTAACTTAGTAAAAGTTAATTAAAAGTGATATGAGGATGTAGTAGTGGTAACTCTGTTAATAGTTTCCTTTCATTGGCTGAACATTATAGGTGCGACACAACATCATTTAATAGATGAGGTGATTCTATTTTTATTCCATTATGTGTATTAGAGAACCTTGACTCACAGAACTTAGTTTTAATTTCCAAAATCAAGTTTGTGTTTTGTTTTTATTTTTGTTTTTGTCAACAAATAGCAGCCATCTTCAACTGGTCAAAGCAAAGGAGAGTTCATTGGTTCAGAATACTGACCTGCTTGTTAGTAGTTTTGTTTATAGTCCAATGACAGATTCAGAGGCTTAGATTATGTGATAAAAATTAAATTTTCCGGCAGGTGGGGCTTCCTGGCGGCCAGTTGGAGAGGTCAGTGTGCTCCGCTGAATCCAGCTGGCCCCAGCAGGAGCCTTCAGGCGCCTGCTTTGGGATCTGAACAGCCTGGGCCACAGCACTCGGTCTCCAGGAACTCTCGGGGGACCTGGTGTGCGCCCAGAGGCAGTCTGGGAGCTCACAGCACAGCTCTTTCCAGCTTAGGCTTCAGTCCTGAGGCCTCTGGCAGTAGCCCTCGGACCTCTCTGCTTCCGGATCCAGATCAGCCTGGGCGGCAACAACACATCTCCAAGTCCTGAAAGAGGCAAGTGGGACTTCCAGGCAGCCAGCAGGGAGAAGTCGGTGTGCTCCAGTGAATCCAGCGGGCCCCAGCAGGAGCCTTCAGGTGTCTGCTTCGGGGTCTGAACAGCCTGGACAACAACACCCTGTCTCCAGGCAGTGCAGGAGGTAAGCTGTGCACCAGAGGCCACCTGGGAAGAAGGGGCAGCTTGCACTGGTGAGTCCAGCATTGACAACACCAACTAACACCAGTGAGAACTAGATGGCAAAAGGCAGACGCAGGAACGTCACTAACAGAAATCAAGGCAATATGGCAACATCTGAACCCAATTCTCCTTTACCAGCATGTCCTGGATACCCCATCACACCAGTAAAACAAGATTTGGATTTAAAATCACTGGTCATGATGCTGGTACAGGAACACATGAAGGACATACTTAAAGAAATTCAGGAGAAAATGGATCAAAAGTTAGAAGCCCTTGCAAGGGAAACACAAAAATCATTGAAAGAAATCCAGGAGAATACAAAAGCCAATAATGAGGAAACACAAAAAACACTTAAAGAAATACAGGAGAACTTTGGTCAACAGGCTGCAGTCATGAAAGAGGAAACACAAAAATCTCTTAAAGAATTACAGGAAAGCACAAACAAGCAAGTGAAGGAGCTAAGCAAAACCATCCAGGATCTAAAATCAGAAGTAGAAATAACTAAGAAAACTCAAAGGGATACAACTTTGGAGATAGAAAGCCTTGGGAAGAAATCAGCAGACATAGATGCAAATATCAACATCAGAATACAAGAGATAGAAGAACGAATCTCAGACGCTGAGGATAAAATAGAAACCATGGACTCAACAGTTAAAGAAAATGCAAAAAGCAAAAAGCTTGTAACCCAAAATATCCAGGAAAACCAGGACACAATGAGAAGACCAAACCTAAGGATTATAGGCATAGATGAGAGTGAAGATTTACAGCTTAAAGGGCCAGCAAATATCTTCAATAAAATTATGGAAGAAAACTTCCCTAACCTAAAGAGAGAGATGCCCATGAATATACAAGAAGCCTACAGAACTCCAAACAGACTGGACTGGAATGGAAATACTTCCCATCACATAATAATCAAAACACCAAATGTACTAAACAAAGAAAGAATATTAAAGGCAGTAAGAGGAAAAAGGCCAAGTGACATATAAAGGAAGACCTATCAGAATCACAGCAGACTTTTCACCTGAGACTATGAAGGCTAGAAGATCCTGGGCTGATCTCATGCAGACTCTAAGAGAACACAAATGCCAGCCAAAACTACTATATCCAGCAAAACTCGCAATCACCGTAGATGGAAAAACTAAGATATTCCATGACAAAACCAAGTTTACCCAATATCTATCCACAAACCCAGCCCTACAAAGGATAATAGGAGGAAAACACCAATACAGGGAGGTAAACTTCACCCTGGAAAAAGCAAGATAGTAACCTTTCATCAAACCCAAAAGAAGTTAACCAATCAAATTTAAAAAATAAGGTCAAAAATGACAGGAAGTAACAATCACCATTCCTTAATATCTCTTAACATCAATGGACTCAATGCCCCAATAAAAAGACATAGACTAACTGACTGGATACGTAAACAGGACCCTACATTTTGCTGCTTACATGAAACACACCTAAGGGTCAAAGACAAACACTACCTTAGAGTAAAAGGCTGGAAGACAATTTTACAAGCAAATGGTCTCAGGAAACAAGCTGAAAGTATCCATTTTAATATCAGATAAAACTGACTTTCAACCCAAAGTCATCAAAAGAGACCCTGAGGGACACTTCTTGCTGGTCAAAGGAAAAATACAACAAGAAGAACTCTCAATGCTGAACGTCTATGCTCCAAATGCAAGGGCACCCTCATTCGTAAAAGAAACTTTATTAAAGCTCAAAGCACACATTGCACCTAACACAATAATTATGGGTGACTTCAACACTGCACTTTCCTCAATGGACCGATCAGGAAAACAGAAACTAAACAGGGACATAATGAAATTAATTGAAGATTTGGACCAATTAGATTTAACAGATATATATATAGAACATTCTATCCTAAAGCAAAAGAATATACCTTTTTCTCAGCACCTCATGGTACCTTCTCCAAAATCGACCATATAATTGGTCACAAGACAGACCTCAACAAATATAAGAAGATCGAACTAATCCCATGCCTCCTATCAGATCACTATGGAGTAAAAGTGGTCTTCAATAGCAACAAAAACAACAGAAAACCCACATACACGTGGAAATTGAACAATATTCTACTCAATGATACCTTGGTCAAGGAAGAAATAAAGAAAGAAATTAAAGACTTTTTAGAACACAATGAAAATGAAGACACAACATACCCAAATCTATGGGACACAATGAAAGCAGTGCTAAGAGGAAAACTCACAGCCCTGAGTGCCTCCAAAAAGAAAATGGAGAGAGCATACATTACCAGCTTAATGACACACCTGAAAGCCCTGGAACAAAAAGAAGCTATTTCACCCAGGAGGAGTAGAAGGCAGGAAATCATCAAACTCAGGGCTGAAATCAATCAAGT
Source organism: Apodemus sylvaticus (assembly GCF_947179515.1). Taxonomy (NCBI): domain Eukaryota; kingdom Metazoa; phylum Chordata; class Mammalia; order Rodentia; family Muridae; genus Apodemus; species Apodemus sylvaticus. Next base: position 76,759,367 of record NC_067476.1, read on the forward strand.
AGAAACAAAGAGAACCATACAAAGAATCAACAAAACCAGGAGCTGATCCTTCGAGGAAATCAACAAGATAGATAAACCCTTAGCCAGACTGACCAAAGGGCACAGAGAAAGTACCCAAATTAACAAACTTGGAAATGAAAAGGGAGATATAACAACAGAAACTGAGGAAATCCAAAAAATAATCAGATCCTACTACAAGAGCCTGTACTCAACACAACTTGAGAACCTGGAGGAAATGGACAATTTCCTTGACAGATACCAAATACCAAAATTAAATCAGGACCAAATAGATCATCTAAACAGTCCCATAATGCCTAAAGAAATTGAAGGAGTCATAGAGAGTCTTCCAACCAAAAATAGCACAGGACCAGATGGTTTCAGTGCAGAATTCTATCAGACCTTCAAAGAAGAGTTAACACCAATACTCTTCAAATTATTCCACAAAATAGAAACAGAAGGAACACTACCCAATTCCTTCTATGAAGCCACAATTACGCTGATACCAAAACCACACAAAATTCCAACAAAGAAAGAGAACTTCAGACCAATTTCCCTTATGAACATCGATGCAAAAATGCTCAATAAAATTCTTGCCAACCGAATCCAAGAACACATCAAAATGATCATCCACCATGATTAAGTAGGCTTTATCCCGGGAATGCAGGGTTGGTTCGATATGCGGAAATCCATCAATGCAATGTACTACATAAATAAACTCAAAGAAAAAAACCACATGGTCATTTCATTGGATGCTGAAAAAGCATTTGACAAAATTCAGCATCCTTTCATGCTTAAAGTCTTGGAAAGAACAGGAAATCAAGGCCCATACCTAAACATAGTAAAAGCAATATACAGCAAACCGGTAGCCAGCATCAAACTAAATGGAGAGAATCTTGAAGCAATCCCACGAAAATCAGGGACTAGACAGGGCTGCCCCTTTCTCCTTATCTTTTCAATATTGTACTTGAGGTACTAGCTCAGGCAATTCAACAACAAAAGGTGGTCAAAGGGATACAAATTGGAAAGGAAGAAGTCAAACTATCATTATTTGCAGATGACATGATAGTCTACCTAAGTGACCCAAAAAACTCCACTAGAGAACTCCTATAGCTGATAAACAACTTCAGCAAAGTGGCAGGTTATAAAATCAACTCAAGCAAATCAGTGGCCTTCTTATACTCAAAGGATAAGCAGGCTGAGATAGAAATTAGGGAAATGACCCCCTTCACAATAGCCACAAATAGTATAAAGTATCTTGGGGTGACTCTTACAAAACATGTGAATGATCTGTATGACAAGAACTTCAAGACTCTGAAGAAGGAAATGGAAGAAGACCTCAAAAATGGGAAAACCTCCCATGCTCATGGATCAGTAGAATCAATATAGTTAAAATGGCCATTTTGCCAAAAGTAATCTACAGATTCAATGCAATACCCATCAAAATCCCAACTCAATTCTTCACAGAGTTAGAAAGAGCAATTATCAAATTCATCTGGAACAACAAGAAACCCAGGATAGCTAAAACTATTCTCAGCAACAAAAGAAATTCTGGGGGAATCAGTATCCCTGACCTCAAGCAATACTACAGAGCAATAGTGTTAAAAACTTCATGGTATTGGTACAGTGACAGGCAGGAGGATCAATGGAACAGGATTGAAGATCCAGAAATGAACCCACACACCTATGGCCACTTGATCCTCGACAAAGAGGTTGAAAACATCCAATGGAAAAAAGATAGCCTTTTCAACAAATGGTGCTGGTTCAACTGGAGGTCAGCATGCAGAAGAATGCGAATTGATCCATCCTTGTCTCCTTGTACTAAGCTCAAATCCAAATGGATCAAGGACCTCCACATAAAGCCAGACACTCTGAAGTTAATAAAAAAGAAACTGGGGAAGACCCTTGAGGACATCGGTACAGGGAGAAAGTTTCTGAACAGAACACCAATAGCATATGCTCTAAGAGCAAGAATTGACAAATGGGACCTCATAAAATTACAAAGTTTCTGTAAGGCAAAGGACACCATCAAGAGGACAAATCGGCAACCAACAAATTGGGAAAAGATCTTCAACAATCCTACATCAGATAGAGGGCCAATATCCAATATATATAAAGAACTCAAGAAGTTAGACTCCAGAAAACCAAACAACCCTATTAAAAAATGGGGTACAGAGTTAAACAAAGAATTCTCACCTGAAGAGCATCGGAAGGCAGAGAAGAATCTTAAAAAATGCTCAACTTCATTGATCATTAGGGAAATGCAAATCAAAACAACCCTGAGATTTCACCTTACACCAGTCAGAATGGCTAAGATTAAAAATTCCGGAGATAGCAGGTGTTGGAGAGGGTGTGGAGAAAGAGGAACACTCCTCCACTGCTGGTGGGGTTGCAAATTGGTACAACCACTCTGGAAAGCAGTCTGGCGGTTCCTCCGAAAACTGGGCACCTCACTTCCAGAAGATCCTGCTATACCACTCCTGGGCATATACCCAGAGGATTCCCCACCATGTAATAAGGATACATGCTCTACTATGTTCATAGCAGCCCTATTTATAATTGCCAGATGCTGGAAAGAACCCAGGTATCCCTCAACGGAAGAGTGGATGCCAAAAATGTGGTATATCTTCACAATAGAGTACTATTCAGCCATTAGAAACAATGAATTCATGAAATTCTTAGGCAAATGGATGGACCTAGAGAACATCATACTAAGTGAGGTAACCCAGACTCAAAAGATGAATCATGGTATGCACTCACTAATAAGTGGATATTAACCTAGAAACCCGGATTACCCAAAACATAATCTACACATCAAATGAGGTACAAGAAGAAAGGAATAGTGGCCCCTTGTTCTGGAAAGACTCAATGAAGCAGTATTCAGCAAAACCAGAACGGGGAAGTGGGAAGGGGTTGGTGGGAGGACAGGGGGAGAGAAGGGGGCTTACAGGACTTTTTGGGAGGGGGGGGGGCTAGGAAAGGGGAAATCATTCGAAATGTAAATAAAAAAGATACCGAATTAAACAAAATTAAAAAAAATTAATTTTTCCTCTTCTAAGTCTCTTTGCTGAGCTTACTTCATTTTAAAATAGACTTCTCTACTATTTTTCTGTGATAGCTTGCTTTTATTACATGTTCATCACACAATCACAAGAAAGATCTCTCCATTTCTAGCTTGAGAGTAAATTTGGGAAGGGTTCTGACCAACCAATCTTCTAGATATATGCCAGGCATGTGTTATAATCAGTGCTGTGATTTGTTAGGCCTTAGTTACATAATTACATCTGACTTATGACACCTAGGATTTGGAGGAGTCTCTTTGATATAAGTATATTTTTATGTTTATTAAGATATGTATATAACTAATTTTTATATGTAGTTAGGAAAAGAAGGAAGATTGGAAATGTAGGGGGAGAAGCTGACACTAAAATGTGGTTTCCTAATTGGTTCTTGATTATGTCAATAATGATGGCAGAAGGCAATTACTGGGCAAAGCAAAATGTGAGACTTCTGGGTCTCTGGAGGAAGAGAGGGGACACAGGTAGAGAGGAGGTACTTTTTTCAGCCGTGTTTTGGAATGGGAGGCATGAATAACCAAGTAAGATCTTCGGTGGGTGGTAAATAGCAGCCTTTACCACCAGTGGATGGCTGGAATAGGATAAGGTTAGGGCAGGAAATTCTTCTACGAGCATCTGTGTCATCTGGCTAGTTTTAAAATAATAAAACTGTCTAGTGTTCTCCATTAGGAGAACTAAGGTGGGCAAAAGGAGAAAAAATAGCCAGGGCGGTTGATGGCAGCTTGGCAAAGTTAGCTCAACTGAACTGGCAGAGTGACAACAGCAGATTCTAGTTTTCCCTGGTTAGGAGCTGGTCAGATTGGAGTTGAAGCACTGAGAATCGGGAGAGATCAAAGCACAGGCCTGCTCTGGGCAAGGAAGTAGCTTTATTGTATTTTATTTTTACAATTACATGCAACAAAAAATATACATTTAAAATTAACATTTATATATACCTAATTTTTTGCACCCATTCTTCCATTGAGGGATACCTGGGTCCTTTTCAGGTTCTGGCTATTATAAATAGGGCTGCTATGAACATAGTGGAGCACGTATCCTTATTACCTGCTGGGGAATCCTCTGGGTATATGCCCAGGTATCCTCCGGAAGTGACATGCCCAGTTTTCTGAGGAAGCGCCAGACTGATTTCCAGAGTGGTTGTACCAGTTTGCAACCCCACCAGCAGTGGAGGAGTGTTTCTCTTTCTCCAAATCCTTACCAACACCTGCTGTCTCCTGAATTTTTTTTTAATTTATTGATATATTTATTTACATTTCAAATGATTTCCCCTTTTCTGGACCCACACTCCCCGAAAGTCCCATCAGTCCCCTTCCCTCCCCCTGTTTTCCCACCCAACCCTTCCCACTTCCCTGTTCTGATTTTGTTCTATACTGCTTCACTGAGTCTTTCCAGAACAAGGGGCTACTCCTCCGTTCTTCTTGTACCTCATTTGATGTGTGGATTATGTTTTGGGTATTCCAGTTTTCTAGGTTAATATTCACTTATTAGTGAGTGCATACCATGATTCATCTTTTGAGTCTGGGTTACCTCACTTAGTATGATGTTCTCCAGCTCCATCCATTTGCCTAAGAATTTCATGAATTCATTGTTTCTAATGGCTGAATAGTACTCCATTGTGCACATATACCACATTTTTTGCATCCACTCTTCTGTTGAGGGATACCTGGGTTCTTTCCAACTTCTGGCAATTATAAATAGGGTTGCTATGAACATAGTAGAACATGTATCCTTATTACATGCTTGGGAATCTTTTGGGAATATGCCCAGGAGTGGTATAGCAGGATCTTCTGGCAGTGAGGTGCCCAGTTTTCGGAGGAACCGCCAGACTGATTTCCAGAGTGGTTGTACGAGTTTGCAACCCCACCAGCAGTGGAGGAGTGTTCCTCTTTCTCCACATCCTCGCCAACACCTGCTGTCTCCTGAATTTTTAATCTTAGCCATTCTGACTGGTGTAAGGTGAAATCTCAGGGTTGTTTTGATTTGCATTTCCCTAATGACTAATGGAGTTGAACATTTTTTTAAGATGTTTCTCAGCCATCTGAAGTTCTTTGGGTGAAAATTCTTTGTTTAGCTCTGTACCCCATTTTTAATAAGGTTATTTGGCTTTCTGGGGTCTAACTTCATGAGTTCTTTGTATATATTGGATATTAGCCCTCTATCTGATGTAGGGTTGGTGAAGATCTTTTCCTAATTTGTTGGTTGCCTATTTGTTCTTGTGATGGTGTCCTTTGCCTTACAGAAACTTTGTAATTTTATGAGGTTCCATTTGTCAATTCTTGATCTTAGAGCATAAGCTATTGGTGTTCTGTTCAGGAACTTTCCCCCTGTACCGATGTCCTCAAGGGTCTTCCCCAGTTTCTTTTCTATTAGCTTCAGACTGTCTGCCTTTATGTGGCGGTCCTTGATCCATTTGGAGTTGAGCTTAGTACAAGGAGACAAAGATGGATCAATTCACATTTTTCTGCATGCTGACCTCCAGTTGAACCAGCACCATTTGATGAAAAGGCTGTCTTTTTTCCACTGGATGTTTTCAGCTCCTTTGTGGAGAATCAAATGGTCATAGGTGTTTGGGTTCATTTCTGGGTCTTCAATCCTATTCCATTGATCCGCTTGCCTGTCACTGTACCAATACCATGCAGTTTTTAACACTATTGCTCTGTAGTATTGCTTGAGGTCAGGGATACTGATTCCCCCAGAATTTCTTTTGTTGTTGAGAATAGTTTTAGCTATCCTGGGGTTTTTTGTTATTCCAGATGAATTTGAGAATTGCTCTTTCTAAATCTATGAAGAACTGAGTTGGGATTTTGATGGGTATTGTGTTTACTCTGTATATTGCTTTTGGCAAAATGGCCATTTTAACTATATTAATCCTGCCAATCCATGAGCATGGGAGGTTTTTCCATTTTCTGAGGTCTTCTTCCATTTTCTTCTTCAGAATCTTGAAGTTCTTGTCATACAGATCTTTCACTTGTTTGGTCAGATTCACACCAAGGAACTTTATACTGTTTGTGGCTATTGTGAAGTGGATCATTTCCCTAATTTCTTTCTCAGCCTGCTTATCCTTTGAGTATAGAAAGGGTACTGGTTTGCTTGAGTTGATTTTATAACCTGCCACTTTGCTGAAGTTGTTTATCAGCTATAGGAGTTCTCTAGTGGAGTTTTTTGGGTCACATAGGTAGACTATCATATCATCTGCAAATAGTGATAGTTTGACTTCTTTCTTTCCAATTTGTATCCCTTTGACCTCCTTATGTTGTCGAATTGCCAGAGCTAGTACCTCAAGTACAATATTGAAAAGATAAGGAGAGAGGGGGCAGCCTTGTCTAGTCCCTGATTTTAGTGGGATTGCTTTAAGTTTCTCTCCATTTATTTTGATGTTGGCTACCGGTTTGCTGTATATTGCTTTTACTATGTTTAGGTATGGGCCTTGAATTTCTGTTCCTTCCAAGACTCTTAGCCTGAAAGGATGCTGGATTTTGTCAAATGCTTTTTCAGCATCCAATGAAATGACCATGTGGTTTTTTTCTTTGAGTTTATTTATGTAGTGCATTGCATTGTTGGATTTCCGCATATTGAACCAACCCTGCATCCCTGGAATAAAGCCTACTTGTTCATGCTGGTGATCGTTTTTTATGTGTTTTTGGATTCGGTTAGCAAGAATTTTATTGAGTATTTTTGCATCGATGTTCATAAGGGAAATTGGCCTGAAGTTCTCTTTCTTTGTTGGATCTTTTTGTGGTTTTGGTATCAGCATAATTGTGGCTTCGTAGAAGGAATTGGGTAGTGTTCCTTCTGTTTCTATTTTGTGGAATAGTTTGAAGAGTAGTGGTGTTAGGTCTTCTTTAAAGGTCTGATAGAATTCTGCACTGAAGCCATCTGGTTCTGTGCTTTTTGTGGTTGGAATGCTTTCTATAACCCCTTCTATTTCTTTAGGGGTTATGGGACTGTTTAGATGATCTATTTGGTCCTGATTTAAATTTGGTATTTGGTATCTGTCTAGGAAATTGTCCATTTCCTCCAAATTCTCCAGTTGTGTTGAGTATAGGCTTTTGTAGTATTATTCAGCCATTAAAAACAATGAATTCATGAAATTCTTAGACAAATAGATGAAGCTGGAGAACATCATACTAAGTGAGGCAACACAGTCTCTAAAGATTAATCATGATATGCACTCACTAATAAGTGGATATTAGCCCAGAAAATTGGAATACCCAAAACATAATCCACACATCAAATGATGTACAAGAAGAACAGAGGAGTGGCCCCTGGTTCTGGAAATACTCAGTGTAGCAATATAGGGCAAAATTAGAACAGGGAAGTGTCTTAGTCAGGGTTCCTATTCCTGCACAAACATCATGACAAAGAAGCAAGTTGGGGAGGAAAGGGTTTATTGAGCTTACACTTCCACGTTGCAGTTCATCAGTAAAGGAAGTCCGGACTGGAACTCAAGCAGGTAAGGAAGCAGGTGCTGATGCAGAGGCCATGGAGGAATGTTTCTTACTAGCTTGGTTCCCCTGGCTTGCTCAGCCTGCTCTCTTATAGAACCCAAGAGCAAGAGCCCAAAGGTGGTACCACCCACATGGGGCCCTCCCCACTTGATCACTAATTGAGAAAATGTCCCACAAGTGGATCTCATGGAGGCACTTCCCCAACTGAAGCTCCTTTCTCTATGATAACTCCAGCCTGTGTCAAGTTGACACACAAAACTAGCCAGTACAATAGGGGTGGATGGGAGAAAAGGGGGAGGGAAGAGGGCTTATGGGACTTTCGGGGAGTGGGGGGCCCGAAAAGGGAAAATCATTTGAAATGTAATTAAAAAATATATCGAATAAAAAAAAGAAAAAATGATAGTTCATAAACTAGGTAAAAATGTAAAATTAACATTTAATTTTAAATTAAAAATATTTAAATTACCATTTTAAGGTCTCTTCTCCCAGAAAAATGATGTGAGATCCTAGATTTGGACACATGAAATAGTCTGTCATTGGATTCTGCTCTATTCTGAGTAAGACTTATAGTATTTGATCTGTACAATTTATCTCATTTGATTATCACTATGATTTGTGGAGGATAGATTGCCTCCATGCTCTAGATTAGAAATTAAAGCCATATAATGTAGCTTGCCCTAGGTTACAGTATTTCTAAGTCACTAATCCAGAAATAAACTAATAACTCCTCAACTTTAGTCTGGATTTCTTTTCCCTATAATGGATATCATAGGAATGACTTTGACTTTCAGTAGGAGACAGGGTATGTGGTCAGTTTTGCTGTTAAGAAATAATCACAATACCTTGTTATCTTAAAATAAAATCTTGAGTTTCACTACAGTAGAAGCCAGGGAAGGTCTATTTTGGGCTGGTGACACAATTGAGGCTTCCTTTGCCTGTGGCATTCCAGAGTCTAGGCTCACGAAACAATGTGTATTACTGGAATTTCCAAAGAAAATCATAATGGGATAAATACATTTTAAGTTTTGGCCTTAATTCTGTCCATTAAGTGTCCATGGGAACCAATTAGTGTCCCAGATCTGTAAGAAAATATAATCTACCTGCCTGTCACCGTAACAATACCATGCAGTTTTTAACACTATTGCTCTGTAGTATTGCTTGAGGTCTGGGATACTGATTCCCCCACAAGTTCTTTTACTGTTGAGAATAGTTTTAGCTATCCTGAGTTTTTTGTTATTCCAGATGAATTTGAGAATTGCTCTAACTCTATGAAGAACTGAGTTGGGATTTTGATGGGGATGTATATTGCTTTGGCAAGATGGCCATTTCTACTATATTAATCTGGCCAATCCACGAGCATGGAAGATTTTTCCATTTTCTGAGGTCTTCTTCAATTTCCTTCTTCAGAGATCTGATGTTCTTGTCATATAGATCTTTTACTTATTTGGTTAGTTACATCAAGATTCTTTATATTGTTTGTGCCTATTGTGAAGGGTGTCATTTCCCTAATTTCTTTCTCAGCCTGCTTATCCTTTGAGTATGGAATGGAATTGTTTGTTGAGGTTTGAAATATTACCTTTAAGAGTCCTTATTCCAGCATGACTTCAGGACATTGGAAGATCATAGATAAATTATGTTATATTTAAGACTAATTGAACATATTCCATTTTAAATTTCTGTCTACTTATAAAAATACTGCAAATTTTCACAGAGGTAATTACTGAAGAAGTAAAAGTTATAAACCAGGTTTTCTGGTATAATTTATGTTGAAGAAAATGCTACATTGTTTTATTATTGAAGCAGCTAACATAAGAATTTAAATTATCTAGTTAACTTCATTATTGAAAGTGAGATATTTCTGGATTTCCAATTCTATTCCATTGGTCCACTTGTCTGTCACTGTACCAATACCATGCAGTTTTTAACACTATTGCTCTGTAGTATTGCTTGAAGTCAGGGATACTGATTCCCCCAGAATTTCTTTTGTTGTTGAGAATAGTTTTACCTATCCTGGGTTTTTTGTTATTCCAGATGAATTTGAGAATTGCTTTCTCTAACTCTGTGAAGAACTGAGTTGGGATTGTGATGGGATTGCAATGAATCTGTAGATTGCTTTTGGCAAGATGGCCATTTTAATTATATTAATCCTGCCAATCCACGAGCATGGCAGATTTTTCCATTTTCTGAGGTCTTCTTTGATTTCCTTCTTCAGAGACCTGAAGTTCTTGTCATATAGATCTTTCACTTGTTTGGTCAGAATCACACACCTATGGTCACTTGATCTTCGACAAAGGAGCCAAAAACATCCATTGGAAAAAAGATAGCCTTTTCAGCAAATGGTGCTGGTTCAATTGAAGGTCAGTATGCAGAAAAATGCGAATTGATCCATCTTATCTCCATGTACTAAACTTCACTCCAAGTGGATCAAGGACCTCCATGTAAAACCAGACACACTGAAACTAATAGAAAAGAAACTGGGGAAGACCTTAGAGGACATGGGCATGGGGGAAAAGTTCCTGAACAGATCACCAATAGCTTATGCTCTAAGATCAAGAATTGACAAATGGGACCTCATAAAATTACAAAGTTTCTGTAAGGCAAAGGACACTGTTAAAAGGACAAAACAGCAACCATCAAATTGGGAAAGGATATTTACCAACCCCACATCTGATAGAGGGCTAATATCCAATATATACAAAGAACTCAAGAAGTTAGACCCCAGGGAACCAAATAACCCTATTAAAAATGGGGTACAGATCTAAACAAAGAATTTTCACCTGAAGAAATTCAGATGGCCGAGAGGCACCTTAACAAGTGCTCAACATCATTAGTCATTAGGGAAATGCAGATCAAAACAACCCTGAGATTTCACCTTACACCAGTCAGAATGGCTAAGGTCAAAAACTCAGGAGACAGCAGGTGTTGGCGAGGATGTGGAGAAAGAGGAACACTCCTCCACTGCTGGTGGGGCTGTAAGATGGTACAACCACTTTGGAAATCAGTCTGGCGGTTCCTCAGAAAATTGGACATGACCCTTCCAAAGGACCCTGCTATACCTCTCCTGGGCATATACCCAAAGGATTCCCCAGCATGCTGACAGCGCCCACCCTGCCACAGTACCAAGTATCGGGCGTAGGCCTGGGGGATTAACAAAAAACAGAGACACGGGTCATTTTTTCAAGGAGAATGCCAAAGCTTTACTGAGAGACCAGCAATATATATATTAGAGGCCAGGGAAGGAACAGAAAAAAATCAATTATAGTCATAGGTCATGCACCTGGGAAGTCTGTACCACACCTGGCAGGAAGGCAGGAATCAAGCTAAGCCACGGGATGTTTTACTCTCAAGAAACCTGTGCAAAAAGCTCAGCTGGGGGTGTTGAGCCAAGCTCTCTGGTTCCCAACAACTCACCCTTTTTTATTTTTTAAGAATGAATAGTGCCTGTCTTAGGACTCCTTCCGTCCAACTCCCATTACCTGTCTCTGGGAATCTCTGCCAGTCCCAGAGCCCCTGTCTTAGGTTGCTGTGGACTGCAAAGGAGTTTCCCGTCATAGACTAACTATTCTCGTTACAGGCTGAGCCAAATTTGAGCAGATGTATTATCCTGTGCCTAAGCACTTGTTCAATTACTTCTCTGGACTCGTTTTGTTGTTTGCACATACAGTTTAGCAGGAACGATCCCAATGTGGCAGCTCCACAAGCCAAAAACCCCAGTGCCATAGACCCAGACCTTTTTTAATCAGGGGTGGCAATAATGCCAAAGTCTCTCTGATGGTAATACAAGGTGACAAGGAATCTCCCTTCATTATTTAGAGGCATAGACACAATTCCAGGAAGTCTTCAACCACAGCAGCATCTTTATACTCTCAGTAGTTTGTCAGTACACACAATCTGCTAGAAAAATTCAATTTCTTCTTGTCTTCTTCCTGTTCATTAGAGACTTTTCAAACTACAGAAGAATGGGACTAAAACACATGGTTTAGTATTCAAGGAATCATTGCTTTAACGTTTATCATTCTTGAAATCATAAAGTTTGTCTGCAAGTTCTTATGTTTGAATGCATGACAGTACAACTTATAATACCTCATTAAAAAGACATTGTTTTAAATCTTATCCCTCATAAGTCTAATTTCTAGGATAAGAATTACATAATATTATGCCAATTTAGAAGTATCTTAGAGGCCTGTTTTTCCTGGGTTGGGTCATGCCATGTGTTGTTGTTTAATATAATTCCAACCTCAAGTTACCAGTTTTAAACTAACTTTTTGCTACCAATGTAATAATTTTTAATTATTGCCCAATAACTTATAAGCCAATACTCTATAGTCAAGACATGCAAAACATACTTATACCTTTAAGACCAATCAGAAACAAAAATGAAGTAACTACACGAATCTTATAAATTTAAAGCAACCTTTTTTTCTAGCTTTAATTTCAAGAGAAAAAGCACTTTGTACCCAATAGGAGAAATAACCATCAGCCTACTTGCCCTAGAACTTGAGAAGCTGCTGGCCCTTTTAAAAGCAGCTTTTCTCTAGCTGTGCTTGACTCCTAGTTAAAGGCTGGGCAGCTTAAATCAGCCTCTGCTATGTAACCTGAGACTGGATCAAGAGATGGGCATCCAGTAGATAAAGTTTTTACCAATTTTTCTTTTCAACATGAAATAAAGTTTTTACCATTTTTTCTTTTCAACATGAAACATAGGACAATCATTCAAACAACGAAACAAGGACAGACACATGTGGACAAATTGGTGCACCAAAGACAAGACATAGAGAGGAAAGAGCACTTGTAACCAGTACTAATAATATCTCCAGTAGGGTCCATAGAGGAAACAGGACATCTCCATGTTTCCCCTTGTCCCTAAGAGAGCTTTGAATCCATTTTCCTTCTCTCTTTCTCTTTCTCTTCCATGTTTCTAAAATCTGTTGTCTTTTACTCTGTTTATTTTATTCCCCATTCCTCTTGCCTGATGCAGTTTTAGATGGCTGACAATTTGCCTAATAAAATTCACCATCCCAATTTGCTATCACACCGTAGCTGTTTTGACCTTGAACCCAATACCTGTTACCTAAGCAGAACCCCCAGTTGATCCATCAATTTTAAGGTGAAACTTGTTATCCCCATGGCGCCATCCTGTAGTCACTTTTACTTTGTTTCTTGCAACATATGTTCCTCAATACGTTCCTCTTACTTTTGCCGGCCAGATTTCCTTGTAACGATCCTGTCAGGTGCTCCTCTCTTTCCCGATCTCGGTGGGACTTCCATTTGGCAGCGCCTGTGCTGCCACGGTACCGAGTATCGGGCGTAGGCCTGGGGGATTAACAAAAAACACAGACACGGGTCATTCTTCAAGGAGAATGCCAAAGCTTAACTGAGAGACCAGCAATATATATACTAGAGGCCAGGGAAGGAACAGGAAACATCAATTATAGTCATAGGTCAGGCACCTGGGAAGTCCGTACCACACCGGGCAGGAAGGCAGGAATCAAGCTAAGCCATGGGATGTTTTGCTCTCAAGAAACCTGTGCAAAAAGCTCAGCTGGGGGTGTTGAGCAAAGCTCTCTGGTTCCCAACAGCATGCAATAAAGACACATGCTCCATTATGTTCATAGCAGCCTTATTTATAATAGCAAGAAGCTGGAAAGAACCCAGATGCCCCTCAAAGGAGGAATGGATACAGAAATGTGGTATATTTATACAATGGAATACTACTTAGCAATTAGAAACAATGAATTCACAAAATTTTTAGGCAAATGGTTTGATCTGGAAAATTTCATCCTAAGTGAGGTAACCCAGTCACAAAAGAATACACATGGAATGCAATCTCTGATAAGTGGATATTAATTTGCCTAGAAGCCCTGAATACCCAAGGCACAAATCGCATAACAAATGACTCCCATGAAGAAGTATGGGGAAGGTCCTGATCCTGGAAAGGATTGATCTAGCATTGGAAGGGAATATAAAGACAGAGAAAAAAAGGAGGGAGGTCATTGGAGAATGGATGGAGAGAAGAAGGTTTATGGGACATATGGGGGGGGGGATCCGGGAAAGGGGAAATCATTTGGAATGTAAACAAAGAATATAGAAAATAAAAATATTTAAACCATAAAAAAAGAAAGTGAGATATGTTTAATGCATTTACTCCTTTGTCCAGTAAGAGATAAATATTTCAATGTACCTAGCATACATAAAATAGGAAAGAAAGTCTGCCTACCAAACAGAAAATAATCCTTCTCACTACAGTGAAGAGCCAAATTGAACTCAAAACTGCTGGATTTTACTATTGACTATGTATTTGACATTGAAAGAATAACAACTTTGTAGAATATACTTCACTTGTATTGTAAAGAATGTTAGGGAAATATCATATATGTGGCAAATTTACTCACTTGATGAGTTTATGTTAAGTACTTAATACTTGTAATGAGTTTTAGTCTTAGCATTGGCAAAATAGACAAAAGACAAGCCCACAACACTGAAGATGTTACATACTGGTAAGAGACAGTAAAGAACTGGGTGAACAAATAATTCTATGGTTTAAATTCAGGTATAATAAAATGGTGTAGGAAAAAAAATCCAAATAGGTAGGGTAAGTGACTTGGTGAAAGTGTCAATTTGAAGAGATAGCAATAGGAACAAGTAAACCACTTCATTGATCTTGTAATGAAGTTTGAAAATACTCTCCCCCTCACAATGAAATAACTACACACATACACACACACATACACACACACACACATACACACACACACAAACACACATACACACACACTCTCACAGGTATATATATATATATACCTGTGAGTGTATATACATATATTCACTCATTTGATGAGTTTATGTTGAGTACTTACTACACTCAAAAACACACATATACACAAACATACATACATACATACATACATACATACACATACATATGTTTACAAAAATTCTAAACTCTACTTTGAAGTAGGAATTAAAGATGAGTAGAATCGATCAGAAGTAGAACTGTGAGCTGGAAACTAGACCCATGTCTAGTCTTTTTTTTTTTTCACTAATAGCCATTTATGTTCTGGGTATTTTGCTTTCTTTTGTTCTCATATCTACCTGTCATTTTCACTCCACCTGTGCTCAAGTAGATTGTTGCATAGGCATAGGCCATTGGCTTTTAGACATCTTTACCAATGAATAATAACAACAACATAATTATCTGTCTATCACCTTCAGGAAAACAAAAATCTTCAAAGGCTTAGCATCAAAGCCCATCTGGAATTTGTCCCTTCTGACTTTAGCTTCATTTTTTTTTCGAAGTCCTTCCTTCCCTTCATTCTATAGCACATGAAGGTGCTTGTTATTTTCTAGAATTCCAGTCCCCCAAACTTCAACATAATTGTGTGTTCTGGATCAGATCCATGGTGTGTTCAGTTGCCAGTTATGTTCATCACCTGCTCTCTCTCTCTCTCTCTCTCTCTCTCTCTCTCTCTCTCTCTCTCTCTCTCTTTCTCTCTCTCTCTCCTACTAGCCTTGTGATAGTCCTTTTGAATACTTGTGTTGATTTCCTCTTAGACTGTAAGGAACCTGTAGATTGTGACCATGGTGTTAAATTTCACAATGTATGCATCTGGCTCAGTGCACAACACTAAGTCTAATATATGCTTCAGAAAAAGGGCAAGAGACTTAGAAGATGGTTCAGTATTTAAGGATATTTGTAATTAAGTGTGATTATCAGAGTTTAATTCCCTGGAACCCAAAACATAGATGTAACTAACTGATACCTACAGGTTTTCCTCTAACTTCCACAAGCTTGCCATGGAGCATATGTACTCTCTAAACATACACACACACACACACACACACACACACTAAGCAAATAAACAAGCAAATAAATGAGTAAATAAATAAATGTAAAACATTGAGTATGGCATATGGTATGGAAGCTACTTAAGAGCCAGGGTGAGCACTGGCTGAATTTTTAAGGCCTGCCAACACCATGGACAACCAGGCTTTGTTTGCATTCCTGGAAGCCTGTCAAGACCAGGGACATCCAGGTAAGACCTTCCTACTTGCAATTCCCTGTCTACCAGGTCCATTGGGGCAAGCTCCCCCAGAGGTAATGAGCTGCACCCTGACCCCTGCACTTCATTTTCTGGCCCATAGCTCAGCCTGCATTGCTAGAAGCCTTCTGGCATCAGGGACAGCCAGATCAGACCACCTCACCAACAATCCACTGCCATTTGGGTCATCACAGGGCAAGCCCAGCAACAATGAGCTGCCCCGGTCCCTAAAGCTCTCCATTTTCAGGCCCACACCTCTGCCTGCATTCCTGAAGGCCTCCTATCACCAGGGACAACCACCCTTGGCCTGCTTTCTCAGAGGCCTATGAGCACCTGGGATAACCAACTAAAATACTGCTCATAAGTCAGTTGCTGGCCAGGTCCCCTTAAGCCATACCCTGCAGCTGGAAATTACACCCTGTCCAATACATTCCATTGTAGTGCCACAGCTCTGCCTGTATTCCTGGAGGCCTTCCAGGACCAGGGACAGCCAGATGACTAAGGGCCAGCATAAAAACACAATGAACAAGAATCAGGGCAATAAGGTAACACCAGGATCCAGTTATCCAATTACAGGAAGCCCTAGATGTACTAACAAAGCTGGCACAACAACAAAAAAAATGACCTTAAAACCAATCTTATGAAGATGATAGGGGCCTTTAAAGAAGAAATGAATAAATTCCTTAAAGAAATACAAGAAAATACAGTCAATTAGTGGAAGGAAATGAATAAAACTCTTCAAGATATGAAAAGAAAATAGAAACAATAAAGAAAAAACAAACAGAGGGAATACTGGAGATAGATAATCTAGGAAATGGAACAGGAATTACATATGCAAGCATCATCAACAGAAAATAAGATATTGAAAAGAGAATTTCAGGTATAGAAAATATAATATAAGAAATTGATACATCAGTAAAACAAAGTCTTAAATCTAAACAGTTACACACACATACACACACACACACACACACACACAAACCAATAATGTCAAAATAATAGAAATTAACAATCATTGGTCATTAATATCTCACAACATCAATAGACTAAATTCCTCAATAAAAAGACACAATATAGTAGACTGGATGTGAAAACAGGATCCATCATTCTGCTAAATACAAGAATACACCTCAGCACCAAAGATAGAACTTATCTCAAAGTAAAGTCCTGAAAAAGATTTTCCAAGCAAACAGACCCAAGAAACAAGCTGAAGTAGCCATCATAATATGTAATTAAATAGACACTCAACCAAAATTAATTTAAAAAGATAGGAAAGGATACTTGATACTCATCAAAAAATTCATGAGATAACATATCAATTATTAACATCCATGACCCGAACTCAAGGAAATCCACATTCATAAAAATTAAAAACAAGCAAACAAACCACCCAAAAACATTATTAGAGCTTAAATCACACATAGACCCTTACTCATTAATAGTGGGAGACTACAACACCTTATTCTCACCAATGAACAGGCTATCCAGAGAGAAACTAAAAAGAAAAACAATGAAACTATCAGACATTATATATCATAAGGACATAACAGATATCTATAGAACATTTAACTCAAACCCAAAAGAATATACCTTTTCAGAACCTTGCTAAACCTTCAGAATTGATCATATAGTTGATCACAAAGCAAGTCTCAACAGGTACAAGAAAATTGATATAAGTCCCTGTATCTTATCAGACCACCAAGGATTAATGCTGGACTTCAGCAACAACAGAAAGAAAAGAAAGCCTGCAGTCTCATGGAAATGGATCCACTTTTAATCAATGACCACATGGTCAGAAAGGAACAGAAAAAAGGAAAAAATAATCAACGACTTTCTAGAATTCAGTGAAAAGGTAAGCACAGAATACCCCAACTTATGGGACACAATGAAAATAGTGCTAAGAGGCAAGTTCAGGCACTAAATGTCTTCATAAAGAAATTAGAGAGATCTCATGGTGTCAGTTTAATAGCATACCTGAAAGCTCCAGAAAAAAAAAGAACCAAGATGAGTAGATGGAAGGAAATAAAATCAAGAAGAGAGATAAACGCTCAGCCAAACTAATGAAGAGAGAATATCCAAATTAAAAAAAAAAAAATCAAGCCAGGCATTGGTGGCGCACACCTGTAATCCCAGCACTCTGGGGAAGCAGAGGCAGGCAGATTTCTGAGTTCGAGGCCAGTCTGGTCTACAGAGTGAGTTCCAGTACAGCCAGGGTTATACAGAGAAATCCTGTCTCAACCCCCCCCCCCAAAAAAAAAATGAAAAGGGAAATATAACAACAGACACAACAGACACTGAGGGAATCTAAAGAATAATTAATTTTTACTTCAAAAAGCTGTATTCCACAAAATTCAAAAATCTAAACAAAAGGGAAGATTTTCTTCATAGATACCACTTATTAATGTTAAAGTAAGATCAGGTAAAGTAATTAAATAGTCCTAAAACACCTAAAGAAATATAAGCAGTTATTAAAATTCTGCCAACAACAACAACAACTACTACTACTACTACTATTACTACTACTACTACTACTACTACTACTACGCCCAGGGCCTGATGGCTTTAGCAGATTTCTACCAGATTTTCCAAGAGGAGCTATTATCTACACTCTTCAAACTATTCCTCTAAATAGAAAAAGAAGGAACATTGGTAAATTGATTCTATGAGGCCACAGTTAACCTGATGCCTAAACCACAGAAACACTTGACAAAGAAAGGATTTCAAACCAATGTTCCTTAAGAACATTGATGCAAAAATAATGAATGAAACATTTTCAATTCAAATCTAAGAACACCATTCACCATGGCCAAGTAGGCTTTAATCCAGAGATGCAGGGATGGTTCAACATAAGAAAGATTATCAATGTAATCCTCCATATAAACATGCTGCAAGTAAAAAACCAAAAGGAAAAAAAGTTAATCATCTCATTAGATGCTAAAAAAAAAGTCTTTGACAAAATCCAACATCTCTTCATGATAAAAATCTTGGAGAGATCATGGTTAAAAGAAATGTACCTAAATGCAATAAAGGCAATATACCACAGCTCAGTAGCCAACATCAAAATACGTAGTGAAAGGTAAAGCAATTCCACTAAAATCAGGAACAAGTCTAGGTTGTCCACTCTATGCCTACATTATATATATATATATATATATATATATATATATATATATATATATATAGTACTTGAAGTTTTAGGTAGAGCAATAAGACAACTAAAGGAGATGAAGGCAATATAAACTGGAAAGAAAGAAGTCACAGTATCACTATTTGAAGATGATATTATACATAAACAACCTCCAAAATTTTACCAAAGAGCTTCTAAAATTGATGAACACCTCAGCAAAATGGCTAGATATATAATTAACTAAAGAGAATTAGTAGTTCTCCTTTATATAAAGGATAAATGGGCCAAGAAAGAAACTAAGAGAACAACACGCTTTATAATAGCCACACATTATATATATATATATATATATATATATATAATGTATATAGGTTCATTTAACTCTAACTAATCAAGTGAAAGACATATATGGCAAGAACTTCAAGTCTCTGAAGAAAAAATTGAAGAAGATATCAGAATGGAAAATCTCCTATTCTCAGTAGGATTAACAAAATGTAGTGGTCATTTTATCCTAAAGCAATCTAGAGATTTATTGCAATTCCCATCAAAATTACAACACAATTCTTCACAGGCCTTGAAAGAATAATACTTAATTTCATATGGAAAAACAAAATAACCCAGGTTAGCTAAAACAATCCTATACAAAAAAAAATGAACTTTTGGAGGAATTATCAGTCCTTTTTTGAAACCATACTACAGATCAAAATAATAAAAACTGCATGGTATTGGCATCAAAACATACAAGATGATGAATGGAATTAATTTGGAGATCCAGAAGTAAGCAGGTTTTTGTCAAAGAAGCCAAAACTACACAAGGGAAAAAGGAAAGCATCTTGAACAAATGGTGCTGGACTAACTGTATGTTGGCATGTAGAAGAATTCAAACAAATATCTATCTTCCATTACATATAAAACTCAAGTCTAAGTAGATCAAAGACCTCAATATAAATCCAGGTATATTAAACATGATAAAAGAGAAAATGGGGAATCACCTTTAACACACTGGAACAAGAGACAACTTCCTGTACAGAACCACTAACAGCTCAGGCACAAAAATCAACAATTTATAAATGATACTACATGAAACTGCAAATCTTCAGTAGGGTGAATAACACAGTCAGGAGGAGAAAAAGACAACCTACAGAATGCGAAAACATATCCACCATCCCTATATCAGATTAAGGGCTGATATCCAAAGTGTATAAAGAACTCAAGAAGCTACATATCACACAACCAAACAATTATCCATAAAGCACATGATAACCAAGTTAGAATCCACAGAATGAAAGAAGCTAAGCAGCAAGGGGGGCCCAAGGGAGGATGTTTGAATCTCACTGAACAGGGGAAATAAAATAGACATCAAGGGTGGACAGATGGAGAGAACTGGGTTGGAGAGATGGTGGGGAACAACAGAGATCACATGTGTGGAGGACAGAAAGAGAGAGGACTTGGTGCAAGAACTGGAATTGTTTGAGGGCACCTGTGGCATCTCTGGGATAAATTAGAAACCCTGAACAATGGATTCCCAGGATTCTATGAGGGCAACTCTAGCTAAGACTCTTATTATAGGAGATATGGGACTTGAAGAAACCACCTACTGTAACCAGGAAAGACTTCCAATGGAAGTATGGAGACACCAATACAGCCATAAACCCTTAGATCCACAATTTTTCTGGCTACAAGATGTGCACGGATAAATTTGAAATAGATAGTGGGGGAGTGGCTAACCAAAGACTGGCCCAACTTGAAACTTATGCCATGAGAGGGACTCCAACCCTGACACTATTAATGGTATTCTGCTATATTTGCAGACAGGAGCCTAGCATGTCTGTTATCTGAGAGGTGTCATCTAGCAACTGTTGGAAACAGACATAGAGACTCACAACCAAACATTAAGTGGAGCTTGGGGAATCTTGTGGGAAATGGGGAGGAGGGATTGAAAGAGTCAGAGAGGTCAAGGACAACATAAGAAACCCTATACAACCAATTAACCTGGGCCTATAGGTGTGCACAGATACTGAACCACCAAGAGAGCATGCATAGAATGGGTGTAGGTCCCTACATGTACTTAAGATACGTGAAGCTTGCTCTCTATATGGGACTTCTAACAGCAGAAGCAGAAGCTGTATCTGATTCTGTTGTCCAACTTTGGATCTCCTTTTCCTAACTGGCCTTACTTGTCTAGCTTCAATAGAAGAAGTTACATCTAGTCTTGCTAAAACTTGATAGGCCAAGGTGGTTTGATATCCATGGGATGCCTCCTTTACTCTGAGGAGAAAGGGAGAGGAGGATAGTGGGAGGTGAAGGGAGAGGGAGGTACTGGGAAGAGAGGAGGAAGGGAAGCCTCAATGGAGGGTGTGAAGTAAATAAATACACTTAAAAATTATAAACACAAAAGAATTTAATAGTTTCTGTTAGCAGGCAGATATTCGTTGTCTATTGGAAATTCATTATTTTCCAGATTACATTTCTTCTCATATCTATTTTGTTATGTGTAGTTTTATGCTCTGCCCACCTTTATTCTGGGAGATGACCACCCTACCAGCCCCAACCGTCTTCCCTTGAATCCTCAGACAGAAGACATACACACAGTTTATTCCTTTTCAACTTGCCTTAGGACACAATTGCTTTATGCTGTTATCTCCCACCTAGAAAATCATGCCCTTGAAAACATTTTTATCTCCACTTCTCCTACCTATCCTAAATTTTAGTGGCTTTTTTCACTTAACTCCTCCTAAACATCGATAACCATGCACTTGTACTAGTGGCCACAGGCCCCAGCTCCTCCGGAGACCTTACATGCTGCTGGCTTCCTCTCCGTCCAAACCATGGCAAATAACTCTTCTTCCTTGCCTCTACCTTTTCACCCTGGGACCTAGAAATCACACCTGTGCCTTCTACTCAGTAGTTGACTCATGGCTTTCATGATTGACAGATCAAGAACAAATTGGGGAACAATTAACATCAGAACCTTAACATCAGAACTACCTCCTATATATTTATAGATCCAACAAAACAGGAATATATACTGACCTTTGACTATGCTACAAGTTCTT
The DNA here is from genome assembly GCF_947179515.1 of Apodemus sylvaticus. Taxonomy (NCBI): domain Eukaryota; kingdom Metazoa; phylum Chordata; class Mammalia; order Rodentia; family Muridae; genus Apodemus; species Apodemus sylvaticus. Next base: position 76,781,111 of record NC_067476.1, read on the forward strand.
AATACAATACCAGAAGCACAATTGAAAGTTAAAATTTCTGCTTCATAAATGCTATTGAATAGAAACAACAAGAAAGAAAGAAAGAAAGAAAGAAAGAAAGAAAGAAAGAAAGAAAGAAAGAAGAAAGAAAAGTAGAGAGAGGAGAGTTTCTAAATCTCAACAGAAAATACTTGTACAAAACAAAAGCAAAAACAAAACAAAAACAAAACAAAAAACAACAACAACAACAACAACAAAAACCCTTTTCTAATAAATGGCCTGTATCCAAACAAAGAAAGCCAGGCTGACTGTTTGATGACTAAACTCATAAAAAAAAAAAAAAAAAAAAAAAGGCCAAAGAAACCCTACCTTATGATCCAAAAAAACTATTAATTTCCCGCATATTTGATTTTGTAGGTTAGGAATTCCCTTAGAATTCCCTAGATGTTATCATGAGAAGTCACTCCAACAGTGACCTGGTCAAAGAATGAGCTTGCTGATGAGTTTATAGATAACGATTAATTTGGGACATACTTCATAGGAGCAAGACACTAGGGCCCATACCTTTGTTTTTCTCCTTCACAAAAGATCTAAACAGTAATAGAGATGGCCATCCATGGAAGGAAAGATGAAACTGCTAAAACCATGAACCAAATAAAATCCTTATCATCAGTTATTTTAGCAGAGCAATGGAAAAACTAACATATATGACATGTAAAAAGATTACCTCATAGAAGCAGAGAGGAAAGTAGTGGTTATCAGAGGCTGCATAGGGTAAGAATGACTGTGGTTACTTGTATACAAAGTTGATATACAAAAGTCAACAAAGATACATTTTGGTGGACTGAAGCATGGATATAGTTATCACTGTTGCATGACATAAAGCACAAGAGCTGAAAGATGTGCTGAATTCTCTTGTGACAAAGAAATGATCTTTATTCAAGATGATGGATGAGTGAGGTATCCTGAGTTAATCACCAAACAATATATATTGCATGGTGTCCTCAATCACAACCTGTTAATTAAAATTAAAATTTCCAATCCACCCCCACAAACACATTAGTATGCTACATAAATGGGTAAGAACCATGTTACATATGAAGGTAATCCATTACATATGATGGCCAACAGAAGAGTAAAACATGTTTGAAAAACAAGAAACCCTCACATGGATTCATGGATAGTATCCTGGAAGAAGCCCATATTGTCCTCATCTCTAAAAACAATGAGCACTTTGCTTTAGCATTTCCTAGGTCTCATGAAAGTTGCAAGGGTAATTTTATTCTCTCCAAAACAAATAGTGAGTCAAAGAGATGTAACTAATTCCTGGTATTGGGTGGTTTTCTGTGGTAGGTTATGATTTCTAGGGAGCATTGTCTCTCCCATTATATGATAACTCTTTAATTTTTTTCATATACATATATGTTTTAGAAAACCTCTACTAATGGCCTTTTCCAGACACAACAGAAAAGATGCATATCCATACTCACCAAGAACGTAACAGTAGGCACAATATCTACACAAGCTCAATCTTTGACAAAAAGGGGAAGTGAGTAGCAAGTCCTACTCCTACCCAAGAAGCTATTCATAAATTATTGGTGGTGAGAGAGGAAAAAACAATGTTTTTTTCCAATATAGTGCCATGAGTATTATCAACCTCATTCCTGTGAAGGCTGTATGCTCACTAGGAATTGACCAGCATAAATTGTGCTTGAGGTTTCCAGTGACTTTTTGATATTATTGTTCATTATTAAGAGTGAGAAAGAACATAATGTTGAGTGGGTAGGAAATGGGAGAGTATCTGGGAGTAGTTGGGGGCACAGGACGAAGTGTAATGCATATATAGTCTATTAAAATATCGGGAATAATAATAATAATAATAATAATAATAATGATAATAATAATAATAATTGTTTTAGACCAGGTGAATTAAAAAGAAAAAACCTTTCATCATTAGTCAGTGGCCTTTTCAAACTTGTTTCTTCTTCTTCGATCATTGAATAATTGAAATGAAAATTGAAAATTGTTTTTTCATTTTTGGTAATAAGTTGAAAGGAAAAAATTAATAGATACATAGCTACAGATAATTTCTGTTGTTTGCAATTTGTGAGGTAGGCATTATCCTTGCCCTAGAAAAATTAGGTTCAAACAGAGTAAGTTATGTGTGCAAGCAGCCATTTGGAGATAGGGGTGTTTCAAGGTCCAAATTTTATACCCCGCTCCAAAGGATATTTAATCTTAAAAGGTATGTATGGAAAATAAACACATTTTCTGAATTACAGGAGTGGCTTATTCAGATAATATACTAAATGATTAAACAGAATGTCTGGCAGTGAAGTGTAGGCAAGTCTTTGAGAATTCTCACTGGACACCCCTAATTTCTTTGACCTGTGTATGAATTCATGTTTACAACACAAAACAGATTCAGAAAAATAGTGTAAGCATTATTACAGGAGGATGAAATTAATAAGTTAGTTTGAAGTGACCTATTTCTGTATTGTTATCATAATGAGAAAACCACATGACTGTCCTTTCTCCTGACTGTTATAGTGGTTAGTGGCATCATTATAGGCCCCAAATCGATTTTTTGAATTGTAATTTTTAATGAGTATTCTAGTAATTAACCATGTTGGATTCTTCCAAGTATTCTGAGCATTGTTCCTATTTATTTCAATTCATTAATTGTTTTAGTTAGGGATTTACTGCTGTGAGCAGACACCATGACCATGGCAACTCTTATAAGGACAGCATATAATTGGGGCTGGCTTACAGGTTCAGAGGTTCAGTCCATTATCATCAAGCTGGAAACAGGGCAGCATCCAGACAGGTGCATGGTGCAGGAGGAATGGAGAGTTGTATCTTCATACGAAGGCTACTAGGACAAGTCTAACTTCCAGACAGTAAGGATGAGGGTCTTAAAGGCCATGCCCACAGTGACACACTTCTTGCAATCAGGCCATACGTACTCCAACAAGGCCATAAATCTCAATAGTGCCATCCCTTGGCCAAGAATATTCAAACCACTACATCAATATATTTGAATATAGTGTACTACTTTGTAATGTGTGATATATTTTTTTTCTAATAAGATAGTCATGGGGTTAAAATGTTGAGTAATAATTCCAAATTCTATCTTCTCTTTTTTTCTTTTTCTTTTGTAAATGGCTTTATTATTTTTATTAGATATTTTCCTTATTTACATTTCAAATGTTATCCACTTTCCTGGTTTCCCCTCCAAAAAAACCCCTATCCCCTCCCCCCTCCCCCCTCCCCCTGCTCACTAACTCACCAACACCTGCTTCCCTGTCCTGGCATTCCCCTAAACTGGCTCATGGAGTCTTCACAGAACCAAGGACCTCTCTTCTCATTGATGTCCAATAAGGCCATCCTCTGATATATATGTGACTGGATCCATAGGTCCTTCCATGTGTACCAAAGATGGTTGGTGCTTTAGCCCCTGGGAGCTCTGGGAGTACTGGATGGTTTATTTTGTTGTTCCTCCTATGGGGCTGCAAACCCCTTTAGGTCCTTGGTTCCTTTCTTAGCTACTCCACTGGGGACCCTATGACCAGTCCAATGGATGGCTGAGAGCAGCCACCTCTATATTTGTCAGGTACTAGCAGAGTCTCTAAGAAGAACAGCTGAGATATTTAACAGGCTCCTATCAGCAACCACTTGTTGGCAGCCACAATAGTGTCTGGGTTTGGTAATTGTATCTGGGATGGATTCCCAGGTGGGACAGCCTCTGAATGGCCTTTCCTTCAGTTTCTGCTCCACACTTTGTCTCTGTATCTCCTCCCATGGTTTTTTTGTTCCCCCTTCTAAGAAGAACTGAAGTATCCACACTTTGGTCTTCCTTCTTCTTGAGCTTCATGTGGTCTACGAATTGTATCTTGGGTTCTCAGAACTTCTGGGCCTAATCACAAAAGAACACACATGGTATGTACTCACTGATAAGTTAGGTTACTTCACTCAGGATTATATTTTCTAGTTCTATTCATTTGTCTAAGAATTTCATGAATTCATTGTTTTTAATAGGTGAGTAGTACTCCATTGTGCAAACATACCACATTTTCTGTATCCATTCCTCTGTTGAGGGACATCTGGATTCTTTCCAACTTCTTGCTATTATAAATAAGGCTGCTATGAACATAGTGGAGCATGTGTTCACATTACATGTTAGAGAAACTTCTGGGTATATGCCCAGGAGTGGTATAGCTGGTTCCTCTAAAACCAGATACACTGAAACTAATAGAAAAGAAAGTGGGGAAAATCCTAGTGTACATGGGCACAGGTAAAAATTTCCTGAACAGAACAACAATAGCTTATGCTCTAAGATCAAGAATTGACAAATGAGACCTCATAAAATTGCAAAGGTTCTGTAAGGCAATGGTCACTGTCAATGGGACAAAATGGCAAACAACAGATTGAGAAAAGATCTTTACCAATCCTACATTCGATAGAGGGGCAATATCTAATATATAAAAAAAATCTTATGAGGTCCCATTTGTCAATTCTTGCTCTTAGAGCATACACTATTGGTGTTCTGTTCAGAAACTTTCTCCCTGTACCGATGTCCTCAAGGGTCTTCCCCAGTTTCTTTTCTATTAACTTCAGAGTGTCTGGCTTTATGTGGAGGTCCTTGATCCATTTGGATTTGAGCTTAGTACAAGGAGACAGGGATGGATCAATTCGCATTCTTCTGCATGCTGACCTCCAGTTGAACCAGCACCATTTGTTGAAAAGACTGTCTTTTTTCCATTGGATGTTTTCAGCCTCTTTGTCGAGGATCAAGAGGCCATAGATGTGTGGGTTCATTTCTGGATCTTCAATCCTGTTCCATTGATCCTCCTGCCTGTCACTGTACCAATACCATGCAGTTTTTAACACTATTGCTCTGTAGTATTGCTTGAGGTCAGGGATACTGTATTAGTTTGGGTTCTCTAGAGTCACAGAACGTATGGATAATCTTTATATAGTTAGGAAATTTGTCAATGACTTACAGTCTGTAGTCCAACTCCCCAACAATGATCAGCAGCAACTGTGGATGAAAGTCCAAGGATCTGGCAGTAAGATTTCACCTTACACCAGTCAGAATGGCTAAGATTAAAAATTCAGGAGATAGCAGGTGTTGGAGAGGGTGTGGAGAAAGAGGAACACTCCTCCACTGCTGGTGGGGTTGCAAATTGGTACAACCACTCTGGAAAGCAGTCTGGCGGTTCCTCCGAAAACTGGGCACCTCACTTCCAGAAGATCCTGGTATACCACTCCTGGCCATATACCCAGAGGATTCCCCACCATGTAATAAGGATACTTGCTCTACTATGTTCATAGCAGCCCTATTTATAATTGCCAGATGCTGGAAAGAACCCAGGTATCCCTCAACAGAAGAGTGGATACAAAAAATGTGGTATATCTACACAATGGAGTACTATTCAGCCATTAGAAACAATGAATTCATGAAATTCTTAGGCAAATGGATGGAGCTAGAGAACATCATACTAAGTGAGGTAACCCAGACCCAAAAGATGAATCATGGTATGCACTCACTAATAAGTGGATATTAACCTAGAAACCTGGATTACCCAAAACATAATCTACACATCAAATGAGGTACAAGAAGAAAGGAAGAGTGGCCCCTTGTTCTGGAAAGACTCAATGAAGCAGTATTCAGCAAAACCAGAACGGGGAAGTGGGAAGGGGTGGGTGGGAGGACAGGGGGAGAGAAGGGGGCTTATGGGACTTTCTGGGAGTGGGGGGGCTAGGAAAGGGGAAATCATTTGAAATGTAAATAAAAATATATCGAATAAAAAAATTGGAAAAAAAAAGAGAAATCTACTAAGAACTTTAATTTCCTGAGGGAAGTTCAATTCTAGTATTCCCAAATGGATATCAGAATAAAAGAAACTCAAACATAAAAAATAAAAAAAAATCAAAAAGTTAGACTTCAGAGAAACAAATAACCCTCTTAAAAATGTGGCACAGAGATAAATAAAGGATTTTCAATGGCTGAGAAGCACCTAAAGAAATGTTCAACATCATGGAAATACAAATCAGAACAACCCTGAGATTCCACCTCAGGCCACTCAGAGTGGCTAAGATTAAAAATCAAAACCAAAACCATAACCAAACCAGACCAGACCAAAAAAAAAACCTCAGGCCATGTCATATGATGGTAAGGATGTGGAGAAAGAGGAACACACCCCCATTGCTGGTGGTATTGCAAGCAGGTACAACCACTCTGGAAATCAGTTTGACAGGTCCTCTGAAAATTGGTCAGATTCTATCTTCTTGATACAATCTTCAAAGTATCACTAAAATGTCTGTGTACATATGTGTTAGTGTGTTTGTATGTCCCTGTATGAAAGTACAGTACAGTATGCTTGGCAGTGTGTGTGTGTGTGTGTGTGTGTGTGTGTGTGTGTGTGTGTGAGTCTTAGTCAGGGTTTCTATTCCTGCACAAACATCATGACCAAGAAGCAAGTTGGGGATGATTGGGTTTATTCAACTTACACTTTCCACATTGCTATAGATCACCAAAGGACGTCAAGACTGGAACTCAAGCAAGTCAGGAAGCAGGAGTTAATGCAGAGAAAATGGAGGGATATTCCTTACTGGCTTGCTCTCTTATAGAATCCAAGAATAACAGCCCAGAGATGGCACCACCCACAAGGGGCCCTCCCAGCTTGATCACTAATTGAGAAAAGGCCCCCACCGCGGGATCCATGGAGGCACTTCCCAACTGAAGCTCCTTTCTTTGTGACAACTCTAGCTTGTGACAAGTTGACACACAAAACAGCCAGTACAATTGACTCCTTATCAACTTGACACACAAACACATCACTATTAAGCCTCCACCCTTGCTTTCTTATTCATCCCCAAGATCTAAATAACTTTAAAAGTCCCACAGCCTTTACATATTAAAAGCTCAATCACCTTAAAATATCCAATATCTTTTAAAACAAATAACCCTATTTATTTCAAAGTCTTTAAAAAATTCAAAGTCTCTTAACTGTGGGCTCCACTAAAATACTTTCTTCCTTCAAGAGGGAAAAATATCAGGCCATAGTCACAATCAAAATCAAAACTCAAACTCCAATGGTTCAATGTCTGGGATCCAACTCACAATCTTCCGGGCGCCTCCAAGGGCGGGGGTCACTTCTTCAGCTCTACCCTTTGTAGCACACAGCTTGTCTTCTAGGCTCCAACTGTCTGTACTCCACTGCTGCTGCTGTTCTTGGTGGTCATCTCATGGCACTGGCATCTCCAAAACACTGCTGTCTTCCACCGTAATTAGGCTTCAACAATAGCCTCTCATAGGCTCTTTTCATGGTGCCAAGCCTCAACTTCTATGCATGACCCCTTCAGTCCTGGGCCATCAATTACAACTGAGACTGTACCTTCATCAATGGCCTTCTGTGTCCTCTCACAGTGCCGAGCCTCAGCTGCTCTTCATGACCCCTTCATACCTTCAAAACCAGTACCACCTGAGTGACTCATACACAGTACCAAGTGCAGCCCCAGCACAAAATACAACTGTGGCTATCTCTGTAACACAGCCTCTGTTCTCTTAGAAAACACTTTTTAGAATATTTCACCTCAGATTTCATGCTGGTTTCTTAATCACCACTAATTTCTTAGCTCTAGATAACCAGCATCAATAGTCCCACTAACATAGAGGTTTGCTTCAGTGATTCTAGTATCTTCTTAATCACAGCTGATTCTTCAGCCTCCGCTAACCAAAACCACAGAATCTTCACAATCAAAACATGGCCCTGATAAGAGTTTTTAATCTTCCCTCTGAAATTTCATGAGCCAGTCCTCCATCTTCTACATTGTTCTCAACATTATCTTCCAATGTCCTGCACAACATCCGACAGAGCTCTTAACATGGAATGGATTGTCTACCCCAAAGTTCCAAAGTCCTTCCACAGTCCTCCCCAAAACATCGTCAGGTTGTCATAGGAATACCCCACTATGCTGGTACCAATTTGTTTTAGTCAGGGTTTCTATTCCTGCACAAACATCATGACCAAGAAGCAAGTTGGGGATGAAAGGGTTTATTCAGCTTATACCTTCCACATTGCTATAGATCACCAAAGGAAGTCAGGACTGGAAGTCAAGTAGGTCAGGAAGCAGAAGCTTATGCAGAGGACATGGAGGGATGTACCTTACTGGCTTGCTCTCTTATAGAGCCCAAAAATATCAGCCCAGAAATAGTACCACACACAAGAGGCCCTCCCCCCTTGATTACTAATTTAGAAAACACCCCACCACTGGATTTCATGGAGTCATTTCCCAACTGACACTCCTTTCTCTGTGATAACTCCAGCCTGTGTCAAGTTGATACACAAAACCAGCCAGTACACTGTGTGTGTGTGTGTGTGTGTATGTGTGTGTGTGTGTGCATGTGTGTGTGTATGTGTGTGTGTGTGTGTGTGTGTGTGTGTGTGTGTGTATTCAGAAAAATTTTGGGATAATTTTGGTTATAACTTCTTGTTGAAATCAATCTCTCTCTCTCTCTCTCTCTCTCTCTCTCTCTCTCTCTCTCTCTCTCTCTCTTTCTCCCCCTCCCCCTCCCTCTGCCTCTGCTTCTGCCTCTTCTTCTCCCTCTGCCTCTCCCTCTTAATTTTTTTGAGAATTTCATGTATATATTATATTTGGTTTACATTTACTTCCCACCTATTCGTCCCAGGACCACTTACCACTTCATATCCATTTGCTTTGTGGCCCCATTTAATTGTTTTGAAAACCACATTGAATCTAATTAGTATTACATATACTTGGGTTTGTGACCACATTTTAGGGTCAAGAGCATGGCCTACCTACTAGAACACTACATACTTAGAGAAAACTGTCTTCCTCTCTAAACAGCTATTAATCATCAATAGCTACGCAGAGATGGAACAGCTCAAGAGAGACAAATCCCTGTCATAGAGCACAAGAAGTAGGAATATCTTTCTCCACATCCTCGCCAATACCTGCTATCTCCTGAGTTTTTGACCTTAGCCATTCTGACTGGTGTGAGGCAAAATCTCAGGGTTGTTTTGATTTGCATTTCCCTAATGATTAATGATGTTGAACATTTCTTAAGGTGCTTCTTAACCCTTCGAAGTTCTTCATGTGAAAATTTTGTTTAGCTCTGTACCCTGTTTTTAATGGGGTTATTTGGTTCTCTTGGTTCTACCTTCTTGAGTTCTTTGTATATATTAGATATTAGCCCTCTGTCAGATTTAGGGTTGGTGAAGATCCTTTCCCAATCTGTTGGTTGATGCTGGTGGGATTGCAAGATGGTGCAACCACTTTGGAAATCAGTCTGGTGGTTCCTTAGGAATCTGGGCATGACACTTCTGGAAGACCCTGCTATACCACTTCTGGGCATATACCCAGAGGATTCCCCAGCATGCAATAAGGACACATGCTCCACTATGTTCATAGCAGCCCTATTTGTAGTAGCCAGAAGCTGGAAAGAACCCAGGTGTCCCTCAACAGAGGAATGGATACAAAAAATGTGGTATATATTTACACAATAGAGTACTATTCAGCCATTAGAAACAATGAATTCATGAAATCCATAGACAAATGGATGGAGCTGGAGAACATCATACTAAGTGAGGCAACCCAGTCTCAAAAGATCAATCATGGTACGCACTCACTGATAAGTAGATATTGGCCTAGAAATTTTGAATACCCAAGACATAATCCACATATTAAATGATGTCCAAGAAGAACAGAGGAGTGGCCCCTGGTTCTGGAAAGACTCAGTGCAGAAGTATAGGGAAATACCAGAAGAGGGAAGTGGGAAGGAGTAGATGGGGGAATAGGGGGAGGGAAGAGGGCTTATGGGACTTTCAGGGAGTGGGGATCCAGAAAGGGGGAACTCATTTGAAATGTAAATAAAGAATATACCGAATAAAAAAATAAACAACAACAACAAAAAAGAACACACACAAAGTTGGGTCATGTCTATAATCCTAGCACTAGGGAGGTAGAGGCAACAGGGTCAAAAATTCAAAGACATCCTCCATTCAAGGCCAGCTTGGGTTACATAAGACCCAGTTTTAAAAACAAACAAGCGACAATTGTAGCAGCAACAAAGAACAGATGGAATGCTGGATTCTGATGTAACTCTCTGGTAATCAAAATTGTCACTTTTTTGCAGTAGAAGTTTATGTAGAAGAGAAAGATAAAATGAGTCTGAAAAAAAAAAAGGAAGTAGGAATATCTTGCCACTGCTGTGAATGTTGAGCTGGGTGACCTGAGAACTTCTAGGGAGTCTTCCCTTTCTCCATTTCACCTACCACCATGTGCTGGAAATACAGACACAATGTTCTGTATTTAGCTTTTTATGAGTTCTGGGCAATTCAAAATTAGGTAGTCACGGACACAACAATTACTACCCATTGACTTATCTTCCTAGCCCTGAGTATTTCCATTTTTGGGTGAAATTTTTACAAAAATATTTGACTTGAGTCAAGGCACAGAGCTGTAGTCTCAGAGAGTCCTAATTTGGTTCTGACAAACTTCATGGGCTCAGGCAAATTATGTTCCATCACTGAGCCTTCTCCATGTATTGAGGGGATGGATCATGAGAAGAATGATTTCTAAAGTATCTTGCAACTGAGAAATTAAATGATTGAAATTCTAGAAATGGAAGCTCATTAACTCACAGTAGGATAGAGCAATTTCCCAATATCACCCTGGCATAAATATCAGTACTTGATGTGCTACAAGACTATCAAATCAAATTTTCTTTTCATTTAATATTTAGCCTATACTTGTTATCATAGTCTATGGAATCTGGCCAGAATTCAGAAAAGATTTTTATTAACCAGAAGCTATACATAGGATAGCATGTGAAATTTATTTATGAAAGCCATAGGGCAGCAAGTTCAAATTATAACTGTTCTTTAAAAGCAGGTATTCTACTCAACAATTTGCTAATTAAAAAATTGAAACCCCAAGGGTATGAGAGTTAATATGTGAAATTTAGAAATGAACGAGTTTAACTACTTATATTGATTTTTATGGGCTGGACTTGCCATGTTCCAGAAGCAGTGTGTTTATTTTGTGAGGGTATCTAGATACCTCAGCTCCATTTTTTTTTTAATCTTAGGAGAATGATGGTTGTCATATTGCAAGATTTGTCTAGTCCAAGCTGTGACTGTCAATAATGTGTTACAGTGGCAGTGAGGTCCCATTAGAGAAAAACATGTTACCTCCTTACCAAATGATTGGAATTTAATTCTGAGTAGAGGTACAGTATTGTATCTCTCTTATGTGTTAATCAAGTTGGCTAGCCATCACCTGGCCAGGAACTACTCCATGGGAAGATAGATTGACTTTAAATCATACTAAAGAAATAGAAGGAATAAAATAATTATCCTTTCTGCCCCGGTGCAGTCACGTACAAACCTGTAGATGTGCAGCTTCCTAAGTCCCTTGGCTTTTCTGACTGACATAGAAAGGAACAGCTCTCTCTTTCCTTTTTCTTCTCTAAGTATGCTTTCCCAACTTTATTTTTTTCTGTGCGTGGCTGCACTTAGTTGAGCTTCAAGCCCGCTAAGAGAGTTGCAATATTTTTGCCATGATTAAACTATAATAAAATTGTGATCAAATTTCCTTTTGAGCCAATTTATAAATTCTTTAATTAATGAGGATAAAAAAACTCCAAAGGGAGCCTACTTTCCATGGTGTCAAATGGAAATGGTGTGAATAGTGCTGGGAAAGATGGTGTTTTAAATGTAAAAGTTCCTAAACAATGCTCATTTCTAGAACTTTATTTTCCTCAGGTTTCATGATTTACACTAATCTGTGCTGTATTTATCACATGCACATGTATTTTGTTTCTGACTAGGCCAAAATTAATAAGAATAAAGATACTTTGAAAGGAGGAATTTAGGTAACAGTACTCTGAATTAACTTTTCTCACTTTTTTCTTTTCTTCTTGTGTCTTCCCTCTCTTCTCTCTCTCTCCCCCCTTGGTCTCTCCCTCCCTCCTTCCCTTTTTCCCTCCCTCCCTGCCTCTCTACCTCCATCCTTCTGCCTCCCTCTCTCTTTCTTTCTTTGTCCTCATGCACCCTGAGTTGCTGCCTTCAGACTGGATATATGGCAGAAGATATACAACTTCTGTTTATCCTGTCTCCACCCCCTGAGTGCTGGGATCATGGGCACACATTACTTGGTCCTTTTATTCCCTGTTGAGAAAGAACCTAGAGCTCTAAGCAAAAACCCCATGCTGAGCTTTGTCCCCAGCTGCCTGATTCCTGTATTAAATGAACTGAAGTACATTCAGTAACTTTCTATTTTTCCTGTTTTTTTCATTATTTTAAGATAAAAATTAATGGAAGTTGTATAAAGCAAAATTTTATTGACATTTGAGTACCTCTGTTCTTATGATTCCTCTACTTTCACTATAGCACTGAAATGCAAACAACCTCCATTCCATTTTGCAGAAGAAAAACCCTTAAAAGTAACAAGTGAAATTTTTTAAGAGCAGAATGATAGGTGACTAATAAAAATGAGGTTAACTCATTTTTGATTTACAGAATTTGTAATCTTGCTATAACATTTTTTATGCCTGAATTATTATGTTTATTATCCAAACTACAGAGTGGTTCCTAAGGTAAGCTTTCTTCACTGATGACTACTTATACTGTGTATAAGATAGCATATACTTCTTTTTTTCAGAAATAGGTCAAATTCAGGATCTTGTATATCCTGTGCAAATGCTATACCAGTAAGGTACATCTTCAGGATTTTTCATAAATTTTATGTGAATAGTTAATTAAATCTGTCTATTTATCTATATATCTATCTATCATCTATCTATAGTCTATCTATCTGTCTATCATCTATCTATCTATCTATCATCTATCTATCTATCATCTATCTATTTATAGTCTATCTGTCTATCTATCTATTATCTATCTATCTATCTATCTATCTATCTACTTATCTATTTACCTATCTATCATCTATCTATCTGTCTATCATCTATCTATCTGTCTATCTATCATCTATCTATCTATCTATCCATCTATCTACTTATCTATTTACCTATCTATCATCTATCTATCTGTCTATCATCTATCTATCTATCTATCTATCTATCATCTATCTGTCTATCTATCATCTATCTACTTATCTATTTACCTATCTATCATCTATCTTCTTTCATCTATTTATTATCTATCTGCCTAACCATCTTTTATCAATTATTTATTGCTTATATATTTGTCATGATGTACACATCTATGTTTTGTTAAGTTTTATAAAAAATATGTACATTTAAGTAATATTCACAGTACTTGTTAAAATGATCAGCTTTCCTCATAATTTCTACTTTCCTGGGGTTAGTTATAATTCTCCCTTCTACCATCACAGTTTACTTCTTTTCAAATTTAGAATCTATAGAAACATGTGGTGTGTATGTGGATCCATGACTTCTTAATTTATTTCTTTACATCATAACAATCTGTTGAAGAATAAATGCACTGTAAATTTCACTTTTATTTTTCAGATATATGAATAAGCTCACCTTTTCAAGTTAGTTTTTTTATTGTTGTTGTTGTTGTTTTCTGAACTCTGGATGACAGATTCAATTCAGCTCTTCAGGCTCAAACTCTTCTCAAAGCTGCCTGATTCCATCTGGCTTTTCTGGACTTCTGGCTGATTTGCTTTGCTTGGCTTCAAACTAATTCTGAAAATCTTCTCTAATCCTCTGGCTCCTTCTTATTCCCTGGCTCCTTCTTTCTTCACCTGCTATCAGTCTCTATAAAACTATCCCAGTAAAAGTTTCCCTCTCCCCTTCACTGTTCTCTTAACTGGCCTCTGTCTATACTTGTTAAGAGTTGGATGTATCCAATTTCTGACTTGTAACTTTGTCTACCCCTCCATCAGATGCCATTTTCAAACATGGCTGCTCTCTTCTAGAAACTAACTTTACCTTTGTTGTTTGGGGTTAAAGGTGTATAGTAAGTGTATGTTCGTGCTCCAGCCAGAGAGATTAAATATATGTGGCACGTCCGCATTCCAGCCAGATCACACAGACCTAGAAGGTGATCTCCAGGCAAAGCACCCATACTGGATAAAAATTTCTCTAACACACCACACACACACACACACACACACACACACACACAGACACACACACACACACACAGACACATGTGTGTCTGTGTGTGTGTGTCTGTGTGTGTGTGTGTGTATGCATATGTGAGAGATCTTTGAGTTCATCCTTAGGTAATAAACTCCTATAACTCAGAAACTTTCATGTCCATAGTTACAGTTTGTTGCAGTGAAAAGATACATGGACAGTAATAGATAACACATAACATGTCATGTAGGAAAGACTGGTAACAAACTTCCTGAAATCCTCTCTCTGGAGAAGCACATGGACATAGTTAATTTTCTCAGAAATAGTGCCTATACTTCAGAGTATTGTCGTCACCCATCAAGGTTAGTCTGAGCCTATTATTTTAGTGGGAGGAATCCTGGAGAGAGGAAGCACCCAAGATCTTAGATTCTCCAAATGTCAAATAAGTATAATCCGTAGTGCATCTATTTTAGCAAAGGGTTATTTTTACTAAAGATACATAGCTGACATATTCTCTGAATGGCTCAAGGCTCCAGAAAGATACTGTCTAGACTTACAGGTTCTTTTGCAGTAGTCTGTCTGGATTCAGCTGTTTTCCCCAGATAAATAGCTTTATTTATCACTCAAGTCCTACAGTATTAATCATTTACTGCACACTAGGCCTCTTAACTCTTAACAATGAAGTCTCTTATATTTTACACTTATCTCTGAAGGATATAAATTATCCCTTCACAAGATATAGAAGTATGGTTTCTTGTTGCCTACCTGCCTATGGATCCCTGACCACTAAATGGACAGCTTTGTCTGGCCTCAGTAGGAGAAAATGCATCTAGTACTGAGGTGACTTGATGTGTAGGGTGAGGAGATAGGGGTGTTAGTGGGAGGTGTAACCTAGAGAGGGGCTTCCCTTTCCTAAAAGAGAAGGAGAAGTTGGAATGGGGAGAAGACTTGCATGAAGGAGTACTAAAGGAGAGGGAGGGCTGTTGTTGGGTTGTAAAGTAAATAAATAAATAAATTTAAAAAGAAGTATGCTGGGACTTGGTGGTGCGGCGGCGGCGGCAGCAGCGGCAGCAGTGGCTGCTCCAGCTGAAGGGCCATCAGCAGTGGAACCAAGGCGTCACAGGGACCAGTTAGGCCCTGCGCCCACGACCACTGACCTTCGCTGACCAGCCGGACAGCAAGCAGCTGCAGTTGTGCGGCGCCTTTCCTGCACGGAGGCCACTTCAGAACTCGGCCTCCCACCAGTCAGGAGAGGAGCATCCATCTTGGTTCCGTACTCCAGGAATCGGACAGACTGAGGTACACAAACATAATCCGAGGCCAACACCGCGGTGGTCTGAGCCCGACGGGCGTTGGCCTGCACCCAGGCCCTGGGCGGGTCAGGGGGCCATCGGGGTGCCAACCCAACCAGGAGGTTTTTTGCCCAGGCCTGCGAGCGCGCCGCCGCCATTTTGCCTGCAGGGCGACAGAGAGCTCAGGCGGGCAGACCTGTAACAGGCATAGCCTAAGGCTAACAAAGCGGGGGTCCAGGCCCCAAAAGGCACAGGACTGACCCCAAGAACTGGGCGGCTTGGTGGGCCATCTGTGGGTCAACCCGCCCAGGTGATTGTTAGCAAAGCAGACTCTCCCGGCGCTTTCAGGGAGCGCGGGCGCGCACGCCCGCCATCCTAGTCACCTGGCAAACCCAATTAACAGTCAAAGCCGTAGGGGAACTTTGCTCAGACCTTGGCCTCCCAGGCTTTTGCCTGGACTCAGGGACTGGGCGGCCAGGCTAACCTTGTGTGCGACAGCCCGGTTGGCAGATCGGCTGCCCACCGGAGTGAGCGGAACACAGGGGAGGTCACAGTAGCATACACCGTCGGCACTCCCTGGGAGTGCACACGGGCTCCATCTGCTCCACAGACACAATCTGGGGCAAGGCCTCAGGCAGAAGCCCTTAGCTCTACTCTCTCCGCTTCCGGATCCAGATCAGTCTGGGCGGCAGCATTACATCTCCAAGTCCTGCAAGTGGCTAGCTGGGCTTCCGGGCGGCCAGCTGGGAGAAGTCAGTGTGCTCCAGTGAATCCAGCGGGCCCCAGCGGGAGCCTTCCTGTGCCTGCTTTGGGATCTGAACAGCCTGGGCAGCAGCACACTGTCTACAAGCAGTGCAGGAGGTAAGCTGTGCACCAGAGGCCAACTGGGAAGGGGCAGCTTGCACTGGTGAGTCCAGCACTGACAAGATAAACTAACACCAGTGAGATCTAGATGGCAAAAGGCAAACGCAGGAACGTCACTAACAGAAATCAAGGCAATATGGCAACATCTGAACCCAATTCTCCTCTACCAACATGTCCTGGATACCCCATCACACCAGTAAAACAAGATTTGGATTTAAAATCACTGGTCATGATGCTGGTACAGGAACACATGAAGGTCATACATAAAGAAATTCAGGAGACAATGGATCAAAAGTTAGAAGCCCTTGCAAGGGAAACACAAAAATCATTGAAAGAAATCCAGGAGAATACAAAAGCCAACAAGGAGGAAATGCAAAAAACACTTAAAGAAATACAGGAGAACTTTGCTCAACAGGCTGAGGTCATGAAAGACGAAACACAAAAATCTCTTAAAGAAATACAGGAGAACTTTGGTCAACAGGCTGAGCTCATGAAAGAGAAAACACAAAAATCTCTTAAAGAATTACAGGAAAACACAAACATGCAAGTGAAGGAGCTAAGCAAAACCATCCAGGATCTAAAATCAGAAGTAGAAACAACTAAGAAAACTCAAAGGGAGACAACTTTGGAGATAGAAAGCCTTGGGAAGAAATCAGGGGACAGAGATACAAATATCAACAACAGAATACAAGAGATAGAAGAAAGAATCTCAGATGCTGAAGATTCCATAGAAACCATGGACTCAACAGTTAAAGAAAATGCAAAATGCAAAAAGCTTGTAACCCAAAATATCCAGGAAATCCAGGACACAATGAGAAGACCAAACCTAAGGATTATAGGCATAGAGGAGAGTGAAGATTTACAACTTAAAGGGCCAGCAAATATCTTCAATAAAATTATGGAAGAAAACTTCCCTAACCTAAAGAGAGAGATGCCCATGAATATACAAGAAGCCTACAGAACTCCAAACAGACTGGACCAGAACAGAAATACTTCCCGTCACATAATAATCAAAACACCAAATGTTCTAAACAAAGAAAGAATACTAAAGGCAGTAAGAGAAAAAGGCCAAGTAACATATAAAGGAAGACCTATCAGAATCACAGCAGACTTTTCACCTGAGACTATGAAGGCTAGAAGGTCCTGGGCAGATCTCATGCAGACTCTAAGAGAACACAAATGCCAACCAAAACTACTATATCCAGCAAAACTCTCAATCACCATAGATGGAGAAACTAAGATATTTCATGACAAAACCAAGTTTACCCAATATCTATCCACAAACCCGGCCTTAAAAAGGATAATAGGAGGACAACACCAATACAAGGAGGGAAACTTCACCCTGGAAAAAGCAAGATAGTAACCTTTCATCAAACCCAAAAGAAGTTAAGCATTCAAATTTAAAAAATAACGTCAAAAATGATAGGAAGTAACAATCACTATTCCTTAATATCTCTTAACATCAATGGACTTAATGCCCCAATAAAAAGACACAGACTAACTGAATGGATACGTAAACAGGACCCTACATTTTGCTGCTTACAGGAAACACACCTCAGGGTCAAAGACAAACACTACCTTAGAGTAAAAGGCTGGAAGACAATTTTACAAGCAAATGGTCCCAGGAAACAAGCTGGAGTAGCCATTTTAATATCAGATAAAATTGACTTTCAACCCAAAGTCATCAAAAGAGACCCTGAGGGACACTTCTTGCTGGTCAAAGGAAAAATACAAAAAGAAGAACTGTCAATCCTGAACATCTATGCCCCAAATGCAAGGGCACCCTCTTTTGTAAAAGAAACTTTATTAAAACTAAAAGCACACATTGCACCTAACACAATAATTGTGGGTGACTTCAACACTGCACTTTCCTCAATGGACCGATCAGGAAAACAGAAACTAAACAGGGACACAATGAAACTAATTGAAGCTTTGGACCAATTAGATTTAACAGATATATATAGAACATTCTATCCTAAAACAAAAGAATATACCTTTTTCTCAGCACCTTATGGTACCTTCTCCAAAATCGACCATATAATTGGTCACAAGACAGACCTCAACAAATATAAGAAGATCGAACTAATCCCATGCCTCCTATCTGATCACTATGGAGTAAAAGTGGTCTTCAATAGCAACAGAAACAACAGAAAGCCCACATACACTTGGAAACTGAACAATACTCTACTCAATGATACCTTGGTCAAGGAAGAAATAAAGAAAGAAATTAAAGACTTTCTAGAACACAATGAAAATGAAAACACAACATACCCAAATCTATGGGACACAATGAAAGCAGTGCTAAGAGGAAAACTCATAGCCCTGAGTGCCTCCAAAAAGAAAATGGAGAGAGCATACATTACCAGCTTAATGACACACCTGAAAGCCCTGGAACAAAAAGAAGCTATTTCGCCCAGGAGGAGTAGAAGGCAGGAAATCATCAAACTCAGGGCCGAAATCAATCAGGTAGAAACAAAGAGAACCATACAAAAAATCAACAATACGAGGAGCTGGTTCTTTGAGAAAATCAACAAGATAGATAAACCCTTAGCCAGAATGACCAAAGGGCACAGAGAAAGTATCCAAATTAACAAACTTAGAAATGAAAAGGGAGATATAACAACGGAAACTGAGGAAATCCAAAAAATCATCAGATCCTACTACAAGAGCCTATACTCAACACAACTGGAGAATCTGGAGGAAATGGACAATTTCCTTGACAGATACCAAATACCAAAATTAAATCAGGACCAACTAGACCATCTAAACAGTCCCATAATGCCTAAAGAAATAGAAGGAGTCATAGAAAGTCTTCCAACCAAAAAAAGCACAGGACCAGATGGCTTCAGTGCAGAATTCTACCAGACCTTCAAAGAAGAGTTAACACCAATACTCTTCAAACTATTCCACAAAATAGAAACAGAAGGAACACTACCCAATTCCTTCTACGAAGCCACAATTACGCTGATACCAAAGCCACACAAAGATCCAACAAAGAAAGAGAACTTCAGACCAATTTCCCTTATGAACATCGATGCAAAAATACTCAATAAAATTCTTGCCAACCGAATCCAAGAACACATCAAAACGATCATCCACCATGATCAAGTAGGCTTTATCCCGGGAATGCAGGGTTGGTTCAATATACGGAAATCCATCAATACAATCCACTACATAAACAAACTCAAAGAACAAAACCACATGGTCATTTCATTGGATGCTGAAAAAGCATTTGACAAAATTCAGCATCCCTTCATGCTTAAAGTCTTGGAGAGAACAGGAATTCAAGGCCCATACCTAAACATAGTAAAAGCAATATACAGCAAACCGGTAGCCAGCATCAAACTAAATGGAGAGAAACTTGAAGCAATCCCACTGAAATCAGGGACCAGACAAGGCTGCCCCCTTTCTCCTTATCTTTTCAATATTGTACTTGAGGTACTAGCTCGGGCAATTCGACAACATAAGGAGGTCAAAGGGATACAAATTGGAAAGGAAGAAGTCAAACTATCATTATTTGCAGATGACATGATCGTCTACCTAAGTGACCCAAAGAACTCCACTAGAGAGCTCCTACAACTGATAAACAACTTCAGCAAAGTGGCAGGTTATAATGTCAACTCAAGCAAATCAGTGGCCTTCCTATACTCAAAGGATAAGCAGGCTGAGAAAGAAATTAGGGAAATGACCCCCTTCACAATAGCCACAAACAGTATAAAGTATCTTGGGGTGACTCTTACCAAACATGTGAAAGATCTGTATGACAAGAACTTCAAGATTCTGAAGAAGGAAATGGAAGAAGACCTCAAAAAATGGGAAAACCTCCCATGCTCATGGATCGGCAGAATCAATATAGTTAAAATGGCCATTTTGCCTAAAGCACTATACAGATTCAATGCAATACCCATCAAAATCCCAACTCAATTCTTCACAGAGTTAGAAAGAGCAATTATCAAATTCATCTGGAACAACAAAAAACCCAGGATAGCTAAAACTATTCTCAGCAACAAAAGAAAATCTGGGGGAATCAGTATCCCTGACCTCAAGCAATACTACAGAGCAATAGTGTTAAAAACTGCATGGTATTGGTACAGTGACAGGCAGGAGGATCAATGGAACAGGTGTGTGATAGGCCCACACACCTATGGCCACTTGATCCTCGACAAAGAGGCTGAAAACATCCAATGGAAAAAAGATAGCCTTTTCAACAAATGGTGCTGGTTCAACTGGAGGTCAGCATGCAAAAGAATGCGAATTGATCCATCCTTGTCTCCTTGTACTAAGCTCAAATCCAAATGGATCAAGGACCTCCACATAAAGCCAGACACTCTGAAGCTAATAGAAAAAAAACTGGGGAAGACCATTGAGGACATCGGTACAGGGAGAAAGTTTCTGAACAGAACACCAATAGCGTATGCTCTAAGAGCAAGAATTGACAAATGGGACCTCATAAAATTACAAAGTTTCTGTAAGGCAAAGGACACCATCAAGAGGACAAATCGGCAACCAACAAATTGGGAAAAGATCTTCACCAATCCTACATCAGATAGAGGGCTAATATCCAATATATATAAAGAACTCAAGAAGTTAGACTCCAGAAAACCAAACAACCCTATTAAAAAATGGGGTACAGAGTTAAACAAAGAATTCTCACCTGAAGAACTTCGGATGGCAGAGAAGCATCTTAAAAAATGCTCAACTTCATTAGTCATTAGGGAAATGCAAATCAAAACAACCCTAAGATTTCATCTTACACCAGTCAGAATGGCTAAGATTAAAAATTCAGGAGACAGCAGGTGTTGGAGAGGGTGTGGAGAAAGAGGAACACTCCTCCACTGCTGGTGGGGTTGCAAATTGGTACAACCACTCTGGAAATCAGTCTGGCGGTTCCTCCGAAAACTGGGCACCTTACTTCCAGAAGATCCTGCTATACCACTCCTGGGCATATACCCAGAAGACTCCCCACCATGTAATAAGGATACATGTTCTACTATGTTCATAGCAGCCCTATTTGTAATTGCCAGATGCTGGAAAGAACCCAGGTATCCCTCAACAGAAGAGTGGATGCAAAAAATGTGGTATATCTACACAATGGAGTACTATTCAGCCATTAGAAACAATGAATTCATGAAATTCTTAGGCAAATGGATGGAGCTAGAGAATATCATACTAAGTGAGGTAACCCAGACTCAAAAGATAAATCATGGTATGCACTCACTAATAAGTGGATATTAACCTAGAAAACTGGAATACCCAAAACATAATCCACACATCAAATGAGGTACAAGAAGAAAGGAGGAGTGGCCCCTGGTTCTAGAAAGACTCAGTGAAACAGTATTCAGCAAAACCAGAACGGGGAAGTGGGAAGGGGTGGGTGGGAGGACAGGGGAAGAGAAGGGGGCTTGCGGGACTTTCGGGGAGTGGGGGGGGCTAGAAAAGGGGAAATCATTTGAAATGTAAATAAATTATATCGAATAATAAAAAAAAAAAAAAAAGAAGTATGCTAACTGGGACTTTCTGGTGGCTACTCCCAGTTCCAGATGCTCAGAAAGCAAGAAGCTGCCAGGACTCAATGGTGGTGACATTAGCTGAAATACCCAACAATGGGGAGCAAGAACCTGCAGAGACCATGTCCAAAGGATGGGCATGGTCCACAGATGAGGGATGGGGCCACCCACCCACCCATCTCTAAAATATTAACCCAGAATTGCTCTTTTCTAAAGAAAATAAAGGGACAAAGAGTGGAACAGAGAGTGAAGGAAAGGCCATTCAGAGACTGCCCCACCTGGGAGTCTAACCTGTATGCATAGAGCAAACCCAGACACTATTGCTGATGCCAAGAAGTGCTTGTTAACAGGAGCCTGTTTCATGAGAGGCTCTGGCAGAGCCTGACAAAGACAGGTGAGGATGCTTATAGCTAACCATCAGACTGAGCTTGGGGACCCCTATGGAGGAGTTAAGGGAAAAGACTGAAGGAGGTGAAGGAATTTGAAACCCTATAGGAAGAACAACAATATCAACCAACCAAACCCCCTAGAGTTCCCAAGGACTAAACCACCAACCAAAGAGTACACATGGAGGGACCCATGGCTCCAGTTCCAGTGTAGGGGAATGCTAGGGTGGTGAGATTGGAGTAGGTGGGTGGATGGGTGAGCACCCCCATAGAAGCAGGGGGGAGAAGGGAGGGGATGGGGGCTTGCCAAGGAGAAACCTGGAAGGCGGATAACATTTGAGATGTAATAAATAAAATAACCAATAAAAATAAATAAATCAATTAAACAGAAAGCAAACAACAACAACAACAACAACAACAACAACAATGAAAGAAGTATGTTCTCAGCATTTTTGTTTTTGTCTTTGTTTTTTTTTTTCTTCTTTCTCTTCTTCACACATAGAACCTCTTTGTTTTCTGGCTTACACAGTTCTCAATGAGAGTCTATTGCATTGTCTCTCCATACATTATCCTTCTTTTCTCTAGATGTCTTCAATTTTAAGAAAACTGAAACAATCTCTTGTTTTCAGCAGTATGACTGTGACGAATCATGAATGTGTATTTGTAAACTGTATTTTCCTGAGCTTCTCAAAATAGTAATAACTTCATCGCTGAGCATAACATTTCATTTTCTACTTTAGTGTTGTTTATTTTTGTTACTCAGTAATTTTAGCCTGATTTGCCTGCAAAGCTTATGTGTGTGTGTGTGTGTATATATACAAAATGTGTATGTACACACACATAAGTATACTTATGTATATCATATACTATTTCCATGTCGATAATCATATGCCACACTTCTAGCTCATGTTATTCCTTCAGTCTTAATTCATTATATTTTAATCATATTGCAAATATGAATATTCTGGATTGAATCAAGGCTCCAAAGGGATTCAAAACATATGGGAAAATTGACTATGCTTTGTGTTGTTTCCTTCTTAGTATTTAACTAGATTGGAGTTTGCTGGGTTTCCTACATCTCTATAAGTCATACCAGGGGTGTTAAATTTCTGTACTCTACTTTCAATCAATTTAAAACCTACTTGTTTTCCCTGTCTACTTCTAACAGTTCATAGTTCAGATATTTTCAACATGTTCACTGAGAGTTGTGCCCCCTTTTGAAGATCTTTATAATATCCTTTTGTTTGCATACATTTCTATTGCTTGCTAGGTTGCCAGCCTTTTCTCTCATAGAACTGGATATGCCATTAAAGCCTAGAGACTGAACTGAATGAGAAGTGAGGTCCACAGGGTTAAATATCTGAACGCTTGCTCCAGAGTGTGGTGCTGTTTGGGAGAGATTAAGGAACCATTCGAAAGTGAAACCTTTAGAAAGCAGAGTTTGTTGGAGGAAGGATATCACCACAAGGTGGACTTTGAGAGCCTTAAGCTTCAGTCATCTTCCAGTTATTCTTCCATTTAACGTTCCCTGCTCCTATGTGTGCTATGGTGATGTGATATCTTTGCTTTCTGCTCCAGTAGCCTGCTGCCATGCCTTCTCTATCTTTGTGAGCTCTTGCTCTGAAACCATAGCCAAAATAAACTCTGTCCCATAAGTTACTGTTGGCCATGCTGTTTTATCATAGCAACAAAAATTAAGAAGACACTACTGTTTAGTTTAGTTTAGTTACTTCTGTTTTATTTCTGAATTTGAGTTCTATATTTGCTAAGCTACATATTATAATGTTGTTTAATTTTGTTTTTTTGTTTGTTTGTTTGTTTATTTGAGAGAGGGTTATCTTGTGTAGCCTAGGGTACCCCTGAACTTTTGATTTTCTGTCTGAGGATCATGACAGGGTTTACAGTAGTGTCACCATCCCCTCACACTAATTTAAAAGTTTAGAACATCTTTTCATTAGCTCTTTTAAAACTCTTGCCTGTTACTTCCATATTTTACGTTTTTCTGATAGCCTAATGCTATTTGTATGATTTCATTATTATTGGTTATTGTGATTGTTAGCTTTGGTAGCTAATTTGAGACAAGCTGGAATCACATGTGAAGAGAGTCTCATTGGGAAATTACTTACTTTGAGTTGCCTGATAGGACTATCTGACCATTGTGTTACTGATACAACCCAATTCCCTAGGATGGAACTGCTTAAAAGTGGAGAAATTTAAATCATCATAAGTAACCAAGCTAGAGAACATACTCATGTTCATTTCTCTGTAATCGACTGTGGATATATAGTGGTTAGCTATCTCAGGTTGCTACCATGAGACTATCCCACAATGATGGACTGTAAACTGCGATGGTAAGCCTAATAAACCCCTTCTCGCCTAAATGGCTTTTTGTCAGGATATTTTATCACAGAAATTGAAATGAAACTAGAACAACTGTGTTTTCCTGCTTCATTGCTTGTTTTGTTATTTTTCCCTTGAATAATGGACTTTGTGCATGTGGTGATGTTGATAGTTTTTGAGTAGTCTTGAGTTCTGAAATAAAATGTGAGTTTCCCTTGACATGCAGCTGAATTTAGTTGCTGCTGCCTAGGCTCGAGCTTGCAAGTGTTTCTTTTTAGTTCTCTTTAAGCCATGAAAGAAGCTTCATATGCAGACTGTAAGATCGTTCCTGATGTGACTTACAACTCCTGTTTTCCTTCATGTCCTATATTCATTGGCTCTTGCTTCATCTATTCTGGCACAGCTGTCTGTAAACTGTTCATGTAACCTATACAAATTGTTTGGAGCTTGGGTCTTTGTCTCTCTTAGCCTAGAAATGTTTTGCTCAATATGCTCAGCACACTTCTTATCCTACTTCGCGACACCCTTGGTTGTTGTCTTATATCTCCACATGCTCTTCTAAACACAGATGTCCCTCATTTCTTACTAGCCATAGTTTTTCTTATTTCAGTCTGCTTTTATTAATAATCAATGTTACTGTTTGACTTGACACAATTATCTGTCCAATATAACCTGACTGCAGTATAAAGTCCCACATTTTGTTGTTTTCATAAGACTCCCAATTTAGAAAATGCCTAGCATACTAAAAACAGACATACTAGATGATTTTTAATGCCTGTGCCTTAGATAATTACAGTAATACCTCTCTTGACATCTCATATTTATTTTTTCTGTTTTCTGAAAATTTACCTTTGCTGTCCTTTTGTCATTTCCCATTAAGATGGAATAGCAGATGTTCTGGTTTGAATAAACCTTAGGGTTTCTTGATTTGGAGGGTTTTAGTAATCCCAGCTAATCTGTTGCAAATGAGGTCCTGGAAAGTAAAATGAAAATGTGGACCTTGTTTGACTGATGATATGTTACCACTGTGATGGCTAGTCTGTATGGTTGGTTTGCCTAGATTGTGAGTTACTGGGAAGGAAGCACATGTTTGCATGTGTCTGTGAGGGTAGTTCCACATGATTAACAAAGGAGAGAAACCCCACCTTGAATATGACTGATACTGTCCATGGCCTATGAACCCAGAAAAAATAAAAACATATGAATGCAGGGGATTACTATTTGCCTTCCCTATACTCCCTCTCTGCTGTGATGGGAACAGGTACCTGTAACCACACATGATTTTACCACTAGGGGTTTGCTTAAGCACATAATGCTAAATGAACATGGATTGAACCTTCTAGAACTATCAAACAAAATTAATACTTCTTTCTCCTAAGGGGTTCTACTCAAAAGTTCATCACAGAAATACCAAAATAATTTATATACCACACAATGGTAAGATTATATGGCGAGTGAGATGAAGCCTGGAATTAACACTGGCAATAGCAGGGAGACTCAAGCTTCAGGGGCTATAGGGGAAGCAGCATTCCTGAACTCCCATTTTGCTATGAATTAAACTACCCAGATCTCCAGTTTTCTTCCCCCACAAATCTTTGTTTGTATTAAACTAGCATTGGGACATTTCTGCTATTTATGGGAAAGATCAAACTTATATAACTTTTGAAATAATTTTGAGGATAAATTTTTTTTAAATATACAATTATTTCAAATTTTTTTCTTTATTAGCGCAATGTAGAACTCAGTTGACCATCTGAATATCCAGCAGGAAACACTTGTGAATACAAAAGGTTTTTTTGAAGTGAGTATTATATGTGATTCAAGGAGTTTGATTATAGTAAGCTTCAGCCAGTGTTGAAAAATCACTTTATAGTCTAGTTGTTATGCCTATTGTGCTCCATTCAAATATGTTCCCATGGTACAATAGGTAGAAATGAATTTAGCTTTTCTAAAACATGAAAAAAGTAATAACTGATTGGGCATAAGCCAGGTAGAATAAAATAAAATATATTGTAAATAGTAAGGGAGCCAGAAACCTGACAATTAGGGTTGTCTAATAAGGTGTTTGTGCCTGTAGAGAGAAAACTAAGCAGATCATAAAATTTTCTGTCCATTGAAGGAAAAGTTTTACTGTGCAAAACTTTCTGCTTTTTGGGAGCATTTGAAAGAGTATGCTCATCAGTAAGTTTTTGATATACAGTGACAAGATGCATGTTCTCAATAATATAGAACAAAAAGTATATAGGTATTCTTATGCAGGTATGTATGTATGTGTGTGTGTGTGTGTGTGTGTGTGTGTGTATGTGCATGTGTTTGTCCTGGATTGAATGTTTTAGGGGGTCCATGTATCTCTCATTTCCCCACAGTCCACTCCAGGTATTGCCATGGTGATGGCAAAAATATAGGTGAATGAATAGAAAATGTCATGTCTTCATGAAACCCAAGATTAAAACTGACACAAGGTTAATTCTCTCATCTCTATGTATAAGCAAATCTCAGAGTCATTCTACCTATCAGAACATAAACCAAGCTGTGTACAGGGAAATGATACAGAAAATTTACTGGCAAATGGTATGCATTTTGGATCTTTGTTACAATTTTCAATATTTTTATACCACTTTTGTTGTATAAAGTTGGATAATTCTAGAAAGTGTTTATATGAGATGTAGAAGAACTTTAATTGAGCAACATGGCTGCTCTGATCACATTCAAGGTCTAATCACATTCCATGTATGTGTGATCTTCCTGGAATGCAGACATGCCCCTAGTATAAACCTTTAATCCCTTTGGCTGGAGTCCTTGAGTATACACCTTTAATACCATGTAATATAATGAGGGGAAGACAAAGTGATGAATCAGAGAAAGATTTGACAGAATGAGTAGTGTAGGGGTAAGATATACTCAATTCTCAGAAGAAAAGCTAATTAAGAGCTGGTGAAGGAAAATGAAGTTCAGTCAGTTTACTTGAGTTCGGTGTAGTTAGTTGGGAGTTAGTGTAGTGAGTGCATTGTAGTGGAGTTTTGTTCATAGTGGTGAATCCATGCAGTTCAGTGCACATCAGCATAGCCAGTTGAAGCCAGAGAGCAAGAAGGAGCCAGAACAATTAGAAGAGATTGCCATTGTTTAAGGCAAAGCAGTACAATTCAATGAGAAGCTGAAAGCAGTTTGAAATAGTCACCCTGGAGAGGAGTTTGAGTCAGAGCAGCTACAGTTCAAAGAAACCTAGAAAGGGTGGGATTATTCAGCAGTAAGCCTCTGAGATGAATAAAAGTTAATTTTACAAATGAGAAAAAGTAAGTGACTGCATTTCCTATTTTTTTGTGTATGATCATATCACTTTGTGTGTCTTACAAAGTTCTCTGAAATTAATGGTTCAGAAGTTCTCTGTGTAACAACCAGTCAGATGATAGGACTAGAGAGATTTCTGAGTGATTAAGAATACTTTCTGATATTCCTGAAGACGAGAGTTCAGTTCCAACACCCATTGTGGTGGCTGCCAACCACAATTAACTCCAATTCCAGGGATTCTGATACCATCTTGTATCATCCAGGGCTACCTGCACACACATAGCATATTCTCACACAGACACAAACATAAGGAAATTAGCCTTTTTAATAGATTATTAATAAACTTCATTCAATGATGGTGCTTTAAAATAGAGTATTAGAGTGCAGCTTTCTAAAACTAAATCTATAACTTTGTAAGAAAAGAGAGAATTGAGCCTTTACATACAAGTACACACACACACACACACACACACACACACACACACACACACACGCAGAGAGAGAGAGAGAGAGAGAGAGAGAGAGAGAGAGAGAGAGAGAGAGAGAGAGAGAGTCAGAGAGACAGAGACAGAGAGACAGAGAAAAGCTTAGGAGTCCATAGGAGTCTATAGGAGAGGACTATCACAAGGTAATAAAAAGGAGAAACGTAAACAATGCATTGTATGCAAATGAGAAACTGTCAAATTTTAGTGCTTTTTTTAAAAGAGAACTTCTCTAGATGAAGCTCATTGCCTTAGGCAAACAAATCAATTGTTTGTCTTTGTATTTACTTTGTCTCAGGTATTCATTTCTGAGTGCCCCAAATCTATGGGGGAAAATCAAAGACCTTCCCTGACCATGTGATGAACAGGACTTGATTCCAATATTTCACTTTCCTAGTTCTCAACATAAGGGTCCCTTATCATAGACTGTGTGTGTCTGTTTGCATGTGTTCATTGTTTGTGATCTTGTGGTTTTTGCCCTTCCCTTTCCAGCAGATAAATCTAAGAGAGCAGTAGCTAGTGAAGCCTGAAACATTGCTCTAAAAAAATCTTCCATTTCAACTGTGAAACAATGAATCCTTATTGTTCCTATTTAACAGCTGTGCCTATTGACTGACTGTGTGATGTTTGCCTTAACTGAGAGTCCTGTTTCCTAAGCTTCCATTGCATTTGCATGGTCTAGACACTAACTGACTTCCCACATGCTGATGCAAGACTTTTGCCCTAAACTGGCTTCTGTGTAAAATGTCTATAACTAATGATGTTAGAACATGAAGACAGATCATTGCAAAACATCAGATTGGAATATTCTAGATACAATCCTGTCTAATTTCAGACTTTACAGCTCACACTGATAGAAGAAAGTGATTGGTGCATATTTTTCTGGATTCTAAGCACTTACTATCAAGCCAATGATTTTGCTGTTTAATCAAAGTAGTTTAATTCCCACAACCAATTAAATTAAATCATAAGTTGATTCTACTTAGAGATGAAGAGGTAAGAGTTCTAGTCCACAGTCTCACAGATCTTGGGTTGTAGAGTTTATATTCAAGAGAAACAATAAAATCCCAAAAGGCAGCTTCTAACTGAAGTGTTAACTGATATCTTTGTGGCAAACAAAGAAAACCATGTTGCTTTCTGATGGCTAAAGTCCATTATATGAATCTGCCCAAAAGTTATTAAATACATATCCTTAGCATTGGAGTATCAGTTAATCGTTATGAGAAAAGAAAACACTCACCAAAGAAAATTATACTCAGGAGAAGAGTTTCTCATAAGGTGGCACCACAGATCTAGAAAGTCAAAGAAAAGAATGAAAAGAAAAACAAACCAAGTGTCATACAAAAGCTGTTGTGCATCAAATATCGCTAGGAACAACAGTGACAACCAAAAAAGCCCAACAACAAAAATATTCAAAATGATCAAGGAATTTGTCTACTGAACACATTGAAAGTTCTTAAAACCCAAAGACACTCACAAAGAACCCAATTCAAAACTAAGCAAAGGTCTTGAACAACCGTGTCTTCAGACGATATAAGTCAGTGGTTAATAAATATGGGGAAAACAGGGTTCAACATGATTAAACACTAAGAAAGGTAGATCAGAACCACAGCAAAATACTGCCTCATGCAAAACAGACACATGTGAAAGTCAACAAACAGAAAAGTACAAACAAAAAACCTAGAGGAATCAGGACCCTTTGTAAGTTGGAATAGAAAATGATGCATACAGCTTCTGTGAGAAACAATATGGTTATGTTTTTAAGACTTAAATCCATGATTACTGGAGGAGTCAGCAATTGCACTGCAGAATCGCTACCCAAAAGAATCAAGACTGTGTGTTTGAAGAGCTATATGAACATACAGAGAGGTTTTGCCAGTCCTGGACTAATACAGATGCATATAGTCATATACAACCATTGGACTGAGCCTGGGGACCTCAAGGGAAGAGCTAGGGGAAGGACTGAAGGAGTTGACGGGAAATACAACACCATAGGAAGAAGCATATCAACTAACTGGCTAGTTAAGGTAGATAGAGAGACTCAAAGGAAGTAGAAAGGGGAGGAACATTTAGTATGAGGAGATTTTGAAACAGTGTGGAGGAGAGCTTCCTTTGTGGATGTTGGCTGAGGAAGAAGTTCAGCTGGTACTTTCTCTGCCTCTCTGAGCTAGCAGGTTTTCATCTCAACATCTGGCTCCTGAGCCATTTTGGTAAAATGTGTTTGAAATTTTTTTTAAAAACAAAAAACAACAGCTAATGTAGAATCTGCCAAAACTATTCTTACTGCAAAACTATTCTTAATGGTAGAACTGGGAAGGTTAGTTAGTATTGACCTTGATGGAGTCTAAAATACCCCGGTAGATAGTCCTCATTTATAATGGACATGGAAAGGTGCAGCTAGATTAAGGGAAGCATCACCCCATGGGAGGGGACTCCTGGACTGTGGAAACTTGAGAGGAACATGCTTTTGTTCTGTTTTCTAATGTGAATGTGCTATGATCAGCTGTCCCTGCTTCCATGAATTCCCCATAACAAAGGGCTATGCATTCAGCTGGGAGATAAAATAAAGCCTTTATTTAACCCTTACATTGCTTTTGGCAGAGAATTTTATCACAACAACAGGGAAAATAAGTGAGTCCAGAAAAATGCCTCACCAGTCTTGAGAAAATCTGAACCACATGGCAATGGATTTGTTCAGTGAATGTTAAGATGCTGTCTGATTTATTTCAAATGAGCCTCATGAAAAACAAAGAAGCAATAAGTGGCAGCAGCTTAAACGTACACCTATGTCACATGAACTTGTAAAAGTTTGAAGTGTTTTAAGACTAACACAATAACTGCACCATATAAAGAGTCAAGAGAAGTCTTACTTCTTAATGTTAATGATGTGGAACTTTTGAATATATGGTCAGTTCTGCTTATCAAGCTATGAAATCCCTGTGAATCCTCACACTGAATGCTCACAACAGCAGTATGATGGTGAGACACATAATACTTGATTACATGTAAAATCAAGGTGCAGTGTATAGAGGCCATCTAGACAATTTTGAATAGCTAAAGGAACCATATCCTTGGAGTTTATACCCAAGAAGTTAGGATCTCTCACTCCTTCTCATATACTTTGGCTTCTGTGGTCCTGCCCATTGGGTAGAATGTAATAGGTGTTATCAGTAAACATTAGCATCCTCGAAACTGTTATTTTCTTTTTAATATATTTGTAGTTTTTCCTACACTCCAGATTTTATTCCCCTCCAAGTCTATCCTTCAACAGTTCCACATTCCATATATCCTCCCTGCCCCCATGTGTTCCCCCACTCCACCAGACCTCTAAACTCCCTGGGCCCTCCAGTCTCTTGAGGGTTAGGTACTTCTTTGACTGAACATAGACCCAGCAGTTCCTCTGCTGTATATGTGTTGGGGGCCTCATATCAGCTGGTGTATGCTGCCTGGGTTGGTGGTCCAGTGTCTGAGAGATCTCAGGGCTCCAGGTTAATTGAGACTGCTGGTCCTCCTACAGGGTCACCTTCTTCCTCAGCTTCTTCCAGCTTTTCCATAATTCAACCACAGGAGCCCATTATTTGGGTGCAAATATCTGCATCTGATTCTTTCAGCTGCTTGTTGGGTCTTTCAGAGGGCAATCATGATAGGGCCCCTTTTGTGAGTTCTCCAGTAATAGTGTCAGGCCTTGGGACTTCCCCTTGAGCTGAATCCCACTTTGGGCCTGTTGCTGGACCTTTTTCCCCTCAGGTTCTTTTCCATTTCCATCCCTGCAAGAGTTTTGACTGTGGGATGGCAACCCTGTCCCTTACTTGATGCCTTGTCTTTCTGTTGGAGGTAGGATCTACAAATTCCCACTCCGTACTGTAGGGCATTTCATCTACAGTTTGGCCCTGTGAGTCCTGAGAGTCTCTTACCTCCCAGGTCTCTGGTACATTCTGGAAGGTCCCCCAACCTCCTACCTCCTGAGGTTGCCTGTTTCCATTCTTTCTGCTGGCCCTCAGGGCTTTAGTCCTTTTCCTCCATCCAATACCAGATCATGTTCCCCTCTCCTTTCCTTTTCCTCTCTGGTCCCTTCTTCCCTCCACACACCCTCCCTGGTGGTTTCTTCTTTCTCCCTACAAAGTGGGATTGAGGTGTCCTCACTTGGGGCCTTGGAGCCTTCAGTTTGTTGACCTTTTTGAGTTCTGTGGACTGTATCTTGGGTATTCTGTACTCTTTTATTTTTCCTTTGGCTAATATCCACTTAGCGAGTAGATACTATGCATGTCCTTTTGGGTCTGAGTTACCTCACTCTGAATATTTTCTAGTTCTATCCATTTTTCTGAAAAACTAAGGATGTCCTCAGTCTTAATAATTGAGTAGTATTCCATTGTGAAAATGAACCACATTTTCTGTATCCAATCTTCTGTCGTGGAACATCTGGGTTGTTTCAAGTTCCTGACTATCACAAATAAGGCCACTATGAACATAGTAGAACATGTGCCCCTTTGGCAGGGTGAGGCATCTTTTGGGTTTATTTCCAACAGTGGTATTGCTAGGTCTTTAGGTAGATCTATTTCCAACTTTCTGAGGAACCTCCAGATTGATTTCCAGAGTGAATGTACCAGTTTACAATTACACCAGCAATGGAGGAGTGTTCCTCTTTCTCCACATCCTGTCCAACATGTGTTGTTACCTGAGGATTTGATCTTAGCCATTCTGATTGGTGTATGGTGGAATGTC
This sequence comes from Apodemus sylvaticus, assembly GCF_947179515.1. Lineage (NCBI taxonomy): Eukaryota > Metazoa > Chordata > Mammalia > Rodentia > Muridae > Apodemus > Apodemus sylvaticus. The sequence continues at coordinate 76,814,069 of NC_067476.1, forward strand.
TGCGTGATTTGATTTGCAATTCTCTGATGACTAAGGACTTTGAACATTTCTTTAGGTGCTTCTCAGCCAATCGAAAATCCTCTGTTGTGAATTCTCTGTTTAGTTCTATACCCCATTTTTGAATGGGTTGTTAGGGTTTTTTTGGTCTTTAGTTTCTTGTTTTCTTTATATATTTTGCAAATTTGCCCTCTATTGGATATGGAGTTAGTAAAGATTTTCCCAGGTTGCTGATTTGTCTTATTGACTATATCCTTTGTCTTACAGAAGCTTTCCAGTTTCATGAGGTCCCATTTGTCAATTGTTGATCTTAGAGCCTGAGCTACTGTTTCTAAAGGGAAAAATTAAGACAGAAAGGCAGAGCTTTGAATATCCATGTTATTCAGAGTCAAGGAAACTTATCTTCCACTAGGAGTCTTTTACTATCTTATTTTGAGGATGATATCATTTAATTATCATTGCTCTAAACTTTGCAATCTGCAAAACAGGTGTAATAATCCCTATCTAGCACTATTTTTGGGAAAGTTAAGCAAGGAATTGAGTAAAACATTACAAGTGAAAGTGGGTTGCATAGTATAAAGTCGCTGCTTAGCTCCTGCTCTTGTGACTTCAATAAGTTTTAATCCATTGCATAATGCATTGTAGGGCATCTATGCTGATATTGTCCAACATGATGTGCTGACAAACAGGTTTATTTTTCAGTTTTAATTTACTATGGTGCTTACTTCCTAGAAGTTTGAGTTTCCCCCTAGTGTTTATTTTCTCTACCTGTAATGCTCATTTCCAGGCCCATATGATTTACATAGCATATCAGTAATTAATATTTGGAGGCAAGAAGGGGTCAGACACAGCTATCTAAAGATGAGAAAACTGTCATGAAGGCAGTCTGAGTCACTACTATGAAGAAAGGCTTGGGCTCAACGTCAAAAGATGAAAGACTGGCATTAGAAAATGTGAGAGTCAGAGAAAACAGAAGATAGACAGTGGAATCTCAGTAATCCCAAAAGGTGCAGAATTCTGGGCTGTGAAGGGTAATGGCAGTACAGGTGTGTGGGGGCACACATCTTTATGCAATGGTATCTAATGAAAGGATGAAAGAGTTTTCATTAGTAATTACTTAATTACATTAATAATTACTTATTAATTACTTATTACATTAATGATCCTTAAAGTGTGCCTTTAAGTAAGTTTAACTTAGTGTTACCAGCCTAATTGAACTGAAGACACTTGGAAGATTAATAAAAACAAGCCCTGGGTGTGTCTGCAAGGGTGTTTCCAAACACACAACTTGTCATGTGGGTGACAATGGCCCATGGGCTGTAGGCTTAAATGGAATAGAAGAGGAAGCAAGATAATTCACTATTATCAGCATTTTGCTTCCTCTGCCTGATTCCTAGGAGTTGAGTGTTCAACAAAACTCTTGGTGTCATGACATTTTGTCTTACTATACCCTAAAACTAACGTCTAAAGCCATAAGCCAAAATAAATGCTTATTCTCTTTAAATTGTGTCTCAGGTACTTGCTACAGTGACAGAAATCTCACTGTGTACCTGGCTTGACTCATTGCTGATCAAAATCTTACAAAGGAACATTTGAATCGCCAAAGAAAACAAGCCTCAAAGTAAAAAGTGCAGAGGTGTAGATGTGTGAGTTTCTCAGGACTGACAGGAAGGGCATATCACTACAGGCCTATCTTCCCAACTGTCTGAACTTCTACCCACAAGCTGCCAGCTGTGCATCTTGTAGGTCCTGGTTCTTAGATTGGAGAGCCTTTCTCACATTTTGGAGTGAGCACTGAGTGCCTGGATCCTTAAGCAGCAAATTGCAATACCTTTGATCCTCATGAAAGTATTGCAACTGCCTTACTTTTGTGGGAAACATACTCAGGATCTCAGAGAATTTGTCCATCTGCTCAACTGTTATCCGTCTGAAGACCTTCAAAGCTGATTCCTAACAAGCTAAACACATCTGCCCAAATCTACCCGAATGTAAGGTCTGAGAACAGCCTGGGATGTGAATGGCTTTCTCACTTTTATTACATTCATTAGACAGTTCTATGAGTCACCAGGGCATCCAAATTAGCTTTTAATGATTAACAGCAATAACAAAATGAAAAAGGAGTGGGTGGAAGGGGAAATGGAATGAAACTAGGGAGTCCTGACATCTCCACATAGTTAATATTTATTGCTTTGTGAAGAAGAGAGATTCAAATGGAGTGTGGAGGTAATGGGTACATCCTGCCTTGGGAGTACATATGTGCAATCAGACGGACTTGATTTTTATCCTTGTACACAAGCTATGCAATCCTGGACAAGTATTTAATGTCCACCGACTCTGTTTATTTAGGCACAAAGCCTCAATTATAATTTTGTAGCATTTTGAAACAATCTCCAGCACTTGATGCTACCCTTAATGAGTTTCAATTATTTTTATTATTCTGTCCTTATATATTTTAAATCTCTTTATCTCTCATTTGCATACATTTATTTTGTTGATCTTCACATTCCCCTCTCATCTTCCCTACCGCAGCACTGTCAAGAAGACTCTTCCCTATCATGAGATAATTTTAGTACAGTAGGATAAATCTTCACATTTAGACAAACATATAAGTATTAACTAATTCCTTAGGCCAATTAAGGCTCATGCTTTGGGACAATGTATCCAGGGTATCTGGCTTGCATCTGTAAAAGCAGACCATGGCCTTAAACTGCAAAAATAGCTTGTATGTATCACACCAAGGGCACATTCCTCATTCCTGGGGCAGAATGGATATTAGTGAGACTCTTCCTCTCTAGAGACACTCTTCTTAGGGAGACTAAAGCAAGCAATTATTTTTTCTTCCATTTTCTTTCATTATTTTGAAATTACAATATAATTACAATATCCTTTCCCTTTCCTTCACCCAAGCCCTCCAATATCCTCCTCCTATATTTCCTTCAATTTCATGACCTTTGTTCTTTGTTCACTAGTTGTTTTTGCATGCATATATGTAGATACATCTATATTTCTAAATTATATATGTCTGACTATATATTGTTACTTGTATATCTGTTATTTTTGTTATCATTTTATATATTTAATTATTTTTAACCTTGCCTTTTGGTTTGCTTGAGATTCAAATGTTTAAGAGGTGGTCAGATTAACATTCCCCAAGTTGTACATGAAAGACAGGAAAAAGATCAAGCATTCAAAATAATCTGCAACTCCTTTCTCTTTGCTGGGTCACAGTGAGTCCTATAGGTACAATCCTAGTCTTTGAAATCATAGAAGAGAAGATTTTGTTCTTACTACTTAGATGTCACAGGGTCTGCAACAAACTGCACAAAATCTTATGTGAATAGCTCTCATCTATCAAACAGGTGTGATGATGGAGAAGGATATGGTACAGAAGAACCCAATGAAGTCACATAAGCCTAAATATTTGGAATTTTCTCAAAGTTTGCAGCTATATTTACCCAGGGTTAAGTTGCAGCTATATTTACCCAGGGTTAAGAAAGGATTTTAAATATAGTTTATGTTAATTCATTTTACATTATTTACATATTAGGTAAATGAGCCACTATCCTATTTTGTTCTAATTCCGTATTGTATTATATCTAGTATACTATATTAATGGCCTTAAAATCATGGGTCATCCTTCTAGATGCATGATTTATGATTATAACTTCCCAACAAAAAACATTGAACTTTTCTTTAAATGTGTTCAGTGATCATATATGACCTGTTTAATTATTTTTATCAGTCTCTGCTTTGTAATTTTCTCTGAGCTCTTTTGGACTATGAGAATAAAGTTGAACCTTATTTTTTAGGTTAACTTTTGTATAATTTGAAGATGGCAATATGACTCATTTGAGTTGTTCCTTTACTAAGCCAAAGCAATTTCCAACCTGATAGACTGTCAGAATTTTGTGGGACATATGTACTCCATAGAGCTCTCTGCTCCAGTGTATTCAGAGTCACTCCAGGGAACTCCAGTATTTTTAAGTCTGAAATTAACCAGGAAAGTAGTCTGCTTTTCAGTGGCCCTCATCAGGGGGCCAGTTTTACACTAAAAGGCAATCATAGTTCCTGGGTGTATTTTTGGTTGTTCGACTATAGGAGAGTAGTTTTGGCAACAAGTCAATGAAAGTGAGGATGCTGTTAAACATTAAAAATATATATTTCTCTACAATAATTATTCAGCTCATAAGTTCAGAAAAGCAAAGGTTGAAGACCTCAGGTTCCATTCTGTGTATTACTCTGTACTCCGTTTATATTATGTATTAGCACTCAACTGTGGAAATGCCTCCTCAGTGTCATTCACAGAACGGATAGAACACAAAAGTACCTGATTGCTTTTAAAATGATGAAGAGGACGTTAGACCATCATGAGACCCTACTTTATTTTCCCTGTTTCAAATGCTCTTCAGAATGATTCTGGGAGCCAAGATGCACCCAGCTGCCATTAGACAACACACCACGGCCTTTCAGCAAGCATGCCATAGCTTCAGGATGACCAAAGGAACCAGAGGAGACTATGGATCATCTTGGAAGACAGTTTTCTTTTCTCCCCTCTCTTCCTTCTCTTCCTCCTCCTGTTCCTCATCTTCATCTTTCTGTTTTTCCTCTTCTTCCTTCTTTTCCCCTCCCACACCCTCTAATCTCCTCTTCCTCCTCCTTAGTCTTGCCCTAGCGCTTCCCCTTCTCCTCCTCTTCATTACCTTCTTTGCTTCATGTTCCTCCTTCTCCTTCTTCTCCTTCTTCTCCTCCTCTTCTTCTTTCCCCCCTCCTCCTACTCCTCCTCTTTCTCCTCCTCCTCTTCTCACCCCTCCCTTTTCCAAAGATAATTATGCATTGGCATTGCATTCTGGCCATTACTGAGTTACTATCTGCTCTTTTCTGTTATTAAGTTTAACACATTTGAGGAGAGTTCTTCATCTGTATAACTTCTGGCTTCCTCCTGTGAGAAGGCCTCCTGAGATTTAGACACCATTTTTCCCTTCTTTTTGTAAAAACTAGCACTCTGTGCATTGTTTTTTGGTTTTTTTTTTCTGTGAGATCGAAAAGTAGTAAATTTAAAAACAACTTCTGCAATCATTTTCACGGTTACCCACTAAATTCATGCTTTTTCAAAACACTGAAGCCAATCTTGGATTCACTTGGGGATGTTGCAATTATCTTTTTTAAAAGAAATGAAACCACAGGGGTAGGAGATGGCATATATAAGTGGATCATGTAAAAACTGCATAAAAACAGAATTCTGGCCTATTTCTCATTTAGGATCAGAGAAGATTCATCATGCACCCCTAAGCCAGGTCTGCCCACAGCCTGCCGCACTCAGCAGCTTCCAATGAGATGTTTCATTCTGCACAGTATTTTCACAGTTGCCTGTCTGTCTTTCAGTGTCTGTCAAGCAAGTGATGGATGTTGGCTCTTTTGATAAAGCAAACTCTGGAATCTTATTTAGTTGGGTTTTTGTCTGCATTCCATATGAACTTAATATTATAAAAACATTCTTTTCAATTTTTGATTTATCTTCCATCATATTAGAGTTAGATAACACTAAAATAAATTAAAGGAGGAAGACATTTAACCTTTATAGTCATTAGGAGAATTACTTAGAATATTATACTTAATATATCAGCCTGAATTTTAGCTCAGAAAGGTGGCCTCCTCCACCCCTCTTAGGTCTGCACCGCCCATTTTATTTTTAACTTCTAACTTCCTTCTTGTGCCATGTTGTATTTTGTACAATCTTACTTGTAAGATTGAAGCTTTATGTGACTTCATTTCTAAATATTATGGATGGTTTGTGTCTAAAGAATTATCATCGTGCTCTGATCATTGTATTGCTCATGCTCACTCTTGGTAACCCTACAATATGTACCTTTAGATTATCCTAGAAAAGGTGGATTAAAGGTATTCTTTTTATATGAAAAATTGAATCTTCTTCAATCTAAATAACTCTGTCTTGGGATGCTGTTTATACACACATACAAATAAAGTACTCACATGTGGAACAAGATGCTGTGTGTGTGTGTATGTGTGTGTGCGCGCGCGCGCAAGCACATGTGGATTTTGGTTACTTGAGGCTGCCTGGGATAATACTCACATGGTCAGAAAAACTGTTATTTAGCTGCCTGAAGACATGGTGTAAGTTATGCAGAGCACATATATCACAATTTTACTTCAATCTCTTTCTTCACTCACCACAGTTTTGTTGAGCTCATTTTTTCTGTCACATTAAAATTCCAAAATGAAATACAGAACTGGGAAGCATGAGATGTGACAGAGAAGAGATGAGAAGAATCGAGTGTCAGAATGGAAAGATGGAGACTGGCAGCTAGCAGTCAGGGTGAATCAAAGTGGACTCAAAATTAAGCTGTGTCCAGGAAATAGAAAAGGGAACACAAAGTGGGAAAGACTTAAGTGAATGCCTACCAGCTGAGAATCCTGAGAGGACATTTCTTTTCATCCCCTGTCATGATATGGAAATGGATCTGTTTAGTGAGCTTCCTGCTGGGCAAGGGAAGGGAAACAGAGAACTTTCTGAAAGAGCAGAAGTTCTTCAGCCCTCTGGCAGCCTGAAGGTGCTGCCCACACTCATTACAATGCAGTGATCTTGCCCTTTAAGATGATTTTCAGTGCTGATGGCTAAACTTGACCTTTTCTATAAGCGTATGGGTAGCTGCCAGGACTCTGCTGTTGTTGACTAAAGGAACCCCAGTGATGTGATTAAAAATAGATGTACCTTTAATCATTTTGCATTTTACAAGCCCACACAATAAAACCTGTGATCAGTCTTCGGGTGAAAGCACACTCAGGGAAAAAAAGGACTGCATGAAGACTGAATATCACTGGTTTTATGGGGATCAACTGCTGTTACAGCCCAGTTCTTGAACCAACCTGAAAGACAGACATTGCAAAGTCCCAGCTTGTTAATGTCTGCTAAAGAATTCGGCTGCCTGACACTATGGTGCTGTCGGGGAATGTTTTCTTTCATACAGACTCTGTAGAACTGCAATGAAAAGTCAGCTTCATGGCATTTAAAAGAGAATTTCAAAAGACAGGGACTGCCTTACTGCTGAAGGACCAATCTCTGACCCCTGTTCCAGCTCTCTTACCCTTTAATGAGTAGGTATGTCAAAACCTATATATTATCTCTATAGAAATATTATGTAGCTGAAGCATTTGGACATCAATGACTGAGCTGAATACTCCAAATACTCCTCTTAAAATACAAGAATAACAGAAATCAGCTTTAAAATAACTGAAAGGATCACATGCTATTTAGTGCTAGCAAGAGCTGCCAACTATTTCATATTTCTTATTGATTGATAATGCCTTTGATAAATGGCTCATTAATTTTTAAATTGGTATCTTTGTGAGAGTTTTTTAATAAATCTGCATTTAAGAACACATTTTTCTTGCTTTGTTATCTCAGGTCATGATCTAGGACAGTTGTGACCATACATATAAATAAGCAAGCACCTGACAATGGAATAGGAAGAGTCACACCGTGTCCTGTATTGCTTTTAGAATGCACATACTGGGTACTTTTATAGGGACTTTATATCCCTTTTCTTAGGTCTGGAGCTTTAGTTCAAGATAGAGTCACCAGCATCTGGGCATGGCTTCCCCCTTGCCCTCTCATTGTGGAAGTTAGAGAAGTGTGAATATAAAGTCACCTCACAAAGCCCTTTTCATAGTGGCATGAGTCCATTCACTAGAGCTCTGCACTTACTACCTAAATGCTTCCCATTAGGCCCCACCCCCAATATTGATGCACTGGGTATTAATTTCTAATGGGAATGCTCAAGACCATTGCTAAATACTTAAGTCCTACATAGTCTCAACTCCTGCCTTATCATGGTCTACTTAGCTCACCCACCAAAGTTACCTTGGAAATTCATTGAAGACTTTACAAACATATACTGAAAGGATTGAATTGGCCTGAGCCAGATTGACTCCATGACAGGCTGCAAACTAGCAGTTTAGGAGACCAGGCCTGAGTTTCTACTTTTCAGAACTGGTCAAGTCAGGTCAAGTCACCCTCCCTAGCTTGTGAAAGGACCGTTAGCAAAGCCTGCAGCTAACCTCCCTTGGCATGAAGCAAGAATAGTTAGTCTGAATAATAGCATCACCTAGACCCCAGAGATAGAACCCACTAATCAAGATATAGAACACCTACCCCTTCCTAATGTTCTTCTTTTTGGCTTTACAACTGATTCTGAAAATTCAGTCAGGGTCTTTCCATCCCCAAGATATTGGACCTCTGCATGCAGGAATAAACTCTCTTTGCTTTTGCATTCTATTTGAATCATGATATCACTCTTCAGCAATTCACAGATCCTAACAATACATAGAAAGATGCTTTGAGGGAGGGCATCTGGCTTTACAATGGAAGAATTCCTTAGAATATATGAACTCCAGGGCTCAATTCCGAAGACTAAAGAAAATGAAAGGATGAAAGGAAACAAAAAAGGAAGGAGAAAAAAATAAAGATTTAAAAATAAAAATTGAAATAAAAAATTTTAAGAAATATAGAACATTTGTATTAGATATCAATTAGGGTAATAAACATGCAGATTTATTCTTTTTCTTTCCATATCCATTGCTGACAGATAAATATTTTGAAATATGAGCATGCATTTGTTTTATTCTTAATTTCTATCAGATTTTGCTCAGCATGTTTTAATTGTGTATTTTTAGCACCCTAATGCTTCCTAACTCCTGTGCACTTGTATTTATTTAACATGAATTCTAGTATTTATAGTTAAGTCCATACTAATTCATATACCAACTATTTTAAAAAATACAACAGTACAAAAGAGGTACAATGGTGGTTAGGTTAAACAACAGTGATGAAATTGAAAGATTAAAAGGTCAGGTTATATGATTAAAAGCCAAGCTACAAACAGTTACATTTGAGGCAGCTTAGGATAATGGGAAGACTTAATGTAAAAAGCTGTAGGAAAGACATGAAGTCTAGGTATCAAACTAGTTCTCATCTTCAAGTTACTTTTTGTATGACTGAAAAATTTTGTTGTCTTAGATAAAATTTAAGATTTTATTGATATAGCTTACTTACTTTGTCATCATTATCAAATAAGGTTAAGAAAGTTTTGATTGGTTGTTCCTAGAGCAACACTTGTGAAAAGAACATGGTAAATTTTTAAAGAAAACTGTTTATTATTAACAGAATGAGAAATGGATAAAGGCCCAACTGATAGAATGCTGAAACTAATAAAAATAATGGACCTATCCATTATTTAGTGAGCAAATGATGTTTTTGCTCACTAAACTATATAAAACTCATAAGTTTGGAGAGGACAATTGTTAAACAGTCTTTTGGACAAAACAAGAGCATTGCAGTTAGGAGCTCACAGGAGAGCTGAATGGAAGACCGTGCATAAGATCTGAACAAGATTAAGTCAGTCAAAATTCTTCATGGACCTGGACTGGGAGAAATGCATTAAGCCCAACTCCCAGCCGAGGTGCTGTGACAGTTGATAGCTTCTGGTGAAGGGAAAGATAATGTTCTTCAGGGATGTGGTACTTGGGAGGTTGACAGTATTACCATGGGTGCCTGTACTATGGCAGTACTAATTGATTTCACTATATTATCAAAAAAGGGCATGGAGTTGGGAGGAGAATTTTGTATTTAGGTCAGCCTTGTAAAAGTAGTATGAGGAGAATAAGTGAGGCATCTAACCAATACATTTCATACATGCATGAATTTTTCCAAGACTAAGGGAAAGATATTTAAAGTAATCCCAAGTATAAATTCTAGCTTCCCTTGGTAAAAACAGCAAGAGTACTAAGCAAGCATATTTTTAAATTTTCCATAAATAACTATTGCCATCCAAAATCACTTGATGTTATCTTTAGCTTATGTATAAGCCCTAAACTCAGTGGCAAATTAAATATGGATGAAAAATATCATGTTTTATCTTCCCTGCAAAGCTGAGTTACCATCCTTTTAGCACTGGTCTATGAGGCTAGGTTTGCCCAATCAACCTCCTTGACCAAAACAATGTCTAGAAAGAAAATAATGGAGCCTCTGAGGTCAGGTCTAGGAAATCTTTGGCTTCCATACAGAATACCTGTTCTTACAGCTTCTGTATGGGAAGTCTCATCATGTGCTGTGTCCTGCACAGCCTCATCCTGGAAACATGATTAGGTGGCATGGAAATGAAGAAATGACAGATAGGAGACTGAAAAGCTGGAATCCAGGAGACCATGTGAAGATGAAGTGCTAGCAATGGTACAACAATACAGAATCCATACAGCACATAATAACTCCTCACAGGGTGGGGATTAGCTAGCCTTAGTAGAGGTATCTATAATTGTGCAGTCTCACGCTGTAATTAGCTGTCAAGAGGCAGCCACAGTTGCTGACTTTTGTATATATCAACATTTGCACTCAAGCCAGAGGAAGGCTTTACTATCCCCCTGAGTTTGATCTATATAGGGGTAACTTCGCTATTTCCGTGAGTCTGAGGCTTTGGGTCCTTGACATGTCTCTGCAATACATATTCACTAAAGACTCCATCAGTTTTCTACAAATCCGCTCAAGGCTTCCTCTGCTTCAGTCACAGACTGAGGCCAGAGTCTAAGAAGCCTAAAGAAAACACATAGACTGTGAAGGGTAATAAGAGCTGACTCCCAACAAGATGCCAGTATGTGCCTCACAGAGATCTCCTCTTTATGTTCTGTGGACTGGTCCCTCCTGGCATCCAGACAAACAGCCAATCTGATCCTAGAACTCTTACCCACAAGTCAGGTAGATGATTTGTTCCATAAACTAATAAGCCTTGAGGTAACTTTGTGTCAATACATAAACAAAGCAGGTACCCAAAAGTTAAAACATTTGAGAGAAAAACTTAAAAATGTCAACATTCAACCTAGAAGTTGTTTTCCATAATGGAAAAGTGAGGAGGCTAAATCTTTCAGAACAGTGGTTCTCCACCTTCCTAATGCTGCAACCCTTGAACCATAAACTTATTCTCATTATACTTTATCACTGCCATTTTGCTACTGTTATGAATGGCAATGTAAATATCAATGCTTTCCAATGGTCTTAAGTGACTTCTGTGGAATGTTCATTTGACCCCCAAAGGAGTTGCAATTCACAGGTTAAGAATTCCTGTTTTAGAACAGTAACAATATTCTGTTAGAATCTCTTTTTAAGCTCTTGGATTGTCAGCCTTTTCAAAAGTCCTTATGGTTACAATAGAGCTGAATAAATGTATAAACAAATACTAAAGAAGGAAATTTTTCTTGCAGCATCTAATCACAGAGACAGATGTAGTGGCCTAAAGGTGAGGGGCAGATTGCTTCAAGAGTAGATTTTTCTTCTTCTGTGGAGAAGCAGGGTAGAAAATGGTAAATGAAATAAAAACAGAACAAACCAGAAATTGTGTGATATTCAAAGTATGTTTGATCTCTTTCTAATGATAATTTTTTCCCAAGAAGTGAAAAATAAACTCTGTCTCTTAGATCTTGTAAATGAAATCTTTGCTTGACCTTCAAACCAGAAGCAACTCCTCTACACATTGCTACTAGTGAATTTGAGTTTAGCTGACAACACAGTTAAAAGTGAAAACTTTCATTTTATTAAAACAGTAAATAGGAATTACTACTGTCCCACCCTCCAAATGGGATACCAACAAATGCTTTTGCTTCAAATTACAGAAACACACAGAGGCTGTAAATGTGCTCTTTATTAGGCCTTTCAAGTGGGACACTTTGAAGAAAACAAACAGCGATTGTAAGATTGTGAAGAGAAATTACCATTTTGCTTGAAAGAAATGGCAATTAACGACGATGACAATGTGATTTATACTAATTGAGATTAAGTCAGACAAAGCAGCAACATTAGTAATCATTTGAAGTGCTGGATTACACATTATCCCGCGCTTGGTAAACATCTCTCTCGAAATTAAAAAGTAATTAGTAGCATTTTAGGCATTTAATTCAGTCTAATTAGGATTTTCAAAAAAATCTACAGACCTGCTGGTGAAAGCCTTTTTTCATTTTTGAATTGAGAGAATGCATTCCTTTTCTTTTGCTTTTTTTTAATCAACTGAGCTACCAACTCTTGCTTTCTTGATCTCCACTCTCCATTAAAAGGAAGAGGAAAATGACATAATTAGAAGCAATAGGTAGGAATTTATTTGAATTGGGCTAAATTAAAAACTTCAATCCATCGTCACTCAAGAAAGGTACACTTTAATTTTCTTTTCCTGTCTGTGGAGGGTATAGAAGTGGAAAGCACTTTTTTTATGGATTTAGGCTATCAGCATCTTCAGCATATATTTCTAAAGAAGCACAAAAATATATATATATACAGGTGTTATTTGGATGGTATTTTGAAATATAGAAGATTAAGTTTATTACCTGGATTTCATGACTAACAATAACATTTTATCTTAATGAGTCTTACCTTACTTTGATGTGAACAGCAGCTTACAGTTTCTAGTTGTTTGAATCTCAGAGGAGACTGCCTATACTTTTGAACAATGTTGAAACTGTAACTGCAGGAGATGTAAATTTGAACCAGATGCATTTTCCATTATGGTATTGTCATGAGCCTGTAGGGATAAGGAGTTGTTATGATTGAAAAGTGTTATTTTTAGGTATTAAGCTGACAAAGGGTAGACTTGTGGTAATTAATATTGTGAGCTTGACACAATCTATAATCATCTAAGAGAGAAGTCTCTGGGCATGTCTATGAGGTATTGACTACATTGGTGCATTGGTTAGTTTTTATTGTCAGCTTGACACAGACTCAGTCACCCTTATACGGGGAACTCTAAATTGAGGGATTGCCTTAATAAGACTGACCCATGATTATGTTTGTGGAGCACTTTTTTAATTATTAATTGATGTAGGAGGGTCTGCCTCACTGTGGAACTACAAACAACCCTAGGCAGGTGGGTCTGGGCTAGACAAGACAACTAGACAAGCATTAGCCAGTCTGAGATAGATATAAATAAATGATAGATAGATAGATAGATAGATAGATAGATAGATAGATAGATAGAAGGATGGATGATAGAGACAGAGAGTGGAGACACAGAGAGGGAGAGAGAGACAGAGAGAGAGAGAGAAAAAGAGAGAGAGAGAGAGAGAGAGAGAGAGAGAGAGAGAGAGAGAGAGAGAGAGAGAGAGAGAGAGAAGGAATCTTAAAACAGTAAGTAGCTTGCCTCTAGGCATCTTGTTCCAGTTTCTTGTCTTGAGTTCCTGCCTTGACATCTCTCAATGACAGATCTTTACCTGGAAATTGTAAGAGAAAATAATCCATTTTCTCCCCAAGTTATTTTTGGTCATGTTTATCAGAACGGTTTATAGCAAACTAGAATAATTAGGGTAACTGACGTAGGAGGCCCCGTCTGAGGTGGAGACGGCACCATCCCATGGCCTGAGGTCTGGACTAAATAGCGAGGGAAACATGAGCTGAGCACCAGTACTCCATTGCCATTGGTTCCTTACTGGGGGAAATATTGTCAGCTAGACGCCCCATTCTGACTTTGATGCCTTCCCCTCAGGCTGACATGGCTTCCCTGCCATGATCAACAGATGAGCCAGCACAAATCCTCCCTCTACCAAACTACATGTCTAGAAGTTGGTCACTACAATAAGAAAAATTAGTAGTACATGCAGTTAAAAAGAGAACTTCAAGTCAGAAACTAAGTAGCTTAAAACAGCACAAAATTATGACCTTACAGTTCTCCTGACCAATGTGTCTTGCCATATTAAAACTCAAGCAGTAAACACAGCTGTGTGTTCTATGAGGGCTCCAATGGGCATTTGGTTCTCTTGACTTACTTGGCATTTAGAAGTATCTGCACATCCTTGACTTCTTCATTGCTGGTGATTATATCAACCTAATGTCCCCTTCCATTGCCACATCTCCTTTTCTCCCTTTAACTATTAATGTTGCACATATACATAGATATGATTGCATAAATATAAATCATTGAGTCACTTAGTATTGCTTATATGTGTATGATTTTAGGGTTGATCACTTATATAACCAATTAGGCTTATCCCTGGGGAAACCATATTCTCTTTCTCCTGGCACTTACTAATTGCCTGTAGTTCTTTATCTTAGGGTGGGTCCTTGTGAAAATTCTGCTTATTCATGTTGCCATGCCAACTGGTATTGTCATTGTGGATGTCTTTAGGCAACCATTTTGTTACGACTTAATAGATGAAGTGGGCAGCATGCTCACGCACATGTGCACACACACACACAGAGACAGAGACAGAGTGACAGAGAGACAGAGCGACAGAGAGACAGAGGCACAGACACACACACACACACACAGAGACAGAGAGAGACAGCAGAGGCACAGACAGACAGAGTCAAAGACAGACACGCACAGACACACAGACACACAGACACACACACACACCCACGCACACACACACACAAGCACACACACACACACACAAACACACACAGATACTAAAAAAAAATAATTTAATGGATAAAGCTACTGCGTCATATATAGAAGTTACAATGTCAAAGAAAATGCCCTGGCCCTCTGGCCCTCCCTGCTTCTGTTGTTTTTCCTAAACCGGAGTTTTAGGGGTTGTTCCGAAGATGTATCAACTGGGGCTAGGCATTCTACAGTCAGTTGTTCTCTGAGTTCAGCTACTTGTGGGTTTCTGTAATGGTCTATATCTGTTAGATAAATACTTGTATTCTACAAGAGGTGACTGTTATATTATTCTGTGGATATAAACATAATTTACTTAAAATGTAGGTAGAAAATATACTGTTTTAGAAAAGCAGCAGTAGTGGATTTGAATCTTCCCTATTGAAACTATAAACAATGTACAACACAGAAAAACATTTCTGTGTGTATATACCCTCTCTAAAATGTGTATTTTGACAGTCTGTGAGTGTGATAAGCCACTAATTTGAAATGTCTAATGCATAAATAGAAATGGTCAGATATAAATGAAAATGACTCCTATCTTCTTCAGTGTTCACTATAAAGTATATGAACCTGTTACATTATTTTATCCAAGCAAGGTATTGAGTGTCAATAAAGAATCTACTAAAACATACTTGAAAATATGTCATAAAATTCTCTTTCATCTTTACTGAAATCTCGGGAGAAATCTTATTGTCCTGTATACTTTACTCATGAGTGAATTGAATCACAAAAGGCATCAGCAAATTTCCAAAGGTCCTATAATGAGAGATCAGGTTGTACATGGAGTTGAGTGCAGGCAATGAAGATTCAGAGTCTGCAGCCTTTAAAACTGGGAGGGATGGGGAGGTGAAGATGGTATTGTGAAGCACAGGCTCTATTATAGCTTTACTCATGCCCTGAGCCTGTGGCTATCATCACTGAATGTGTGTCTAGAAGTTATGATTCACTGAACTCCGAATATGGCCATTTGAATCTGTATTCTCACTCACTGAATTTAGGTAAAGGTTCCTCCAGCAAGTCTGTATATATGTGAGATGGTCATCCCTTACCCTTGTTGTTGGAGAGCTTACCCTTGACTTGGACTTAGAGTTTAGGTTTGAATTTCACCTATCAGTCTAAAACAATTTCATTTGAATCCATTTTTTTTTCTGGTGAATTGGACATGCCTTGTAAGATATGTAGAGTCATGTAGTTTCTGTTAGTTTCTTTGCAAAGTGATGAACATAGCAGCATGCTTCTCTGGATAGTGAGGGAAGAAGTGGTTTTATTCTCTTTGCTATCAGGGTGTATCTCTGTGTCTCAGATATGATCATGTGCTTTAAACTCAAGTCAACACTAAGATGGAAACAGACAGAACTGGGTCCTTCTACTGGCTCAAAGCAGAAGTCCATATTTTTATTTGCCTAATTTTCAAAGCTTGCTCCACACATTGTGCTTGATTCTTATATTTATCTTCCTCTTCTCCTGAGCTGTCTTTTTCACAGCAGACATTTGTTTCTTGTTATTGAGAACAGTAAGAACTTTTTTTGATCTATTCTTATTTCTTTCAATACATTAGAGGAGGGGCAATAATTTTAGCAATTCAATAGAGGTCTAAGCATCTCTTCTATCCTGTGGAAACTGCTTTATCACTGTAATATGACACTGTAAGAGGGTGTTAAACTATAGCTTGGTAACTGGTAGGTCCTATGAGCATACATAATACCTTATCTTATTATGCAATCTTTGCAGGCTGTTTTTTTATTGCTTTAGTTTTAATATGAGTGTGCCTGCTAGTTTTAATTAGATGTCAGTTTTATTAACTTCACTGTTGTAAGAGAATAGCTAAAAATGTATAGTATAGCATAAATGCAAACTTCTACACATAGGGTTAGAATCCCCAAATAAATTAACGCTAAAATATTGGCTTCAGTTAGTGAATGGTATTAGTGAGAGGCAGAGTAGAGTTAGAGAGAATTAATGGGCCCACAGTAACAAGAACCAAGAAGCACAAAGTCAACTTATTTCATTAGAAGTGAACTTCAAAGATTGTGAATAGAGACCCTAAGATGTTTGGTTATAAAAAAGGAGTTTGGTCACTGTAAATGAACAATATATACAGTCAAAATGTAGTTAGTTTTAATTTCAAAAAAAGAAAGGAGCTTGATTTGGGGTACTCTTGAGGAGTAACCCTGTGCTTGAATAATAAGCATAGAACATACAAATACAAGATTTTTTGGTGCCTCTCTAGATTTCTTTGACCATATTTATCACTGATTATAAATATATATTTTATAAATCCTGATTTTCTCTATTGCTTTGCAAGATTTTAGAAGACAGGGACATTTCAGACCTGTTTCTATATCTCAAGAACTTATCTAATTGTTGAACACAATATATAGAACCAATGAAAGTCAACTGAATAAATTTAAAAAACAAATAGAAAGGCACATTTAGATTTTAGAAAGTATGTATGTAGGGTTGCTTCCCAGAGAAAAGAAAACTTAGTACATTCTTACAAATGAAATACATTAATTTTACATTAAAATCACCCACAATTGGTTCATGAATCAACCTTTAGTTCTGAAGAACTGGGATAATGGATCATGAAGACCAGAGAATTAATTGCACCCTTTCTTCAGTTGCAACTTACTTTAAATTTTTTTTTTAATGAGTAGTTGACATTATTTACAATTCTCATTTATGCTGGAAGTGTGTAAAGACTGACATTGTGATTTTGAAAAGGAAAATTGTAGAGAGCCTTATAGAGGTGCCATGCCACCTGGTAGGAACTTGACATCGACCAAGGTGAAGTTCGTCTCCCATCCTTAGAGGGGCAACTCCTGCTTTAGCCATAATCCCCTCCATCTAGGGTGGAGTGCTCAGACTAAGGTGAAGTCCATTGCTCTTCAAGGATCTGCAGTTTCCTGAGAGATACTAGCCACCTGCTAAGCAACTGAGTTGATTCTGTGCAGTTTCCAGCCTTTTGGGGAAGGGTTTTCCTCTACCTATACATTTGGAGTCTTCCTTTAAACCTTGGGACCTTGATCAGCCACTGTTGTCTTAGTCTCATTCTCTTTTAGCTGCCTTCCCATTCATCCCCAGGTTCCCTTCCAGGTAACCCATTCGATGTAACTGTGAGCAGTTAACAGGAACTTGTATCTTGAAAGGGACATGCCAAGATTTTTCAGTCTCTTGGCCAGTACATATTGAAACTAGCCTCTCCTTGGCTCAATATTTACAGTATTACTTTTTAAAAAGAAATATGAATCCATATTTAAGTACCAGCTGTTTGTGGGACAAGTGACTTATTTTTTTAAAGATTTATTTATTTTATGTACATGAGTGCACTGTCTCTGTCACACCAGAAAAGAGCTTTGGATCCCTATTGCAGATATTTGTGAGCTACCATGTGGCTGCTGGGAATTGAATTCAGGAACTCTTAGCCATTGAGCCATATCTCCAGCCCTACAGTATGACTTTATTGTACATTATGTAGTTGAATTACCCTATGAAAAAATTAAATGTTATAAAAATTAGAAATGTACAATAAAGTTTAATGACACCCTCAGAGTAAACTTTCAGTGATAATTTTCAGACTTCAAAAGTAATTATCAATGATATCTATGTCATTTCACACATTATACTCACATATGACAATACATTAATTTTGCTGCATATCTTTCATCATGGTTCCTTAAACTTATGTGTTTCTAAGAAATATTTCATAGAAACAAGAAAATAAAAACTCTGAAAATGAAAAGCAATAATGCTGTATGTTTTTTGACACTGCAAATATTTGGTCACACACACACATACACACACATGTATATTGATAGTACACAGAAACATTCATGTGAATTTTTGTTTTTTTTTCTTTTTTTTAATTTGATATATTTTTATTTACATTTCAAATGATTTCCCCTTTTCTAGCCCCCCACTCCCCGAAAGTCCCATAAGCCCCCTTCTCTCCCCCTCGCCTCCCACCCACCACTTCCCACTTCCCCATTCTGGTTTTGCCCTATACTGCTTCACTGACACTTTCCAGAACAAGGGGCCACTCCGCTGTTCTTCTTGTACCTCATTTGATGTGTGGAATATGTTTTGGGTATTCTAGTTTTCTAGGTTAATATCCACTTATTAGTGAGTGCATACCATGATTCATCTTTTGAGTCTGGGTTACCTCACTTAGTATGATGTTCTCCAGCTCCATCCATTTGCCTAAGAATTTCATGAATTCATTGTTTCTTTTTTCTTTTTAATGTAATTTTTTTTTTAAAAATTTATTCGATATATTTTTTATTTACATTTCAAATGATTTTCCCTTTTCTGGTTCCCCACTCCCTGAAAGTCCCATAAGCCCCCTTCCCTCCCCCTGTTCTCCCACCCATCTCTTCCCACTTCCCTGTTCTGGTTTTGTCTTATACTGCTACACTGGGTCTTTCCAGAACTAGGGGCCACTCCTCCATTCTTCTTGTACCTCATTTGAAGTGTGGATTATGTTTTGCATATTCCAGTTTTCCAAGCTAATATCCACTTATTAGTGAGTGCATACCATGATTGATCTTTTGAGACTGGGTTACCTCACTTAGTATGAGGTTCTCCAGCTCCATCCATTTGCCTAAGAATTTCATGAATTCATTGTTTCTAATGGCTGAATAGTACTCCATTGTGTATATATACCACATTTTTTACATCCACTCTTCTGTTGAGGGATACCTGGGTTCTTTCCAGCTTCTGGCAATTACAAATAGGGCTGCTATGAACATAGTGGAGCATGTATCCTTATTACATGCTGGGGAATCCAGACTGATTTCCAGAGTGGTTGTACCAATTTGCAATCCCACCAGCAGTGGAGGAGTGTTCCTCTTTCTCCACATCCTCGCCAACACCTGCTGTCTCCTGAATTTTTAATCTTAGCCATTCTGACTGGTGTAAGGTGAAATCTCAGGGTTGTTTTGATTTGCATTTCCCTAATGACTAATGAAGTTGAGCATTTTTTAAGATGCTTCTCAGCCATCCGAAGTTCTTCAGGTGAGAATTCTTTGTTTAACTCTGTACCCCATTTTTTTAAATAGGGTTGTTTGGTTTTCTGGAGTCTAACTTCTTGAGTTCTTTATATATATTGGATATTAGCCCTCTATCTGATTTAGGATTGGTGAAGATCTTTTCCCAATTTGTTTGTTGCCGATTTGTCCTTTTGATGGTGTCCTTTGCCTTACAGAAACCTTGTAATTTTATGAAGTCCCATTTGTCAATTCTTGATCTTAGAGCATAAGCTATTGGTGTTCTGTTCAGAAACTTTCCCTGTACCGATGTCCTCAAGGATCTTCCCCAGTTTCTTTTCTATTAGCTTCAGATATACAATATATTTGGTGATATTTTCATCCTCTTCCTCCTCCTCCTTCTCCTCCTCCTCTTCCTCCTCACTATTCTCACATCAACATTTCACCCCCATCCCAACTTCACACCTTCTGTTGTGTATTGTAACTCTTTTAGTCTATTTTGTACTGTTCATATGTTCATATTGTAACTCTTTTAGTATAATTTGTACTGTTCATATGTTCATGGTAGGGTCACCCCTGGAGCATGGTTGCCCTACCAGGGTACACACCATTAACCAAACTGACTCTTGCTCCAAGCAGCTATCAACAGTGAATGACTTCCTAATGGAAATGTTACTGGGTTGAGAAGTTTTACAGATAGGGTGATCCTATTGGATTTCAAGTTGCTTTTTTCATATTTCCAAGTTCTTTATTTGCTTATGTTTCTGTACCATTTCTAATGTTGTTAATGTAAAACTTTCCAATTTTTCTTTGCCACAAGAAATGCTTTAAGAAGTAGTAAGACTTTATATGTGCATTCTTTTTCTTCATTGTGTGTTTATTGACTTGGTTCTGTGTTACATTAGGACATTTCATAAGTGTACACTTTATATTGAGCACATTCTCCCTATGCCTCTTAGTCTCTATTTTCTCTACCCTCTCTCTTCCTGTTAATTCCTTTTGCTTGCTTCTACTTCAGTGTCATGTATGTGTGGAATACATTACTTACATATATTGTTTCATATATGTGTGTGTGTGTATGTAATTTTTATTTTTTTATTTTATGCATTTACATTTCAAATGTTATCACCTTCCTTGGTTTCTCCTCTGCAACCCTCTATCCCATCCCTAATTATCCTGCTCCCCCACTCACCTACGCATGCCTGCCTCACAACCCTAGCATTCCTCTATACTGGGACATCAAGCCTTCTTCATAGGACCAAGAGATTCCCCTCCTATTGATGCCAGAGAAAGCCCCTTCAGCTCCTTTGGTCCTTCCCTTAACTCCTTCATGGACCCTGTGCTCAGTCTGATGTTTGCGAGCCTCTGATCTGTATTTGTCAGAATCCAGCAGAACCTCTCAGGAGACAGCCTTATCAGGCTCTGGTAAGCAAGCACTTCTTGGCATCAGCAATAGTGTCTGGGTTTGCTGTCTGCATGTGGGATGGATCCCCAGGTTGGGCAGTCTCTGGGTGCCCTTTTTTTGAGTTCTTGTATTTCCTCGAGACAGGAGCAATTCTGGGTTAAAATTTTGGAGATGGGTAGGTGGCCCTATCCTTCAAATGGGGGGCCATGCATAAGCTCTGGATATGGTCTTGACAGGTTCTCTCTCCCCTTTGTGGGATATTTCAGCTAATGTTATGCCTATGGGGTCCTGGGAGGCTCTAGCTTTCCTTCTTGTGGTTGCTACCCCCAGTTCTCCATCCCCCATTGCTACACACCTCTATTCAAGTTTTTTTTTGTAGTTTTTTTATTCCATATATTTTTATTTACATTTCAAATTATTTCCCCCTTTCTGGCCCCCCACTTCCCAAAAGACCCATAAGCCCCCTTCCCTCCCCCTGTTCTCCCACCCACCCCTTCCCACTTCCCTGTTCTGGTTTTGCCCTATACTGTTACACTGAGTCTTTCCAGAACCAGGGACCACTCCTCCGTTCTTCTTGTACCTCATTTGATGTGTGGATTATGTTTTGGGTATTTCAGGTTTCTAGATTAATAGCCACTTATTAGTGAGTGCATACCATGATCGGTCTTTTGAGACTGGGTTACCTCACTTAGTATGATGTTCTCCAGCTCCATCCATTTGCCTAAGAATTTCATGAATTCATTGTTTCTAATGGCTGAATAGTACTCCATTGTGTATATATACCACATTTTTTGCATCCATTCTTCTGTTGAGGGACACCTGGGTTCTTTCTAGCTTCTGGCTATTATAACTAGGCCTGCTATGAACATAGTGGAGCATGTATCCTTGTTACATGCTGGGGAATCCTCTGGGTATATGCCCAGGAGTAGTATAGCAGGATCTTCTGGAAGTGAGGTGCCCAGTTTTCTGAGAAACCGCCAGACTGATTTCCAGAGGGTTGTACCAATTTGCAACCCCACCAGCAGTGGAGGAGTGTTCCTCTTTCTCCATATCCTCACCAACACCTGCTGTCTCCTGAATTTTTAATCTTAGCCATTCTGACTGGTGTAAGGTGAAATCTCAAGGTTCTTTTGATTTGCATTTCTCTAATGACTAATGAAGTTGAGTTTTTGACCCTCTGTATATCTCATCCATCTCCTCCCATACATGATTCTTCTCTTTTTTCCTCTAGCTCTTTTCTTCCTCCCAAGTCCCTCCCACCTTCTACTTTCCTTGATTATTTTGTTCCCCAGTCTAAGCAGGACTGAAACATCCATTCTTTACCTCCTTTACTCTTAAGCTTCATGTGGTTCTTAAGTTGTATTGTGGCTATTCTATGCTCTTTGCCTAATACCCACTTATCAGTGAGTATATACCATTTGTTGTGTTTTGTGACTGAGTTATCTCACTCAGGATAATATTTTCTGGACCCATCCAATTACCTGCGAATTTCATGAAGTCATTGGTTTTTTTTCTTTTTCTTTTTTTTTTTATTTGATATAATTTATTTACGTTTCAAATGATTTCCCCTTTTCTAGCCCCCCCTCCCCTAAAGTCCCGTAAGCCCCCTTCTCTTCCCCTGTCCTCCCTCCCACCCCTTCCCAGTTCCCCGTTCTGGTTTTGCCAAATACTGTTTCACTGAGTCTTTCCAGAACCAGGGACCACTCCTGCTTTCTTCTTGTATCTCATTTGATGTGTGGATTATGTTTTGGGTATTCCAGTTTTCTAGGTTAATAACCACTTATTAGTGAATGCATACCATGATTCACCTTTTGAGTCTGGGTTACCTCACTTAGTATGATGTTCTCTAGCTCCATCCATTTGCCTAAGAATTTCATGAATTCATTGTTTCTAATGGATGAATAGTACTCCATTGTGTAGATATACCACATTTTTTGCATCCACTCTTCTGTTGAGGGATACCTGGGTTCTTTCCAGCATCTGGCAATCATAAATAGGGCTGCTATGAACATAGTAGAGCATGTATCCTTATTACATGGTGGGGAATCCTCTGGGTATATGCCCAGGAGTGGTATAGCAGGATCTTCTGGAAGTGAGGTGCCCAGTTTTCTGAGGAACCGCCAGACAGCTTTCCAGAGTGGTTGTACCCATTTGCAACCCCACCAGCAGTGGAGGAGTGTTCCTCTTTCTCCGCACCCTCTCCAACACCTGCTGTCTCCTGAATTTTTAATCTTAGCCATTCTGACTGGTGTAAGATGAAATCTTAGGGTTGTTTTGATTTGCATTTCCCTAATGACTAATGAAGTTGAGCATTTTTTAAGATGCTTCTCCGCCATCCGAAGTTCTTCAGGTGAGAATTCTTTGTTTAACTCTGTACCCCATTTTTTAATAGGGTTGTTCGGTTTTCTGGAGTCTAACTTCTTGAGTTCTTTATATATATTGGATATTAGCCCTCTATCTGATGTAGGATTGGTGAAGATCTTTTCCCAATTTGTTGGTTGCCGATCTGTCCACTTGATGGTGTCCTTTGCCTTACAGGAACTCTGTAACCTTATGAGGTCCCATTTGTCAATTCTTGCTCTTAGAGCATACGCTATTGGTGTTCTGTTCAGAAACTTTCTCCCTGTACCGATGTCCTCAAGGGTCTTCCCCAGCTTCTTTTCTATTAGCTTCAGAGTGTCTGGCTTTATGTGGAGGTCCTTGATCCATTTGGATTTGAGCTTAGTACAAGGAGACAAGGATGGATCAATTCGCATTCTTCTGCATGCTGACCTCCAGTTGAACCAGCACCATTTGTTGAAAAGGCTATCTTTTTTCCATTGGATGTTTTCAGCCTCTTTGTCGAGGATCAAGTGGCCATAGGTGTGTGGGTTCATTTCTGGATCTTCAATCCTGTTCCATTGATCCTCCTGCCTGTCACTGTACCAATACCATGCAGTTTTTAACACTATTGCTCTGTAGTATTGCTTGAGGTCAGGGATACTGATTCCCCCAGATTTTCTTTTGTTGCTGAGAATAGTTTTAGCTATCCTGGGTTTTTTGTTGTTCCAGATGAATTTGATAATTGCTCTTTCTAACTCTGTGAAGAATTGAGTTGGGATTTTGATGGGTATTGCATTGAATCTGTATAGTGCTTTAGGCAAAATGGCCATTTTAACTATATTGATTCTACCGATCCATGAGCATGGGAGGTTTTCCCATTTTTTGAGGTCTTCTTCCATTTCCTTCTTCAGAGTCTTGAAGTTCTTGTCATACAGATCTTTCGCATGTTAGGTAAGAGTCACCCCAAGATACTTTATACTGTTTGTGGCTATTGTGAAGGGGGTCATTTCCCTAATTTCTTTCTCAGCCTGCTTATCCTTTGAGTATAGGAAGGCCACTGATTTGCTTGAGTTGATTTTATAACCTGCCACTTTGCTGAAGTTGTTTATCAGCTGTAGGAGCTCTCTAGTGGAGTTTTTTGGGTCACTTAGGTAGACTATCATGTCGTCTGCAAATAATGATAGTTTAACTTCCTCCTTTCCAATTTGTATCCCTTTGACCTCCTTATGTTGTCGAATTGCCCGAGCTAGTACCTCAAGTACAATATTGAAAAGATAAGGAGAAAGGGGGCAGCCTTGTCTGGTCCCTGATTTCAGTGGGATTGCTTCAAGTTTCTCTCCATTTACTTTGATGCTGGCTACCGGTTTGCTGTATATTGCTTTTACTATGTTTAGGTATGGGCCTTGAATTCCTGTTCTCTCCAAGACTTTAAGCATGAAAGGATGCTGAATTTTGTCAAATGCTTTTTCAGCATCCAATGAAATGACCATGTGGTTTTGTTCTTTGAGTTTGTTTATGTAGTGGATTGTATTGATGGATTTCCGTATATTGAACCAACCCTGCATTCCTGGGATAAAGCCTACTTGATCATGGTGGATGATCGTTTTGATGTGTTCTTGGATTCGGTTGGCAAGAATTTTATTGAGTATTTTTGCATCGATGTTCATAAGGGAAATTGGTCTGAAGTTCTCTTTCTTTGTTGGATCTTTGTGTGGCTTTGGTATCAGCGTAATTGTGGCTTCGTAGAAGGAATTGGGTAGTGTTCCTTCTGTTTCTATTTTGTGGAATAGTTTGAAGAGTATTGGTGTTAACTCTTCTTTGAAGGTCTGGTAGAATTCTGCACTGAAACCATCTGGTCCTGTGCTTTTTTTGGTTGGAAGACTTTCTATGACTCCTTCTATTTCTTTAGGCTTTATGGGACTGTTCAGAGGGTCTAGTTGGTCCTGATTTAATTTTGGTATTTGGTATCTGTCAAGGAAATTGTCCATTTCCTCCAGATTCTCCAGTTGTGTTGAGTACAGGCTCTTGTAGTAGGATCTGATGATTTTTTGGATTTCCTCAGTTTCCTTTGTTATGTCTCCCTTTTCATTTCTAAGTTTGTTAATTTGGATACTTTCTCTGTGCGCTTTGGTCAGTCTGGCTAAGGGTTTATCTATCTTGTTGATTTTCTCAAAAACCAGCTCCTGGTTTTGTTGATTTTTTGTATGGTTCTCTTTGTTTCTACTTGATTGATTTCGGCCCTGAGTTTGATGATTTCCTGCCTTCTACTCCTCCTGGGTGAAATAGCTACTTTTTGTTCTAGGGCTTTCAGGTGTGTCATTAAGTTGGTAATGTATGCTCTCTCCATTTTCTTTTTGGAGGCACTCAGGGCTATGAGTTTTCCTCTTAGCACTGCTTTCATTGTGTCCCATAGATTTGGGTATGTTGTGTTTTCATTTTCATTGTGTTCTAAAAAGTCTTTAATTTCTTTCTTTATTTCTTCCTTGACCAAGGTATCATTGAGTAGAGTATTGTTCAATTTCCACGTGTATGTGGGTTTTCTGTTGTTTCTGTTGCTATTGAAGACCACTTTTATTCCATAGTGATCAGATAGGAGGCATGGGATTAGTTCTATCGTCTTATATTTGTTGAGGTCTGTCTTGTGACCAATTATATGGTCGATTTTGGAGAAGGTACCATGAGGTGCTGAAAAAAAGGTATATTCTTTTGTTTTAGGATAGAATGTTCTATATATATCAGTTAAATCTAATTGGTCCAAAGCTTCAATTAGTTTCATTGTGTCCTTGTTTAGTTTCTGTTTTCCTGATCGGTCCATTGAGGAAAGTGCAGTGTTGAAGTCACCCACAATTATTGTGTTAGGTGCAATGTGTGCTTTGAGTTTTAATAAAGTTTCTTTTATGAAAGAGGGTGCCCTTGCATTTGGAGCATAGATGTTCAGGATTGAGAGTTCTTCTTGTTGTATTTTTCCTTTGACCAGCAAGAAGTGTCCCTCAGAGTCTCTTTTGATGACTTTGGGTTGAAAGTCAATTTTATCTGATATTAAAATGGCTACTCCAGCTTGTTTCCTGAGACCATTTGCTTGTAAAATTGTCTTCCAGCCTTTTACTCTAAGGTAGTGTTTGTCTTTGACCCTGAGGTGTGTTTCCTGTAAGCAGCAAAATGTAGGGTCCTGTTTACGTATCCAGTCAGTTAGTCTATGTCTTTTTATTGGGGCATTGAGTCCATTGATGTTAAGAGATATTAAGGAATAGTGATTGTTACTTCCTATCATTTTTGGCGTTATTTTTTAAATTTGATTGCTTAACTTCTTTTGGGTTTGATGAAAGGTTATTATCTTGCTTTTTTCAGGGTGAAGTTTCCCTCCTTGTATTGGTGTTGTCCTCCTATTATCCTTTTTAGGGCTGGGTTTGTGGATAGATATTGGGTAAACTTGGTTTTGTCGTGAAATATCTTAGTTTCACCATCTATGGTGATTGAGACTTTTGCTGGATATAGTAGTTTTGGTTGGCATTTGTGTTCTCTTAGAGTCTGCATGAGATCTGCCCAGGACCTTCTAGCCTTCATAGTCTCAGGTGAAAAGTCTGCTGTGATTCTGATATGTCTTCCTTTATATGTTACTTGGCCTTTTTCTCTTACTGCCTTTAATATTCTTTCTTTGTTTAGAACATTTGGTGTTTTGATTATTATGTGACGGGAAGTATTTCTGTTCTGGTCCAGTCTGTTTGGAGTTCTGTAGGCTTCTTGTATATTCATGGGCATCTCTCTCTTTAGGTTAGGGAAGTTTTCTTCCATAATTTTATTGAAGATATTTGCTGGCCCTTTAAGTTGTAAATCTTCACTCTCATCTATGCCTATAATCCTTAGCTTTGGTCTTCTCATTGTGTCCTGGATTTCCTGGATATTTTGGGTTACAAGCTTTTTGCATTTTGCATTTTCTTTAACTGTTGAGTCCATGGTTTCTATGGAATCTTCAGCATCTGAGATTCTTTCTTCTATTTCTTGTATTCTGTTGTTGATATTTGCATCTCTGTCCCCTGATTTCTTCCCAAGGCTTTCTATCTCCAAAGTTGTCTCCTTTTGAGTTTTCTTAGTTGTTTCTACTTCTGATTTTAGATCCTGGATGGTTTTGCTTAGCTCCTTCACTTGCTTGTTTGTGCTTTCCTGTAATTCTTTAAGAGATTTTTGTGTTTTTTCTTTCATGACCTCAGCCTGTTGACCAAAGTTCTCCTGTATTTCTTTAAGAGATTTTTGTGTTTCGTCTTTCATGACCTCAGCCTGTTGGCCAAAGTTCTCCTGTATTTCTTTAAGTGTTTTTTGCATTTCCT
This sequence comes from Apodemus sylvaticus, assembly GCF_947179515.1. NCBI lineage: Eukaryota > Metazoa > Chordata > Mammalia > Rodentia > Muridae > Apodemus > Apodemus sylvaticus. Next base: position 76,841,535 of record NC_067476.1, read on the forward strand.
CCTTGTTGGCTTTTGTATTCTCCTGGATTTCTTTCAATGATTTTTGTGTTTCCCTTGCAAGGGCTTCTAACTTTTGATCCATTTTCTCCTGAATGTCCTTCATGTGTTCCTGTACCAGCATCATGACCAGTGATTTTAAATCCAAATCTTGTTTTACTGGTGTGATGGGGTATCCAGGACTTGCTGGTAGAGGAGAATTGGGTTCAGATGTTGCCATATTGCCTTGATTTCTGTTAGTGACGTTCCTGCGTTTGCCTTTTGCCATCTAGCTCTCACTGGTGTTACTTGGTCTTGTCAGTGCTGGACTCACCAGTGTAAGCTGCCCCTTCCCCGTTGGCCTCTGGTGCACAGCTTACACCCTGCACTGCCTGTAGACAGGGTGCTGTTGTCCAGGCTGTTCAGATCCCGAAGCAGGCACCTGAAGGCTCCCGCTGGGGCCCGCAGGATTTATTGGAGCACACCGACTTCTCCCAGCTGGCCGCCCGGAAGCCCCCACTAGCCTCTTGAGGGACCTGGAGATGTGGTGTGGCCACCCAGACTGATCTGAAGCGGAGAGAGTTGACCTGAGGGCTTCTGCCTGAGGCCTTGCCCCAGATTGTGTCTGTGGACCAGATGGAACCCGTGTGCACCCTCAGGGAGCTCTGAAGGTGTATGCTGCTGTGACCTCCCCTGTGTTCCGCTCACTCCGCTGGGCAGCCGATTTCCCCAACCGGGCTGGCGCACACTAGGTTAGCCTTGTCGCCCAGGCCCTGAGTCCAGGCAAAAGCCTGGGAGGCCAAGGTCCGAGCAAAGTTCCCCTAGGGCTATGACTGTTATTTGGGTTCGCCAGGTGACCTGGATGGAGGGCGTGCGCGTCCGCGCTCCCTGAAAGCACCAGGAGAGTCTGTTGTGCTAATAACCTCCTGGGCGGGTTGACACACAGATGGCCCACCAAGCCGCCCAGTTCTTGGGGTCAGTCCTGTGCCTTTTGGGGCCTAGACCCCCGTTTTGTTAGCCTCAGGCTACGCTTGTTAGCAGTCTCTTCCCTCCAGAGCACTCTGGGTCCTGTAGGCAAAATGGCGGCTTGTGCGCCGGCCAGGGCAAAAAAAACTCCTGGCTGGGTTGGCGCCCCGATGGCCACTCGAACAGCCCAGGGCCTGGGTGCAGGCCAACGCCCGTCAGGATCAGACCCCTGCGGTGTTGGGCCTAGGATTATGTTTGTGTACCTCAGTCTGTCCGATCTCTGGAGCCCGGAATCAAGATGGAGGTGAGTCTCTCCTGACTGGCGGGAAGCCGAGTTCTGAAGTGGCTTCCGTGCAGCGAAAGGCTCCGCAGAACCGCAACTGCTTGCCGCCCGGCTGGTCAGCGAAGGTCAGTGGTCGTGGGCGCAGGGCCTAACTGGACCCTGTGTCGCCTTGGTTCCACCGCTGATGGCCCTTCAGCTGGACCAGCTACTGCTGCAGCCGCCATCTTTTTTTTGTTGTTTGTTTTTGTTTTGGATTTGGTTTTTTCAAGATAGGGTTTCTCTGTATAGCCCTGGCTGTCCTGGAACTCACTCTATAGACCAGGTTGGTCTTGAACTCAGAAATCTGCCTGCCTCTGCCTCCCAGAGTGCTGAGATTCTATTGTGAAAATTTACCACATTTTCGGTATCCATTCCTCTGTTGAGGGATATCTGGGTTGTTTCTAGCTTCTGACTATTATAAATATGGATGCTATGAACATAGTGGAGCATACATCCTTATTACATATTATAGGTCTGTCTTTATGTTACTTTTTTCCTTACTGCTTTTGCTATTCTTTCTTTGTTTTGTGCATTTGGTGTTTTGACTATTATGACACGGGAGAAATTTCTTTTTTGGTCTAATCTATTTGAAGTTCTGTAGGCTTCTTGTATATTTATGGGCATCTCTTTATTTAGGTTAATAAAGTTTTCTACTATAATTTTGAAAATATTTACTGTTTCTTTGTTATCTTCCATGCCTATTATCCTTAGGGTTGGTCTTCTCATTCTGTCCTGGATTTTCTGGATGTTTTGAGTTAGGAACTTTTTGCCTTTTGCCTTTGACTGTTGTACCAAAGTTTTCCATGGTATCTTCTGCACTTGAAATTCTCTGTTCTGTCTCTTGTATTCTGTTGGTGATGCTTGCATCTATGACTCCTGATCTCTTTCCTGTGTTTTCTATCTTCAGAATTGTCTCCCTTTGTGATTTCATTTTTAGATCCTGGATGATATTTTTCAATTTCTTCACCCGTGTGATTGTGTTTTCCTGAAATTCTTTAAGGAATTTTTTTGTTTCCTCTATTAGAGTTTCTACCTGTTTACCTATGTTCTCCTGTATTTCTTTAATGGAATTATTTATGTCTTTCTGATAGTCCTCTATAATCATCATGAGATGTGATTTTTAAATCAGAGTCTTGCATTTTCAGTTTCCTGGGTTATTTAGGGCTTGCTTCTGTGGTGGAAGAACTGGGTTCTGATGATCCCAAGTAACTTTAGTTTCTGTTGCTTAAGTTCTTGCACTGGCCTCTCATTGTCTCTGGTGTTAGCTGGTCTTGCTTTTCTGACTCTGGTTTGCCCCTCCTGTAAGCCTGTGTGTCAGCACTCCTCGGAGACCAGTTCTCTCTGGATGGAATTTGGGTATGGCACAGGAGAGCTGTGGCACAGGGTCTGGGGCACAAATGGAAACTTGAAGGATCCTGTCCCTGGCAGTTCCTTGTTTCCGGTGTCCTAATGGCCCTGGGCAGGTCCCTTTTGGGCCAGGGATTTGAACAGAAGTGGTGGTCTCACCTGTTGTCTCAGGTGTGTTAGCACTCTTGGGAGACCATGTTTCTTCCAGTGTGACGTGAATATAGAGAGCTGTGCTCTCAGGTGTGCGAGCACTACTAGGAGACGTGCTTTTCCCAGGCAGGATCTAGGTTCAGAGAGCTTTTGGCACAGGGTCTGCTTCAGGTGCAGATAGAAACCAGAAGGATTCTGTCCTATTCTGCTCCTCAGTTTCTGTGTCTTAAGGGCTATGGGAAGGTCCTTGAGTGAGTTAGTGATCTATATATGTAATTTTTTATCTACCCAAATAAAATGTAGTTATCACAGATATCATATATGACACAATATGATGATTTTCTGAGACTGGTTTAATTTTATTGACATGATTATTCCCAGTTGCATACATCATATATAGTAATCACAAAATTTTAATTTATTCTCCTTCAAAAACTAATTTCTAGTTGTTGTATTTTACTTTTAGAAGATATTATCAAATTTAAGTCTCTGACAGACACAGGATATATTATACATAATTTGATAGTGAAAGTTTTTTGGAATGTAACACATTAACTGCTTTCCACATAAAGACTTAATATAAACACTCTTCCCTTTCAAAGCAATGACATCTTATTGTCATTTTAATTTATGCACAAATTTAATAGTATGGAACGACTTATATTTCTCTTGTATTTATCTTATCTAAATTATTCACTTTTTTTAGGGGTCTTGTAATTTATTTTTATATTGTGGGGCTAATTTATTTGTAATGATTCTAGACTTTGACATTTATATACAGTGAAAAACATTCCTACATTTAAAAATTCCTTTCATATGTTAGTGATATTTATTTTATTTCATATAATAATGTTTCAGATTGTTGTCAATAAATCTTGTGTCAACGAAGATTGTCAATATCCACCTTAAGATGGTAGAAGGATTTGTTAGTATTTTATTCTATTATTAAGAATAGTTTTCTGACCCTCATTCTGGAACCAAGCATCCCTGGCAAAGAGCAAGCCTGAGATGACCCCTCCCATTGCCAAGCAGGCCTAGGCAGGCAGAACACACCTGGGATAACCCTTGTTCAGTGTCACTCAGCACAGGCAGGGAATAGCCTTCCTGAGACCACTCCTGTGAAAATCCCAGACACCCAAAGTCCCTGTGTGTCACTAAGATGGGTAAGGAGAGAGAGAGAAGAGAATGAGCTACCAAAGGATGTATGCACAATGAAGAGAGACACATCTAAAACTCAAGAGTAGTGAGGAACAGCCTGATGAGAGTAGCCTGTGATGCTCCAAAGGCCATGGTAAGGTCCTGGCCCATGTCTGAGTCAGTGGCCCTACAGCAGCAGGGAGTCTGTTACCATCAAAGTTCCTGGCAGAAGTTCCAGGTCTAGGCTACCACTTGGGGCCATGTTGATGTCTGAGGGCAGTGCAGAATTTTCACAACTCCTTGCCTTGCATCTTGGGAGAACTAGCAATAGAGCTAGCCCTGCACCTAGCCCAGGAAACACAGTAACACTGGCCTTAGTTCTGGAAGTGACTGGTGAGCTGGCTCTGACAGTTGTCTGCTGTGAACTGGCATGGAAAAGGGAGAGATGTCCTTCTACCCTACTCCCTCACCTCTTTGTTACTCACCACCTATGGTAGGCAGGAGAGCTGGCTCTGGGTCATGAGAATGGGAGAGCTGGTCCTGTCTGTCTCTCACCTGCTGCAACACTCAGGAGAATGGCTAAGTAAGTACCTTGCCCTGCAGCACAGTAGACATCAGCATGGGTAAGTCATCCTCAAGGGCAAGAAAGCAGAAGAGCTGGCTCTGTTCCTTCCCAGCAGCAGCATTGGATGAGCTAGCCAGGGAAGTGCTGGAGAGCTCACCCTGGTGCTGTGGTGTAGGAGAGCTGGTGGGGTGGCCAGCTCAGATATCACCCAGGCCCAGATCCATGGCTTTAAGTTGGCTGGCCCCAACATCTAAACCATTGATGAACTGCTGGAGTGAACGTAGGGGCAAATTCTATGTATCTAATGCTGTAGGATATCATGACAAAGGACAACTACAGGATATCTGTGAGGAGTTCAGGGGAGGATCCAGTATTTATCGTGTGGCAGCAGTCAGAGGTCTTGAACCAGACCAATGACACATTAAAGTGAGCATTTGCAAACAAAGAAATGTGAACAAAAGGGTATACTCTAGGACACACATGATACTTTACAGTTTCCACAATAAAAGTTTTTCCTTTTAGAGAGAAGGTTACAAGGGTGGAGAGCAAGTACAAAGGGACCAGGAGATGAATGGAATTGGAGTGAGTGATATGAAATCCACAAAGAATCAATACAAAGTTAAAAAAGAATACTTTCCTTTTAAATTTCACATATCTATATACTTACTGTAGCATATAATACAGATATTCTATGGAATAAAGCTTTTACATCTGACACCCAAAATTATTAGAGAAGAAATCCCATCAGCTCAGAGGATGTCTTATAGAAACATTGCAGTGGACAGGAGGCATTTGACAGAAAACTGCAGAGGAGAAATCTACCTGAGATTATCTCCAGAGGAAGCATCAGTTCTTTCAGTTAGGCTAGAAGTCTTGAGCCCAGCAGACGAAACTCCACTGAGAGAGTGAATCCAGTAAACCACCCTAAAATACAATTTTAATTATATAAATGACTTTTCCTGCATTAAAAATTGGGAAACTCCATTTCAGATATCTTGAGAGCAAGAATACGACATAATGGGAGGGATAGAAATGTTATTTGAAAAAGTCATCATAATACTTGACAAAATAGCTGTGCAATAGGATAAATTATCTATGGTAATACACATGCTTGAGACACAAAAGTGAGTAAGTAAGAGTACTTAATTATGAACCTTTAGTACATAATGAAATTAAGGATCTAAATAGACAGCTCATTGAACATATGGTGCTACCTCTTAATGAGAATTGTGGAAATGTGATCATCCTCACTGGATTTCCCAGTTACCTGGGAACAAGTGTCTGAAAATGTTGAAAATTCACAAAATGAACAATTAGCCGAGAATCCTGTTAAAATACCAAAATACATTTGATAAATACAATACTATAAAAACATTTTAACGAATTAATAGTAACTTATGGAATGCACTTGCCATATGTGAGACAGATGTTAAATACCTGGGCCACGTAAAATAGAATTACCTTCCAGGACTGGAAATATGAATCATCTGCTGCACTGGAAGCGGGTTCTCAGTTACAATGGGTGGCATGATGGCAAGAAGAAGCTGCAATTGTAGAAAATCATAAGAGGTCTAAAGGCGGTACTATCTCCAAAGACCGATAGTTAAGGGAAGGTCAATTTGATGATTTAGGACAGCAGATACAGTTTGATGACTCTATTATTAAATAATGTACTTTAGTAGCTTTAAGAGCCTGGGATAAGGGTGGAGAAACAAGGGAAAATGTCTATGTCATTCATAAAGATTATGCAAAGCCCCAGAGAGACTTTTACTGAGTTCTTACATAGATTAGCATTCACTATAACAGGGAATTATCAGATCCAGATGTGAGACAGATGTTAATTGAAACTTTAGCTTTCAAAAGTGCAAATTCAGAGTATAAAAATGTTCTTAGAACCTTAAAAGAACAAGTTCTGAGGTTAAGGTAAATGTGAAACCCTGTGTTTCCCTACAGAATCTTTTACTAATTGAGAATGTTACTTTGGTTATTGTCTCTGATAATGAGTTCAATATTTCTTGTTTGTATTTTGCCCAATTGTGTTTCTGTACTAGATGATGGTCTATCTGTAATGGTAGTACATCAACCAACATTTATTATGAAAAAAAGAACTTTAAGAACACCATCAACATCCATAAATTAATGAATTATAACTATTGCTGATTTTGACCTTACCAACTATGTAATTGGACAAGCAATGGTCAATAATCCTAGACATAAAATGTCAATCATTTTGAGTATAGAATATAAGGTCATTTGAAAAGGAATTGTAGACAAGGTATTCCTAGAGACTTCTCTAGAAGACCTCAGCCTTGCAGGATTTGTAGACAGTGCCTAAGGGTAGGCTTTGGACTAATGAGTGCAGATCAGCAAGAGATAGAGTAATATTTACTAGGAGATAACCCTTTAAACACAGAAAATTCTCTTATGTGGTTTATTGGTACCCTGTCAACAAATACCACTAGCTAGTTATTTCCAGTCAGCAATCTGTAGAGCAATTAGATAAAACTAAACTAGGTATTTTGAGACACTGTATATTGTTACCTTATGTAATATGACTTGTCTGTTTCTGTGTTTAAAAGGGTGAGAAGAATAGTTCATTGGTGCAGAGTTGGGCATGGAGGGCAAGTGCATAAGTGTCTAGTTTATGTGTGGATTCATAAATATCTACTTGAATTTTGATGAACATAATGGAGGAATAAGATTACCTGAAAGACACTGGATCGTAGGAAAAACGAAAACAAACAAACCACACTTCTAGATTAGATCATCCTGTATACTTTAACAATGTTTTAGCATCTGAATGGATGTCAGGAAATGTGTTACATTGGGGAAGAAATTTTGTCTTTATTTCCCCAGGTGATGAAAGAATAATGGCTTCATCAAAATTGGTAAAGATCCAATCTGAATAAGAGAAGCTTTCACATGAAAGGCATGACTCAAAGAAGGAAAAAGACAAAACGACACAGAAAGACAGCAACGCAGACAATGCATAAAGCTGACCCTCCCCCCCCACACACACATGGGAACAGCTCAAAAAATTTGCTGAAAAGGCACAGATTATTTATCAGATTGGAAGACTCAGAATGAACATTTGGTGAAGGACAGGTGATCAGGACTACAGTTATGAAGGTCCATCACATCACTGGGTCTTTATAAGGACATTCTGAATTCTGTGGTATTGATTGATAGTTATATTGTTGTAAAAGGTAAATTGTATAGCATTTTTAGCTTAAACAGAAGGGGGGAACATGTAGGGGAATTTTAATCCAGCAACATGGCTGCTCTGGCAAGGGATCTTATCCAAAGATATGATACGGCCAGAATGCAGATGTTCCCTGGATTATAGTATGATCTGACTAGAATACAGACAGACATTTCCTTAGTACACATTTTTAATCCTTAAGAATCAAGGGCAGTTTGGTGAGCAGAATTCAGTTTAGTTTAGGCAATGCAGTGGAGTTCAATTGAGCTGAGTTCAACTGAGCTTAGTGCAGTTCAGTTGAATATAGTTGAGTTTATACAGTTCCACTCACTCTCATTCAATTAGTGTAGTCAGTACAGTTCAGTTCACAAAAATCAGAGGCAGTTTTTCCAAGCAGAGCAATTCAGTGAGAAGCCAAAGGAGCCAATTTCAATTAGTCAATTACTCAGAGATGACTTTGAACCAAAGCAGCTGAGTTGAACCACCCAGCCAGAGTTCAGGAAAAATAAGAAAGGGTGAGCTTATTCAGCAGTAAGTCTCCAAGACAAATTATATTTGGTGAATGAAAGTTACTCTTACATATTTATTCCTCAAATACTTTTATCCTCACCATTGTTAGTTTTAATCTCCTTATTATACTTCTAATTTCTAACTTTACATTTTATTTTACCTTACTAGGTATTATTGACATTTTGTTGTTACTATTTTATTTTATCTTATTTTATTTTATTTTTTTGTGTTATTGTTGATCAAACCCAGGCCCTGTCACATACAAGTCAAGCTCTCTGCCACTCAGTGAGTTACAACCTAGATGCTTTAGTCAATTATTATTTTATTTTATATATTTTTATTTACATTTCAAATGATTTCCCCTTTTCTGGCCCCCCACTCCCCGAAAGTCACATAGGCTCCCTTCCCTCCCCCTGTTCTCCCACCCACCCCTTCCCACTTCCCTGTTCTGGTTTTGCCTTATATTGCTAAGCTGAGTATTTCCAGAACCAGGGGCCACTCCTCCATTCTTCTTGTACCTCATTTGATGTGTGGATTATGTTTTGGGTATTCCAGTTTTCCAGGCTAATATCCACTTATTAGTGAGTGCATACCATGATCGAATTTTGAGACTGGGTTACCTCACTTAGTATGATGTTCTCCAGCTCCATCCATTTGCCTAAGAATTTCATGAATTCATTGTTCCTAATGGCTGAATAGTACTCCATTGTGTATATATACCACATTTTTTGCATCCACTCTTCTGTTGAGGGATACCTGAGTTCTTTCCAGCTTCTGTCTATTATAAACAGGGCTGCTATGAACATAGTAGAGCATATATCCTTAGTACATGCTGGAGAATCCTCTGGGTATATGCCCAGGAGTGGTATAGCAGGATCTTTCGGAAGTGATGTGCCCAGTTTTCTGAGGAACCACCAGACTGATTTCCAGAGAAGACCTCAAAAAATGGAAAAACCTCCCATGCTCATGAATCTGCAGGATTAATACAGTTAAAATGGCCATTTTGCCAAAAGCAATATACAGATTCAATGCAATACCCATCAAAATCCCAACTCAATTCTTCATAGAGTTAGAAAGAGCAATTCTCAAATTCATCTGGAATAACAAAAAACCCAGGATAGCTAAAACTATTCTCAACAACAAAAGAAATTCTGGGAAAATCAGTATCCCTGACCTCAAGCAATACTACCGAGCAATAGTGTTAAAAACTGCATGGTATTGGTATAGTGACAGGCAGGAGGATCAATGGAACAGGATTGAAGATCCAGAAATGAGCCCACACACCTATGGCCACTTGATCCTTGACAAAGGGGCTGAAAAATATCCAATGGAAAAAAGATAGCCTTTTCAACAAATGGTGCTGGTTCAACTGGAGGTCAGCATGCAGAAGAATGTGAACTGATCCATCCTTTTCTCCTTGTACTAAGCTCAACTCCAAATGGATCAAGGACCTCCACATAAAGGCAGACACTCTGAAGCTAATAGAAAAGAAACTGGGGAAGACCCTTGAGGACATCGGTACAGGGGGAACGTTTCTGAACAGAACACCAATAGTGTATGCTCTAAGATCAAGAATTGACAAATGGGACCTTATAAAATTACAAAGTTTCTGTAAAGCAAAGGACACCATCAAAAGGACTAACTGGCAACCAACAAATTGGGAAAAGATCTTCACCAACCCTACATCAGATAGAGGGCTAATATCCAATATATACAAAGAACTCAAGAAGGTAGACCCCAGAAAACCAAACAACCCTATTAAAAAATGGGATACAGAGTTAAAGAATTCTCACCTGAAGAACTTTGGATGGCAGAGAAACATCTTAAAAAATGTTCAATTTCATTAGTCATCAGGGAAATGCAAATCAAAACAACCCTGAGATTTCACCTTACACCAGTCAGAATGGCTAAGATTAAAAACTCAGGAGACAGCAGGTGTTGGCGAGGATGTGGAGAAAGAGGAACACTCCTCCACTGGTGGTTGGGTTGCAAATTGGTCAATTATTTTTAAAACTAATGAAGTACTAGATAATTCTCTTACTATATTACTAGTGAAATATCATTTTCTGTGTGACTAGTGTGAGATGAAAGGTTTTTAAGAGAAAATGTTGGGATTCACAAGCCAAAAGAAAACATGCTACAGCCACTTTCCTAAAGCAGTATAATTCCTAATTGCATTCCGAATACTTATTCTTATGTATGCAGATAAGTGTGACTCTTGCCTCTCATCAAAGACATTTCTCTTTGTAATAGATGTAAACAAATAGAAGTTTCTCTTTGTTACAGAAATCCATCACTGGATAAATAAGAGGACAACTGAGCAAGAAAGTACCATGGTATTTTCTTTGAAATTGTGTCTTCTTTATATAACAAGGAAGTTGCACAAGTGAAAACTCATCAATATGGTTGCCTTAGCAAAACCACATTAATGAGCATACCAAATGACAGGCCAACATGGGTGGGGAACATTTCTCAAGATCCCCCATTAGATGAAGAGATGCTAGACAATTAATGACTGCTGAGAGATGGAGATGAGTCTTCTCCAAGGATCAGCCTAATAATTGGTATATGTGTGTGTGTGTGTGTGTGTGTGTGTGTGTTTGTGTGTTTGTGTGTGTTTGATATATGTGTGTGTGCAATACTAAATTGAATCAGAAGGTTGTGCATGTATGTATATCTGTATATGTATGTAACAAGAAAAATCCAGGAAAAATGGTTTTGCCATCTTTCTAAAGAATTATTCTCATGATTGAACATGATAAACATTTGGCCATAAACATCAGTATTATTCTCACTTGATATCCATGGAGTATTTTTAATTATCTGATACAGAGCTAGTCTTGTGAGGTAATCAGTAGTGGAAACTTCCAGGTCGGAAGGCCATGTAAAACAGCCATTCAGCACTCTGTCAGGAAGTTGGCTTGCATCCCCTGGCCTTCAACAGACAGATAGTGTAGGGATTAAGATACAGGGTTTCCTTATCAAGATAGAATGAAAAGATATTGCTGTCATGATATGGCAAGCATAGAGAAGTGGTATTACTTGCATCCAGCATGGAGAGTTCATAGAAGCAGTAAGAGTTAAAGGACAAAAAAGTATTTGTTGATATATGTGGGGAAGTCTAGATTAAGATTTAATGGAGTTTGGTTTATGGGATAATTCTTTATTGTAGTTGAAACCTTTTCAGAGAACCACTAGAATATTTATTTGTGTTTTCTTTTTTATTTGAACTATCTTGAAGCCTCACAGGAGGCAGTTCCTTCATGCATTCTTGCAAAGTTATGATAGAACCTTCAGTGGGTTCTAACTGGACCCAGACCACATCCTTTTCCAGTATTCTGGCTTCTCTTTCTGACTTTAAATTTTCTGTACACTTTTGAGTGTCTGAAATAATATCTGCCACAAGATCTGTTGAGTATACTGAGCCTTTAGTTTTTTCTATCTCAAAAACTCCTTTGAGTCAATGTCAAGTACTTTTTATGCTCCTGCTGGAACCTTGGATGCAGATCGCTAGAGGCTCAGAACAATCAGAGGCTGTTTGAACAGTAACTGCTTCATCTTAGCTGTTGCTGAATGATTCTTATTTGGGCTTCAAGTTTTGCAAACCACTTCAAGATCCCTCTGGGCTGAGAATGGCTAGAGTAATGTAAAATATCACTGGCAATAGTAATAACCTTTTATTTATCAAACACCTTGCTTCCAGGGAGTCTGAAGTGCCTGGTAAATGTTTTCACATGAATCTTCTTGCTGTCCTTGCGAGGTCAGGAACAAATTTTCTGCCATCTTGGAGATTCAGACAGAGAAAACAGCAGGGAGCATAGGATACCAGCAGTCTCCATGAAGTATGTATGCAACACATGTTTTTACAATGGTTTGCAAAAGCTCACATCCTAGCAGTGCCATTTGGATGTATGGTAAATGATTAATGAGCAGGTTTTAACTATAGCTTTTAAACATTCTCTTATGTTAACAAATTGATTCTTTCCAACATAGCAATTAGGATTGCTACCATAATTGTGCTCATTTTATGTAGGAGGGATTTTACAAAGATTTAAGGATATATATATAAGGTTGTAAGTGTTGGTAACAGGAAGCTGTGAACTTACCACTAAACCAAGTTGGTTTAGCTCTAAATCTAGCTATTTAAGTTTTCTATTTTCAGATGTACAATGTATAATTCTATGCTCTACATATCATTATCTCCATGGCTTCTTTCAAAACATAGGCTACTGTCAGTTTGTAGGGATTTCTAGTAAATAAACATCTTTCTGACTGAAATTCATTCTCCCTGGGTAGCCCAATTAAAGGGGAAAATGACTATAATTTTAATACTATGTCAATTGTCAGTATAATATTTGCAAAATGCTTACAAGATGGCGAATGTCTTAGTTTCATTCTTTTGTTCTGATAAAATCACTCTAACCAAACTTAGCCTGGGAAGCAAAGGGTTGATTTGGTTTGTAATTCCAGCTCACAGTTTGGCCCTGAGGGTAGTCAAGGCAGAAAGTTAGGAGTGACCTAGGAGTTAGCAACCATGGAGAAGTACGGCTTACTTTAGAGCTTGCTTTTAGGCTCATTCAAACTCATGTTTAGCTAGCTTTTTTTTTTTTTCTTTTTCTTATCCAGTCTAGCCTGGCAACTTGGTAAATGGTAAGTTGCCCACAATGGGCTGTGCTCTCCAATATAAGATACCAATCAAGGCAATCCCTCACAGACATGCCTATGGATAAACCTAATAAGAAGAATTATTTGATTGAGGCTCATTTTTAAAGTGACTGTAGGCCTTGTAAAGTTGATAATCAATGGTAACACAGTTACAGACAGAGAAAGAAGTAAATTGTTTTGAATGTTTTATATATGTGAAGCACGGGAACTGCATGTTGATTTTTCTCATTGATGTTTAGAATAAGTTTCAGAGTTAAGTGGTCATTTTATGGAAGAAGAAATAGACAATTATACCAAAGAAGAATATGTAGCTCATCACATGATGAGCAAAGACTTCCTGTTTCTAAAATCTCTGTGTTTACCAACTTCCTTGTTGCACAAGGAAGAAGATTAGGCAGAAGCAAGACCAGGGCCAACCTTAAAAACAAGGACCAAGGAGTGCTGTGTGTAGAGCTGTTATCAACATAGAAAAGTCCAACACTGAGTAAGAAAATTTAGAGGGGAAGTCATAGGACTAGAAAAAAGAACTGCAGGTTCTGACTGTAGGGAAGTTGTTATTATGCCCTTAAATCACTAGAGTAGTAGGAAGACTAACAGGCAGCAATAAATTTTATATAGAATAGATAAGAGACATAAATTTATTCAAGATAAATCCACAAGTTGAAGAATATCATGTTAAGTGAAATAAGGTAGACTCAGAATGTCAACTATTATGTTTTTTACTTTTTATGTAACACCTAGATTTTAAAGGACATTAAAATAAAAATGAGTCACTTAGAAAAAGAAGAGGACTAGTGTGGATGGTGTGCAGTAAGGAAACAGTGACTATCGAGGAAGGAAGTGAATACGGCAAATGCACATCAAATACAATGGGAAGATCACAATGGGATATTATTATTGTGCAATAATTATAGAGACCTATTATTTTGTGCAATGAACATGTGCTCACTAAAAAATAAAATATGTTGGAACGAGTTGTCCTTTTCAGCTTTTAGGTATTGCACACAAGGAAAAATCATAATCATATTCATTATGAGCAAGAATTTGAAAAGGCAGAATTGGAAGCTATGTGTCCTTCTTCAAAGCAAGGCATTGTTGAAGGTGCCAAGTTTTCTACTTATAAACAAACAGGAACCAGAAAAATGGTTCAGTGGTTAAGAGCACCGACTGCTCTTAGGAAGGTCCTGAGTTCAAATCCCAGCAACCACATGGTGGCTCACAACCACCCATAATGAGATCTGACACCTTCTTCTGGTGTGTCTGAAGACAGCTACAGTGTACTTACATATAATAAACAAACAAACAAACAAAATAACAAAACAATAACAACATTCATGCCTGCATAGTGTCCAAGAAATTTGTAGCCTATCATATGAAGAAATTCTACACCCAATAGCACTTAACCACATACCCTTCAACTGTAATAGACCCCCCCACACACACACAAATGAGAGAGGGGGGAAGGAGAGGGAGAGGGAGAGAGGGAGAGGGAGAGAAGAAGAGGGAGGGAGAGAGAGAGAGAGAGAGAGAGAGAGAGAGAGAGAGAGAGAGAGAGAGAGAGAGAGAGAGAGAATACTACACTATCATGAATAATTAGTAACCCTTCTTTGGAGTAAAAAAACAAACAAACTATTTCTGTAATTGTTCAATGTCTCACAGGGTGGTCTGTTGGCCCAGAAACAGTTATTCCATAGAGCAGGTTAGATTTGTTTGATATACTTTAAATCTAACTGATCAATATTGTTTCCTTGTGCACTTTTAGGTGTGAGTGCTTTAATTGTGGCCTACATGATGGTGGTTGGTCTAGCTCCTGACAACAATCACAGGTGTGTTGGCTAGACCAGTCAACATCAGAAGAGATGGACCCTGACCTGAGTGACAATTCTTTAGATTAGGTGTTATTAGACATACATTTCCTGATTTTGACAGTGATCTGAGACTCCATTATTATTACTACAATGGTAATGATCCTTAAGGCTGCTTAAGCAACTTGGATTGCATCAGGAAGATAGAATAGGAGCAGGGTAATAGCCATGCGGATGAAAAAATAAAACTACTACATCCACAGTGAAAATATATCTTCAAATTATTTATGACTACAGAAAAATCAGTATGTCTGGGACTTGTTGATTTATCAGTACTTTGTCTTTTCAGACTGGTTTAGTATCTATCACTAGAGATTAAAGAGGTTAGAGGTAGAAATATATACAATGTGATAGATATACATATGCCTTTCAATTGTAGTCAGGTGAACTAGAGAGAATTCTATGTGGTCAAATATACTATTTTAAGAAAAAAAATTATCACCAGGCTGGTGATAGAGCCCAGTTGGTAGAGTGATTGCTTAGCATGCACGAGGATCTGGCACATAGTCATAGATGACTATACTGGCAGCACAGGAAGGTAGAAAGCAGGAAGATCAGAAGTTTATGGCCATTGTCACCGACCCCATGAGTTCAAGGTTAGTCCAGGCTTCCTGGGAGCGTGACTCAAGTCACTATATTGATAAGAAAAAAAAAATACATAGCAAAAGAGTAGAGCAGAACAGCTCTCCAAGATAATCCAAGACTGAAAGATGAAAAAGATTACTCTGATGAATTGGAGAGATGCTCACCTCATATTAAGTGTACTGTTGAAAATGATTTATTCTGCAAAGAAATGGTCCCTAAGCAATTCAGAGACTCAACGGCAAATGCATATTTAATGTGCCCGTTTTTTAAAAGAGTATGCTTGGCAGAAAAAGGCCCACAGAGGGCAGACCTCACAGCTTGGGGATTGGAAAGAAGCAGTTCATTTTGATTAGAAAAAGAACCAAAGTAAAGAAAAGAAGAGACAAAACCAAATGTGTGTGTGCCTGTGCACGTATGTGTGTGCATGTGTATGCATTTGTGTGCATGTGTGTATACCTGCTTACATGTGGTGAGAAATGCTAAACTTTGTGAGATGCTTACCTGAGTGAGCACTGTAATACCTCGCCAGTTTTATTTTTTCCATGTCCAATCCATCTTTAACTAACTTACCATTTAGGTCATGATTTTTTTTCTAGTACTGAGCTACCTCTCCAGAAGAGTATATCATTTCTGCCTTGAATTTACTTGCTGTCTTCTTGAAGATATTGGTGAAAAGATCTTTGTGTTCTAGCAACTTCCAGTCATTAGCTTGTTTCAGATACTAGCTACTTTGTGACAGTGCTTTCATACACATAATCTTAGCTGATTCTCATGATATTCCCAGCAAGCAGCTTAGCTTGCTACATAATTATGTATTTGTTTTTCCAAGTTTATTGTATGTCACCTACTCATGCACACTACATTGAAGTCTTCTTTCAGATTCTGAATTTCTTTTTCTGCTCAGGGAATTAGGCACTATTATTTTCCTACACTTATAATCCTTTCTGCCATAAAAGACCTGAACTTTCAAGTCTGAGCTGAAAAATGTTTTTGGATTTTTTTTTTTTAGGAGAGATGTGTGTCTTCACTATTCAATATAATGCAGGTGGTCTGAATTAGCGTGAGATATTGAAGATCTTGGCTTCCTGTGTGCACATTCAAAGCCAGAGCAGTTGTCACAACGAGCAGTCATTATATTTGTCTTTTTTGTTGTATGCATCATGTGTGACTTGTCAGTAAGAACATGAGTTATGAAAGGAATGAATTTGGGTTTAACTACTGAATCCCCAGTTCTGACAATACTGAACATATAAAGCTAATCAATTATTATTTGCTGTGTGAATGTATCACAATTTGTGCATCTTCTTTATGCTAAAAACAATAAGGTTCAGATAAGAAAACTGGGTTATTTGGGAGTTTGCTTGCTTAATCAATGTTTGAAAATCCATCTACAGCTTTGAAAGTCCATAATGCTTACATTTGTACTTTAATTCATGAATTCATTTCTCATATATCAAATATGTATTCATTACCAAACATTACTGTTGCACGCTATCAATCAGGAATAAACAACAGGCAAACATGCTACATTTCCCTTATGATCTACTGCTATAGTCTGATAAATCATGATTAGGAAAACAAATTCTAAAAAGTACAATCATACTAAGTAATTTTAATAGGAATACTATGCAATAGAATAGTATACATTTACTACCTGTAGAGCATCTGGAGTCAAGGGTAACAGATGATAGTAATTTAGAGTATTGAAAGTATATAATTCTACATTTCTCCAGCCAAACTGGCAAGCGTTTCTGTCTCTTGTCCTTCAGTTGTACAAATGGGTGTGCTATTGATCCTGCTGTTATCATGATTCCCAGTAAACAGGGGCAGGTGTGGCAGCAGCTTCCTGAAGAATGGATCTTGTAATGTCTTCAAAGAAAAGCAGTTCTAATATTTCCAGGTTAAGTGTCTACAACAATGTTTCTTAAAGTGTATTACAGGGAGCCTGGGATTCCTATAAGGTTTCTGCATGGTAGGACCAAAAGTCCAGAAGATTTGCACTCAAGGTATATTTGCCCTTGTGTGCCTGTTCTCTCAAATGCACACATGAATTGTTTGCAGGGATAATTCAATATGTGCTCTTGCAATGGACTGCACTAAGAAACATATACAAAAACTGAAATGATGCTAATAAATCCAGACCTCACAAGTGTATACAAAACTAAACTCAACCCCATCATCAATATAATATTTATGCTCAATTGTAATGGAACATTATTGAGATTTTAATAAATTTAGGAATAAACCTCTTCTTCCATTTCCCATGTTTATTTTTGTATAATCCAGATAGAATTTAAACAACTGAAGGACTGCTTGTGGAGGATTTTATACATTCTTATGAAAGAATCCTGGGACTACAGAATATCAAACCTATAGACACACACACACACACACACACACACCAACCACCACATTGACAACACAAGACCATGTACAATGTCAAATTTATATGGGAACTCAGGTGACAACTTGAGTAGTGATATGTACAGTTATGTAACAATAAAAAACAAGTCAAGTCTATTTGATCAATGGTCATGTTCCAGCCAATTGGATTCTTGCAACAATAAATAATATACAGATGATTATAAATAAATAAATAAATATTTTAATAATATTTTCTTATAAAGTGAATTGGAGACACTAATGCACTTTGGGTACATGAAATCATACCATGGCAAAGGAGAAATGAATACTTAGTACATAACATGTGGTTGGGAAATGATTCTTGAACAAAAATCCAAGTTTGAATAATACCACCAAAGATATTTAGAAACTATATTAGTGTTTTCTGAGAGAGAGCATATAAAGCATGCTATGGGACAGCTTTGGCATTTATCAAAGTGGTATTTGTTTCCCATTGACTTCTCTGTGCAAAGTGGGACAAATTAGGACAAATTGGTCTTCAAACTCCTCTGATACTTTCACTCAAAGAAAGGCTGATGTACACTCTTGTCTAATTATTCACAGTTAAATACTGTTTACATGTAAAGGGGCATGGATACAGTGTTTTCAGAGCTATTTATATTTCTCCTTTAAGCCTCAAATTTGTTGAGATGTTGAGATGCCAGATTTTAATGAATAATTTAGGACTCAGGTAGATTTGGTTAGGATTTTCCTACTTTCCAAAATATATATACATAAATATAAATTAAAATGAAGCCATGAGATATAGTTTGAGACCTATATTTAAGAGCCAAAAAAAAAAAATCTTAGAGTCGCTGGATAAGACAGCAATGCCCATGGATAGGTAAAAGGTGCAGAGATAAAACACATCAGAGATGGTTCTAGAAAACCGCATATACTTCATTGTACACAAGCAACCACTCATTGTATTGTGGAAGCCTGTCAACCGTGATTGGTTAGCACATTACCTTGGATCAGATAACGACTGCTCATACTACCAGGATTTCTATGTGGAAGAAGCGTGTTAAGGAAGACATGGAGAATACAGAACCCTCCACAGGTCATCTACGGGTTACTCATACTACTTCAGAATTCAGTGTTCTGACTTCAGGAGCATGCAATGCCATGCTTCTTATTTAGAAGCATGACCTGGCCAGCAGGTCATGCCTGCACTTGGCTTTACTGAGAGTACAGACTCCTAATTAATAAGCAGAATATGGCAACCAATATACTACAACTAAAGAGATAATGATATAGGTAAATAGATTATAAAGGCTATGAAGTCAAAGAATCTGCTCTTAGAAGACACATACGAAAGAGGATGGAGTCATTAACCAACAGCCGAGGACAAGGTCCTTTGATTTCCACCTCCAATGACAAGGGAGGATTACTTACCAATGCACAAGGACTTTCAGCAGCAGCAGCATGTTTAATTTATATTTTCCTTTTTTATTAGATATATTCTTTATTTAAATTTCAAATGTTCCCTTTCCTCATTCCCCCCCCCCCTGAAAATCCCATAACCCATTCCCCCCTCTCCCTGGTCCCGAATCAACCCCTTCCTACTTCCCTGACCTGGTATTCCCCTGCACTGCTGCATCTAGCCTTCTCAGAACCAAAGGCCTCTTCTCCCTTTCATGTCCAACAAGGCCATCCTCTGCTCCCTATGCATCTGGAGCCATAGGTCCCTCCATGTGTATTCTATGGTTGATAGTTTAGTCCCTGGGAGCTCTGGAGGCACTGGGTAGCTCATATTGTTGTTCCTCCGATGGCTCTGCAAATCCCTTCAGCTCTTTGGGTCTTTTCTCTAACTCCTCCATTGCAGACTCTGTGCTGAGTTCAATGGCTGGCTGAGATTTTCCCCCACTAGGTTTGTCATGCACTGGCAGAACCTCCCAGGTGACAGTTATATCAGGCTCAGGTCAGCAAGCACTTGAGGGCATCCACAATAGTGTCTGGTCATCAACATTTAGAGTCAGTACAGCATGCAAACACGTGAGCAGGCTAGGTGCTTGTCTCCATCTCCTGAAGCTGCTTAATTTCATCTGCTTCATTGCTGCTTTCAGCTGTCCAGCATCTGGTGAGCTGGGCCAGGATCCAGATGGGCTGCAATCCAGTTTCTGGAAAGACACAGGGGAACTCTCTCCCAGTGGTAAGTAATGGATTGGTGATTGTCATTTACTTGGTATTACATCTTTCCAGGTCATCAGAGGTAAACCTTAACCCCTGACAGAGGTGCCCAATATTTATGGGCCGCAATATTCCACTTGTCATCTTTTTTCTCCCAAAATGTAAAGTTAATAATGCCATGTTAATAAGATGTTGAAGGCGAACTTTGTCCAGACTCATTTTCCCTCTACATCTATCAGTGTTTCCTTTGAGTTGTTTGTGTGCTCTCTCCTCTGCAGCTTGACCTTGGGATTGTTCGGAATTCTAGTAACATGTTGAATTTTTCAATTGAGACAAGATTGTTTGAAGGCAGTTTATACTGTTCTATACAGAAATGTTTTTGAGCCCTTGAAAATGTATCACCTTGAGATAAATTTTAAAAATTAAGAGTAAAGAAAGTGCAAGAATATTCCATGGTGTTCCCCTGTTTTTGTCTTTTAAAAATTGTTTAATAGTCTATACAAGGGGCATTGGAGTTTAGGACTGCTACAAGAGCCTCTGCAAAGACATCAGTGGTCCATGTCTGAGTCCTTATTTCTTGACATGAAAGGATCCAAACATCCATTGGGTATATCACCCTCTGCATCTTGGCTGTGGTCCTATCATAACCAAATTGATACATCAATATGCTAGCTGTCTCTTCATGTTGAACTTTCTGTTTGACCGAATTTTGTACTCAAGCCAAAAATTTAGTAAAAGACTCAATAGGACCCTATGTTAAATCATTGAAGTTTGCTGTGTCCCCTGAAGAGGACATAGCCCTCCAACGTCTTAGGGCTCACTGACAAACTTGGTCAAAATGCTGAGGAATTCCAGCAGCCTCTTCAGCAGGTGGTGAGAATGCCCTTCCTGCTGTAATACGTCCACATTCAGTGGGACACCTATGTTATCAGTTCTCTTGGCCTGACATTCATACCTTGCATAATAATGCCACTTCCAAATAAAATCTATTCTGAGAACTAATACTCATTCAGGCCAGCTGCTTCTCATCTTCGGGAATGTTTAAACTCATGCATATGATTTCTAGTAATTATATTATACATGAAGATGAATATCCATCCTGTCTACAGTTTGTCAGCAACTGCTGGATGGTTTTAAGGTCATGTAATACCAACCTTGCTAAAGGTCTCGGCCTGATTGTATTTTAATTCACAGGAAAAGCCGAGTACTTTGGGTTGATCATCTTGGTCAGCAATCATCATGACCAGCTTAAACCTGTGAAAAGGGATCTAAAGGTGGTGCCAGCTGAGATTTTACTTTCATAGCTACAGTATTCAAGCAATACAGAACATCATGGAAGGATATAAAGAAGGCAGTGCTGAGAGGCTTCCACTCAGACCACCCTTCTGGTGCCTTATTCTGACTTCCTCCTTCTTGCAGGAAGCATCCTCTTTGGGGATACAGCAAGAATTTCTATGAGCATCATCTTGGTTTCCTCCCTGCTCTCTTTCACTGTCCTTATATCTGTCTGCTACTAGAAAAGCTTGTGGTGCTTTGACTCTTTTCATCCCAGTCATAACCTCAGTTAAGCAGCTGATTATAGCCATAGTGATATTATAGAAAGATTTAAACAAGGAATACCCAGTCCTCATGTTCTTTCTCCATGCTTTATTCAAAGTTCTTTGCCACCACTCTAGATTAAAAAAAAAACAAAAAAACAAAAAACAAGACAAAAACAAAAAACAAAACAAAACAAAAACAAAACAAAAAACAAAAACAGAATACCCTCCAGATGTGTGCAAACACTTATGTGCACATACCTTCGGTCACTTCTCTTCCTTCTTTGTTGAGATGGGGGCTCTCACTGAAAGCCATGACACATCTAGACTGGTGGCACAACAACCCCCACCCAAAGATTCTCTTGTCACATTCACACTGCTTGGAATTTTAACATACAGTTTTATTTTTTGAAATTAAAGTGTATTTGAATTATTTCCCTTCTCTCCTTTTCCCTCCAAAGCCCCCTATAAAACCTTCCTTGGTCTTTTTTCAAATTCATGCCTCTTTTTTCATTAATTGTTTTACACACACACACACACACACACATACAGAGAGAGAGAGAGAGAGAGAGAGAGAGAGAGACAGAGACAGAGACAGAGACAGAGACAGACAGACAGACAGACAAACAGACAGAGAGGGAGAGAGATATTTATTGGATTAGGTAATATAATTTCTTATAAATCCTGCAAGGACTAAATAGCTGGACAGTGGTGGTTTAATAAGTAAATGTCTGCATAAGCATCTCTTGAAAGTGTAGTTAAAATCAAAATCTGGCTCTGTTATTTAGCTTGTCCATGACTTGAGTGAGTAAGTATGCCCATCTATGCTTCAGTTTCTACTTGCATAAAAGGGATAAAGCATCTTTTCTCCATATCTACCTCTGAGGATAGTTTGAAGTTGAAAATTCCCAATGCTCCTTTTAAAATCTGAAAGTACAAAGTGATTTTGAGGCTCTTTTTGTTAAGGGCTCCGTTCTCTTTATTGACATATAAACAGTGAATAACCAGCTTCTTTCCTTTAGGAATTGATCACTACTTGAACACTTTAAAACTGTGTGTACTTGGCTGTGGGAATGGACTCTCTAAGCTGTTGGGATAGGAAAATTGATTCATCATCCAGACAAATTTCACAGGACGGGGTCTTAGCCAGGAACACAGCATTGCTCATCTTACCCCAAGGACACCAGTACTAGAAATAAAAGGCCCAGAACTACTGAATTGGTGACCAAGGGATACTTCAGTGATCCTCTCTGGCCTTGCAAGGAAGCAACAGGACATAGGATACAGGAGATGGTTCCTCTAAATTGCCTCCTGGAGTGTTTTAAGGCACAGACTGGGAAGGGAATCATTTGCATTCCTGATGTTCTTGGTCTCTATGCCAATTAAAGCAGCAAGGGCAGAGCCCTGCACAGCCCCTAGCAGACAGGGAACACCTCAGCCAGAAGATATGCACAGCAGCACCCAGTAGGAGTGATACTGCCAGCAAACAGGCAACACACAGCTAGTGGTCTTTCACGGAGACCACTTTCTCTTACTCTTCCTGTCCCTGTATTCATGGAATTGTCAGGTTTGGCATCGTCCTGATTATCTAGCTCTGCCCAAGTCCACATTTCTAGGAAAGACACATACATTTCAATTTTTGTTTCTTCTCAAGTCCTGTGTTAAATTAAAAGGGGAGGGAAGAT
This sequence comes from Apodemus sylvaticus, assembly GCF_947179515.1. Lineage (NCBI taxonomy): Eukaryota > Metazoa > Chordata > Mammalia > Rodentia > Muridae > Apodemus > Apodemus sylvaticus. Next base: position 76,864,581 of record NC_067476.1, read on the forward strand.
GGGGAAGGATTTTGGGAAGGGGTGACCAGGAGAGGTGCAGTGAACAGAATGTAAAGTGAATAAGTAAAAACATAAGATTAAATTTAAAAGAATTAATAATAATAAAATACAATAGTCCTTTGTCACTGAAAACAACTTGTAACTAAACTTATTATCAATATGCTATGTAAATCTCACTGAGTCCATATGACATACATTTTTTGTTGTATTGAAATTTGAGTCAGTTGGAGGATGAACTAGATGCAACCATCCATCATAATAATATATAACATGAAAGTTTGTCGGAACCTCAAAAAATTAGCCGGTGTTTTAATGGTGTTCGATACTGTTTAATTCCTGCATCTTAGTGCCTTTGGTGTTTGCTTTTCTCTCTTCTCAGTCCTTTCTTATGCAAATGAATGCTTCTGCTTACCTGTGCAGCCATGTTAAAGCACTGCTCCTGAGTGCTGGGCCTACCATAGGTGGATACAGAGTTTTGTAATGTCAAAGAATTTTTTCTTGATCTAACAAGTTAATGTCTAAAGAATGGCTGTGTTGCTTGTGAACATCTTAAAGGTATGTCTCTTACAATGGATAGAAACAGTTGAGACTGTGTTGGGAATTAGTGGGGATTTATTAGTTCACACATCTAGAGAGTCAAGTGGTGCATGATTTTCTCACCATGATCCAATTCAGAGACCTAAAATGATGTTACTGGGAACATCTATAGACGACATAAAATAACTGAAAATTAAAGGTTCCCAGATGACTTAGACTTATGCTTACCTAGAGTTGAAAACCTGTGAGAGAAAGGACAGTATGTCTCTTTGTCTCAATTTCTGTCTTTCTGTCTCTGTCTCTCTGTCTCTCTCTCTCTGTCTCTCCTCTCTCTCTTCCTCTCTCTCTCTTTCTTTCTCAGCAAACATAGAGAAACTTTCATTTGAGAATTTGTTCCATATGACTTCAACCATATTTTTTATACAAACTGGGGTCTTGCAACAGTATGATTGGTCAAGTCTGAGTTTGTGCTATTCATTTCCAGTCTAACATCAGAGAGCAGTTTGACCACTGTAGCTAACATATCTATGATTTATGAATAGATGAAAAGAACAGTTGTCCTCAACACATAGTCAGAGCAAAATATATTGTCAACACTGTGCTAAAATCACACTCAACATTAAAAATACTACAAAATGTCTTTAGACAGATATTTGCTAAATATGTCACAATGGTAGAAGAATAAATTTATATCATAGATGCCTGGATAGGTACATTTAAAACATAACAAGCATGCTGGATTTTCAATATTTTGCTCAAATATAATAATATTTGGAAGATTTGCGTTCCATATCTAAGAACAGAATCTGCAGAGTGCAAACTTCAGTTACTATTAGAAGAGTACTTGAAACAAGTCCCTTTCTAATCTGCCCATTTTTTGTGGCTTGTGCTTCTTGGCAGATTGACTTTTGCCTATGTAATTTCTTCATTTCTGACTTTTGCCTACGTAATTTCTTCAATTCTTGTCCTTTCAGTCAATAGAGGAAATGTAAATGCCTGCTCTAGAATGCCTTGGCTGGGTTACTTTTCTTGCACTCTGTTTGCCTACTAGTAGCCCAACTAGTAAGCTGAGTTGGACTGAGGTACAGGAGAAAAAATTGTCTAATACAAGATTCCTTAAGACGTACCCTCAGACCTGGCATACCAGTGCCCTGTTTAAGTCTTGCTGACAAAAACAACCCACAAGGCCAATAGAGATGGGAGAACATGGGGATACAATTGAATCTTCATTAAGAAGGTGCTTCAAGGTTATATGTAAAGGGTAAGGATGCCAGGAAGGGCAGATAATTATTATAGCATTTCACAAATCAGTACTTTACCCATGTGATTTCTTCTTGAGTGATTTTACAAACATGTCAATGTTTAATATGATAGGCTGTATATCTTTGGGATTTTACCACAGTTGCAATAAAATGGCAGACAAAAGACTAGAGATACTCATGGATGGACTTTATTTTAATTTTTTTTTAGAACTGGCTTAAGGGGAGGAATCACATGTTCAATATTCAATCAGTTCACTTGTAAGACACTGATTTCATGAGCTTGTTTTATTGACTCCCTCCAGCTATTTATAAAAGTACATCAGCTAGAATTCAGTTCTTCTCTAATCTTGTTTCTCTGAGAAAAAAAACGTTTGTAATGTATCTTAAACCAACACCTGTGTCCAATATTCTTCCACTGCATTGCCTGACAAACAATAATTAGTTCAAACCAATTTGTTTTCTCAGTGTCCACCCTGTACTACTTGAGGTCTAGTGATATGGCAACATGAACGGTGAAGACTGTGACACTTTCTGAAGAACTTGTGATGTCTTTATGAGAACTGGCTGTATCAAGGAGGGAGCATTCCTCTGGAGAACATCATATTATTTTTATTTTTCGGAACAGCTATTTCTCCTTGTCCATGTTGTAATTAGCAGATAGACTTACTTCATACGTTAGAGAAAATAGAAGAAAATTCTGTCATCTAGTCACTATGAAACTCATGTTCTACATTGTTATGGTTTTTGGGAACTGGAGAGTAGATATCCCAGAGACCTAAGGTAGAACCAAATATGACTGACAACAAAATTAATGAAAGGAATCCTAATGATATTCTGCTATACTCAGAGATTGGTGCCTTGTTGAATCATCACTAGAGAGGCTTTCTCCAGGAGCAGATGAGAACAGATTCAGAGACCCACAGCCAGACATTAGGTGGAGGATGTAAACTGAAGGCCTCCATCATATTCTCCCCTTTGGAGATCAGGGAGCACTATGGAAGGGTGGAGGAAAGATTGGAGAAGTCAGAGGGGATGGAGGAAACCAGAGCCCGCTGAAGCAGCTAAGCATGGCTCATGAGACTGAAGTGGCCAGAATGGGCAGCTCCTCTTGTGCCTGTTATGACTGTCAGCTTAGTGGGTTTTGTGGGACTCCTAACAGTGGGAGCAGGTGTTTCTCTGACCCTTGGCTTGCTCTTGGACCTTTCTCTTATTGGAGTGCCTTGCCGGTAGGAGGGCTGATGACTGGTCTCATTGTATCTTGTTTTGTCCTGTTTGGTTGTTGTCTATTGGAGGCCTGTTCTGAAGTGGTAAAGAGTTAGGGGATGAGGGGGAAGGGAGGAAGGAATGAGAGGGGGAGGGGAGGCTAGGAGGAGTGAACAGGGGAAAACTCTGATTGTATGAAAGAAAAAAAATCTATTTTCAATAAAAAAGAGAAAGTTCCCCTTTTCTTTTTGATTTCTCCCTTCCTACCTACCTTCCTTCCTTTCTTTAATGTGAAATGTGTGTGTGTGTGTGTGTGTGTGTGTATGTGTGTGTGTGTGTAAGAACTTGTACTCAGAAAGAGCAGGATGTGGAGGTCAGAGAACAGAACAGCTATGCTGGTCTTTGCCTTCCACCATGTGGGGCCTAAGGATTGCTCTTCCTGCTCAGGCTCCTTGACAAACACCTTTACATACTGAGGCCTCTGGCCAGCCCAAATTGACTTGTATTTGTACTCTGGATACAAAATAATTTTCCAATCTAAATGACATGACCACAAACATACATTTCAAGAGGTTTGAAAACCATATCTCAGGGCATTCTCAATCACAAACTCTACTTTTTCTTTTTAAAATTTTTTTTAATTAATCATTCCATTCATTTACATCTCAAATGATATCCCCCTTCCCTGCTACCTCTCCACAACCCCCCATCCCATCTGCTCTCTCCCCCTTCCTCTTTTCCTCAATGACTGTGCCTCCCCACTCACCTACCCACTCCTGCCCCACCATTGTTCAGGTACTGGCACAACCTCCAAGGGAACATCCATACCTGGCTCCTGTCAGCAAGACCTATTGGCAACAGCAACAATGTCTTTGGTGTCTGAAGACAGGATGTATACCCGGTGGGACAGTCCCCAAATGGCTCTTCCTTCAGTCTTCGTTCCATTTTTTGTCCCTATCTTTCCTTTGGACAGGAACATTTCTGGGTTAAAAACATTGAGATGGGTGGGTGGCCCCACCCCTTGACTGGGGGCTGAATCACAAACTATTGCAATGAAAACAGGGTGTGTTTTGTGGCCTTTTCTGTAACAGTTTCTTCCATCCCTTTTCAAGCTCCTTTAGATGAGATGTACAACTAACTCCATTTTTTATCCTCAGCCAACCATCACCATGTTTCCTAGCTTTAGATGCATTTTATTGAACTTTGTATAAATTAAAGCATCGAATAGAGGCTAATTTTTATTATAATTTTATTTTGATACACGGTTTCTCTGTGAAGCGCTGTCAACTCTGGAACTTGCTCAGTAGACAAGGCTGGCCTCAAAATCAGAGATCTGCCTGCCTCTGTCTCCCAAGTGCTTGGATTAAAGGTGTGCTAAAACTAAAAGTGGGCCCATCACTACCCAGGTTGAATTTTTTCACATAGCAGGATGTCTATTATTGTCACTAGGGATCTCCTTATGCAAGTTTCCACATAGATCTGAGCTTTTCTTGTCATGGGCAAATATCTAGGCAAGGCGTGGTTAGATTCTGTAGGAGTTCTGTGTGCAGTGATTTAAGGAACTGCCAAACCTGAAGTGTTTCATCATTTGCTATTACCATAAGCAATATCTAAATTCTAATTTCTCTGTGTTTCTTTTCATTATATTTGGTGTCATCCATCCAGGTTTTCTTTTCTTTTCTTCATTTTTTTTTTTTTTTGATCAGGCTTTCTCTGTGTAGTCCTGGCTGTCCTGGAACTCACTCTGTAGACCAGGCTGGTCTCGAACTCAGAAATCTGCTTGCTTTTGTCTCCCAAGTGCTGGGATTAAAGGCATGTGCCACCACTGCCCACTTTTGTTTTCTTTCTTTTTTTCTTTTTAATGGCTTTGAAGTAGTATCTCCTAGTAATCATAATTTTTTTGAAGTTTTGTTTCTTTTTCTTTTCTATTGTTTTATTTTTTATCTTTTTTATTGAATTTATTCTTCATTTTCCTTCCAAAGGTTATTATTGAAAAATTTCACTGAAAGTTTATATCCTAGTAAAAATTGAAAACCAAAGATTAATAAGTTTGGTTGCCCCTTTGAGCTTATTTGTAGTATTTTTATTTGGCTTTGTATGGAGTGTCTGTGATGGTATGTGCCACAGTACAAGTGTGCAGAGAAAGAGGACGATTTTGTGAAGCCATGTCTCTCTTTGGCTTTTTACATGGGTTCTGGGGCTGGAGCTCAGGTCAGCAGAATTTTAAACACCATGCCATCTCACTGGCCCTTGAGGGATTTCTTCTTCATCTACTACTTGAAAGATGTGTTCAATTATTTGATATTCTTTCATCTGTATTTTTCTTTTTCTTTCTGTTTTCTCTCTCCCATTCTGTTTTTCTGTCAATCGCTTACTTTCTTTGGTAGTTGGCTGCACCTGAGGTCTTGCAAATATAAGAGAAGAACTTTAACACTCAACTGATTTTTTTTATTGACTTTAAATTCTCTTTATATGTTAATCGTGAAAGTCTTTTATCACTTTTATAATCCATAAGGATTTTCTTCCAGTCTGTGGTTTGCTTTATGATTCACAGAATGTTTTAATAGTCATGAATTTTTAATTCCTTCTTTTGGGATCATGGCTTTAGTATTGTAGCATATAAACCTTTGTTTATTTTAAGGTCATATGCATTTTTAAGCTCTCCTTTAGACAGATTAGAGTTTTGGAGATTGTTTTATGTAAGTCCATGTTCATAACTATTTGAATTCATTTTTGTAAGGTAAGAGGTATTGATTGAATGTTTGTTGTCTGTGCTTTCTTCCCTGCTCCCCCCACTTCTTTTATTTCTCTCGGCATAGAGAAATCAAATTGCTTAAGCACAGTGTAGTAAGAAGGGAAACCTTCTCCACTGAAATTTGCATGTAGTTAATTTGTGCCACATGTGCAATATTTAAGGGGCACCAAGAAAAATGGAGGAGGTCTGTGGTTGGGAGGCCCACCTGGACTTTGGATGCTGGCATAGGCTTTGGGCAAGGGTGGGGTGTCTTTGCCTGAGTTGGAAGCTGAAGCACTGTAAGAGGAGTGGAGTTGGGAATACTGTGTGTCAGGGGTTAGGATACCAGAGCAGAGGAGGAGGTCCGTGGGTTGGCTGTCTCCTGGTCCAGCAGGGAGTCAGTCTCCCCCTGAGTTTGATTCCCTCTTCTGGCTGGTGTGGCCTGCATTGACCAGGTAGTATCCATCTCAGTTGGTGGCTGGGTAGGAAAGTGATGGCAGCAGATTGGGACTGTGGGATCCAGGGCAATGGGAGAGTTCTGTGGGCTGGTGGCCTACGTGGTTTTTCTTACTCTGAAGATCTAATTTTTATAGAAGAGTTGAATCCAAGTTATGTATACAGTATATTTAAAACAAAAGTTGAATTGCATATATAGCAAGTTATAGCAAATTAAGTTTGCTATAGATTTTTACTATAAGCCTTTTGTTATGTTGAAAGCTAAATTTTCATTACAGATTCTATAGATTTTTTTTTAAACCTTGCAAATCTTGAGACAGCGTTTACAGAGTAGTCTTAGGAGATTTTTTTAAAGACTTAAGAATGTGAAGTAGAAAAATCTTAGAGATAAGAGACTTTAGGAAGTATCGAGCAGAGAAAGTTTAAATATAAGAAATTTGGGACCATTTGTTTGTATAGTGACAGAAGTTGTTACTATATAAGAGAATTTGAAAATCGAGTGTGGTAATCTTTGATTATTGATCTGTATTGAGACCACGCTGGTTTTAGTCCAAAGAGGTGAAAGAGAGGGCTGTAAAAGGAAATTTTGCTAGAAGAAAGTCCTATAAGTTCAAAGAGGGAGCTGAGGGAAAAGGAAAAGGGTCACAGTTGGTTACAGGCTGGAATGCAGCTCCTAGTGGGAGGTTAAGGAACTAACTGAGACTTTGGGATAAAGGAAATGGGGTCTTCAGAAAGAGGTGCACACATGGGCAGAGAGCGATACCCAGACAGGTGTAGCAAGCCCTGCGAGAACTATGGGAGAGGTGCCCAGAAGGTGAGCCTATAGTTTAGAAGCTGGGAAGACACTTATGACGTAGAGAGAGAGAGAGATGCATGATTAGAAAATGTAGAGGCAAGTAGTGATTTAGAGGCAAGAGCAGCTGAAGATGCTGCCTCTAGAATTTAGAATCAAACTTGATGCACAGCAAAAGGCAGCAGACATGATGTGCACACACCTCCAAAGAATCAAATCAGCAGCTGTGTCAGAGAAGCTGAGTGCCTTGGAAGTAAAATCATTTATCTTATGGTTTCAGCACCGAATCTAACTAACTAACTAACTAACTAAATAAATAAATAAATAAATAAATAAATAACTGGAGGACAAGACTGCTCTGCAAGTATGTAGAAACCTTATTATTGCTACGTGGGAAAGCACTAGAGATAGAGGTGTGGAAGTGTGAGGACTGGATCTGGCCCTTGCTGGCAGCCTGAGCTGGTGAGTCATGAGAAAAGAAGGAGAAGGGAGGAGAAAGCAGGAAGGCCAAGAGGCTCGGAGATCAAGAGAGGATAATGAGAGCAGAGAGTGGCATGGCCGAAATGGTGGAGTCATTTGGGGGCCTGAGGAGCTGGGGAGAGGGAAACCCAGCCCAGAGAATTCAGGGTAAAAAGGTGAGGTATACCAGATACAAGTGGGGCTGAGACAGGATTTGAGACCAAATGACCAAATGACAAAATATTTAAGATTTTTCCTTAGAGATACAGATATTGATAATAGAACTTTCTGCACAGCCATGAGGATCTGTGATCAGGTCCCAGCTCCCACATACTAAATCAAGAGTGGTTTTGCATGGACTTGTGCTATGGAAGGCAGAGAAAAGGGAATTTCTAGGGTTTTCTGATACATCATGAATTATAAAAGCAATTTCTAACAATTACAAAATTCCTTATCATGTCCTGGTGTGCATTTGCACCTGTTCTCATGGCAGATCAGCCTGCCTGCTCCCCTACCCCACAGCCTGCCTGTCTCCCAGGAGATCTTCCCTAACCTCAATATCCACACCAGCTGGGACCCCCATAGAGCCCAGCAGACTCAGGCTCTGTGTCGCCTATCCAGAGCCCCAAGTCTGTTTTGCTCCATACCTCCACTTGCACTCTTGCTCAGATAAGCCTTCCTGCTCCCTGACCCCAAGGCCCTGACTGTCTCCCAGGAGGACTGATCTAACCAGAAACAGCATTGCCTGCCTTCCAGAAAACCTGTCCTAGCCCAGCACACAGTGCTACGTGTGTCCAAGTAGGCATGCTCCAATCTGAGACATCCAGGCCAGTTAACAGCATAGATAACTAGATAGCAAAAGGCAAGTACAAGAACATATTCAACAGACCCCAGTATAATTTAGAACCACACAAACCCGGTTCTCCTAACACAACAAACATTGGATACCCTAGCAGACCTGAAGAGCAAGATTATGACTTAAAATCCCATCTCATAAAGATGGTAAAGGCGTTTAAGGAGGACATAAATATTCCTTAAAGAAATATAGGAAAACACAGGCAAACACAGGTAGAAAGCCCTTAAAGAGGAAACAAACAAATCCCTTAAAGAAATACAGAAATAAGTTTCTGTAAGGCAAAGGACACTGTTAAAAGGACAAAATGGCAACCATCAAATTGGGAAAGGATTATTCACCAACCCTACATCTGATAGAGGGCTAATATCCAATATATACAAAGAACTCAAGAAGTTAGACCCCAGGGAACCAAATAACCCTATTAAAAATGGGGTACAGATCTAAACAAAGAATTTTCACCTGATGAAATTCGGATGGCCGAGAAGCACCTTAAGAAGTGCTCAACATCATTAGTCATTAGGGAAATGCAGATCAAAACAACCCTGAGATTTCACCTTACACCAGTCAGAATGGCTAAGGTCAAAAACTCAGGAAACAGCAGGTGTTGGCGAGGATGTGGAGAAAGAGGAACACTCCTCCACTGCTGATGGGGCTGTAAGATGGTACAACCACTTTGGAAATCAGTCTGGAGGTTCCTCAGAAAACTGGACATGACACTTCCGGAGGACCCTGCTATGCCTCTCCTGGGCATATACCCAAAGGATTCCCCGGCATGCAATAAAGACACATGCTCCATTATGTTCATAGTAGCCTTATTTATAATAGCCAGAAGCTGGAAAGAACCCAGATGCCCCTCAAAGGAGGAATGGATACAGAAAATGTAGTATATTTACACAATGGAATACTACTCAGCAATTAGAAAGAATGAATTCACAAAATTTTTAGGCAAATGGTTTGATCTGGAAAATATCATCCTAAGTGAGGTAACCCAGTCACAAAAGAATACACATGGAATGCAATCTCTGATAAGTGGATATTAATTAGCCCAGAAGCCCTGAATACCCAAGGCACAAATCGCATAACAAATGACTCCCATGAAGAAGTATGGAGAGGGTCCTGATCCTGGAAAGGATTGATCTAGCATTGGAGGGGACTATAAGGACAGAGAAAAAGGAGGGAGGTGTGATTGGAGAAGGGATGGAGAGAAGAAGGTTTATGGGACATATGGGGAGGGGGAATCTGGGAAAGGGGAAATCATTTGGAATGTAAACAAAGAATATAGAAAATAAAAATATTAAAAAAAGAAATACAGAAATATAAAACCAAACAGGTAAAGGAACTGGACAATGATCCACTTGGAGTTGAGCTTAGTACAAGGAGATAAGAATGGATCAGTTCACATTCTTCTGCATTCTGACCTCCAATTGAACCAGCACCATTTGTTGAAAAGGCTATCTTTTTTCCACGGATGTTTTCAGCTCCTTTGAAGATCAAGTGGCCATAGTTGTGTGGGTTCATTTCTGGCTCTTCAGTCCTATTCCTTTGATCTGCCTGCTTGTCTCTGTACCAATGCCATGCAGTTTTTAACACTATTGCTCTGTGGTATTGCTTGAGGTCTGGGATACTGATTCTCCCAGAAATTCTTTTACTGTTGAGAATACTTTTAATATCCTGGGTTTTTTGCTATTCCAGATGAATTTGGGAATTGCTCTTTCTAACTCTATGAAGAACTGAGTTGGGATTTTGATGGTTATTGCATTGAATCTGTATATTGCTTTAGGCAAGATGGCCATTTTAACTATATTAATCCTGCCAATCCACAAGCATGGCAGGTTTTTCCATTTTCTGAGGTCTTCTTCCAATTTTTCTTCAGAGACTTGAAGTTCTTGTCACACAGATCTTTCACTTGTTTGGTCAGAGTTACAACACGATACTTTATGTTCTTTGTGACTATCGTGAAGGGTGTCATTTCCCTAATTTCTTTCTCAGCCTCTTTATCTGTTGAGTATAGGAAGGCTACTGATTTGCTTGAGTTGATTTTATAACCAGCCACTTTGCCAAAGTTGTTTATCAGCTGTAGGAACCAGATACTCTGAAACTAATAGAAAAGAAACTGGGGAAGACCCTTTAGGACATGACATCAGTACAGGGGGAAAGTTTCTGAACAGAACACCAAAAGCTTAGGCTCCAGTATCAATAATTGACAAATGGGGCCTCATAAAATTACAAAGTTTCTGTAAGACAAAGGACACCATCAAAAGGACAAATTGGCAACCAACAAATTGGGAAAAGATCTTCACCAACCCTACATCTGACAGAGGGCTAATATCCAATATATACAAAGAACTCAAGAAGTTAGACCCCAGAAAACCAAATAACCCTATTAAAAATGGGGTACAGAGCTAAACAAAGAATTTTCACATGAAGAACTTCAGAGGGTTGAGAAGCATCTTAAAAAATGTTGAACATCATTAGTCATTAGGGAAATGCAAATCAAAACAACCCTGAGATTTCACCTCACACCAGTCAGAATGGCTAAGTTTATAATCTCAGGAGACAGCAGGTGTTGGTAAGGATGTAGAGAAAGAGGAACAGTCCTCCACTGCTGGTGTTGTTGCAAGCTGGTACAACCACTCTGGAAATCAGTCTGGCGGTTCCTCAGAAAACTGGGCAAGTCGCTTCTGGAGGACCCTGCTATACCACTCCTGGGCATATACCCAGAGGATTTCCCAGCATGTAATAAGGATACATGCTCTACTATGCTCATAGCTGCCCTATTTATAATAGCCAGAATCTGGAAAGAACCCAGATGTCACTCAATGGAGGAATGGATACAAAAAATGTAGTATATATACACAATGGAGAACTATTCAGCCATTAGAAACAATGAATTCATGAAATGCTTAGACAAATGGATGGAGCTGGAGAACATCATCCTAAATAAGGTAACCCAGTCTCAAAAGATCAATCATGGTATGCATTCACTGATAAGTGGATATTAGCCTAGAAACTTGGAATACCCAAGACATAATCCACATATCAAATGATGTCCAAGAAGAACGGAGGAGTGGCCCCTGGTTCTGGAAAGGCTCAGTGCAGCAGTGTAGGGCAATACCAGAACAGGGAAGTGGGAAGGGGTGGATGGGGGAACAGAAGGAGGGAAGAGGGCTTATGGGACTTTTGGGGAGTGGGGAGCCAGAGAAGGGGAAATCATTTGAAATATAAATAAAAAATATATCAAATAAAAAAAAAGTAAAGAAAAAATGAATTGGACAAAATGGTCCAAGACCTAAAAATGGAAATAGAAACAATAAAGAAATGACAAATAGAGACAATCTTGGAGATAGGTCACATGCAGAAGCCACATGTGAGTATTTCTGGAAACATTCTATCTCAGACCCCAACAAGTAGAGCATGCCAACCTTTCATCTTTCAGAAGACATCATCCCCTTACACTGAGGTGCTACTACTCTAGGCCTTATACATCACAGGTTAGTGATGGGCAATTCTGCTGGGCCTTGTCCAAATTCCCAACTCCTGGATATTGTAAGGGTATTTTTAGAGCCATTTTAATGCAAAAAAAATCCACCCACTTAACAAATTAAATAATTAACATCTCCATACTATGAATAAGGAGATTCTTTTGTAGCTGTTTATTGAAATATTTACATTTTATGATAGGTTTCCTTAGGCAAAAGACCATCAAGCAAAGAGCACACATGGTTTGGTCCAAGACCCTCCACTGGCACATATGTAGCATATGAGGCCTTGTCTTGCCTCAGTGAGAGAGGATGCACCAAATCCTGTAGAGACTTGGTACCCAAGGAAGGGGGATATCACAGGGTGGGTGGCACCCTCTCAGGGGAGGTAACATTGGGGGAAAAATCTCTGGGAATGGGGACTAGGATATGGGCAACATTTGGGGCGTAATAAGTAATATAATTAATAATAAAAGAAATGATCAAAATACAATTGAATTATTTATAAAAATATCCTTGTCTTTTACATCAAGAAAAATCTGTGCTTTGTTGCTGTTATTGTCAACTGATTCAAGCTAATGTCATCTAGGAAGAGAAATTTTAATTGAGGAGTGAACTAGATTAGATTGACTTGTAGACATGTCTGTTTGAGTATTTTCTTGATAATGATTGATGTAGGAAGGTCTAGCCCACTATGGACAGTGCTACCTTGGGCACATGGCTGTATAAGAAAGGGGGATCAAGCTTGGGGTAACAGGGCAGTAAGCAGTGTTTCTCCATGGCCTTTGCTTCAGTTCTTGCCCTGCTGTGGTTCGGGTCAGTTTCCATCTGGACCATGACTAGGACATTTAAACCAAACAAAGTCTTTTTTTCTCTATCTTGCTTTTCTCTCTCTCTCTCTCTCTCTCTCTCTCTCTCTCTCTCTCTCTCTCTCTCTCTCTCTTTCTTTATTTATTTATTTGTTTGACATTTTCTTTATTTACTTTTCAAATGTTATCAGCTTTTTGGTTTCCCCTCTGAAAACACCCTATCCCATCCCTCTCCTTTATCCTGCTTACCAACCCACACACTGTCCCTGTCCCAGTATTCCACTGTACTGGGGCATCGAGCTTTCTCAGGGCCAAGGGCCTCTCCTCCCCTTGATGTCCAACAAGGCCATCCTCTGCTACATATGCAGCTGGAGCCATGGGTCCCTGCATGTGTACTCTTTGGTTGGTGGTTTCGTCCCTGGGAGCTCTGGGGGTACTGGTTGGTCATAACAGGTCATACTGTTGTTCCTCCTATGGGGCTGACAGTTCCTTCAGCTCCATAGGTCCTTTCTCTAGCACTTCCATTGGTAGCCTTGTGCTCAGTCCAATTGTTGGCTGGGAGCACCCACCTATGTATTTGTCTGGTACTGGCAGAGCCTCTCAGGAGACAGTTATATCAGGCTCATCAAACACTTGTTGGCATCCACATTAGTGTCTGATTTTGGTGACAGTATCTGGGGTCAGTCTCCAGGTGGGGCACTTTCTGAATGGCCTTTCCTTCAGTCTCTGTTCCATACTTTGTCTATATATCTCCTCCCATGGCTGGTTTGTTCCACCTTCTAAGAAGGAACAAAGTATCCATACTTTTGCCTTCCTTCTTTTTGAGCTTCATGTGGTCTGTGAATTGTATGTTGGGTACTCCAAGCTTCTGGGCTAATACCAATTATCAGTGAGTGCATACCATGTGTGTTCTTTTGTGATTGGGTTACCTCACTCAGGATGATACTTCCTGGTTCCATCCATTTGCCTAAGAATTTCATGAATTCCAGATCAAACCATTTGCCTAAATTTTTTGTGAATTCATTGTTTCTAATTGCTGAGTAGTATTCCATTGTGTAAATATACCACATTTTCTGTATCCATTCCTCCTTTGAGGGACATCTGGGTTCTTTCCAGCTTCTGGCTATTATAAATACGACTGCTATGAACATAATGGAGCATGTGTCTTTATTGCATGCCAGGGAATCCTTTGGGTATATGCCCAGGAGAGGTATAGCATGGTCCTCCGGAAGTGTCATGTCCAGTTTTCTGAGGAACCTCCAGACTGATTTCCAAAGTGGTTGTACCATCTTACAACCCTACCAGCTATAGAGGAGTGTTCCTCTTTCTCCACATCCTCGCCAACACCTGTTGTCTCCTGAGTTTTTGACCTTAGCCATTCTGACTGGTGTAAGGTGAAATCTCAGGGTTGTTTTGATTTGCATTTCCCTAATGACAAATGAAGTTGAGCACTTCTTAAGGTGCTTCTCAGCCATCCGAATTTCTTCAGGTGAAAATTCTTTGTTTAGATCTGTACCCCATTTTTAATAGGGTTATTTGATTCCCTGGGGTCTAACTTCTTGAGTTCTTTGTATATATTGGATATTAGCCCTCTATCAGATGTAGGGCTGGTGAATATCCTTTCCCAATTTGTTGCTTGCCGTTTTGTCTTTTAACAGTGTCCTTTGCCTTACAGAAACTTTGTAATTTTATGAGGTCCCATTAATCAATTCTTGATCTTAGAGCATAGGCTATTGGTGATCTGTTCAGGAACTTTCTCCATGTGCCCATGTCCTCAAGGGTTTTCGCCAGTTTCTTTTCTCACCAAAGAATACACATGGAATGCAATCTGATTGCCCAGAAGCTCTGAATACCCAAGGCACAAATTGCATAACAAATGACTCCCATGAAGAAGTATGGAGAGGGTCCTGATCCTGGAAAGGATTGATCTAGTATTGGAGGGGAGTATCAGGACAGAAAAAAAGGAGAGAGGTGATGGAGAATGGGTGGAGAGAAGAAGGTTTATAGGACATATGGGGAGGGGGGATCTGGGAAAGGGGAAATCATTTGGATTGTAAACAAAGAATATAGAAAATAAAAATATAAAAAAAAATTAAAAAAGAAATGTAAATGAAGAATATATTTTCAAAAAAAGGAAAGAAAAAAAGATTTTCATGAATTCATTATATTTAATGAATTTTATTTTAATGAGAGTATTCCATTTTGTAAATGTACCACCATTTCTGTATCCATTCCTCTGTTGAGAGACATCTGGGTTCTTTCCAACTTGTGGTTATTATAAATAAGGCTGCTATGAACATAGTGGAGCATGTGTCCTTATTACATGTTAGAGAAATTTCTGGTTATATGCCCAGGAGTGGTGTAGCTCTATCCTCCCGTAGTACTATTTCCAATTTTATGAGGAACTCCCAACCTGATTTCCAGAGTAGTTAAACCAGCTTGCAATCCTACCAACAGTAGAGGAGTGTTCCTCTTTCTCCACATCCCAGCCAGTACCTGCTGTCACCTGAGTTTTTGATCCTAGCTAATCTGATTGGTGTGAGGTGGCATCTCAGGGTTGTTTTGATTTGCATTTCCCTGATGACTTAGGATGGTGAACACCTTTAGGTGCTTCTCAGACATTCAATATTCCTCAGTTGTGAATTCTTTGTTTAGCTCTGTACCCCATTTTTAATAGGATTATTTGGTTCTCTGGAGACTAAACTCTTGAGTTCTTTGTACATATTAGATATTATCCCTCTGTCAGATATAGGTTTGGTGAAGATCTTTCCCCAATTTATTCATTGCTCATTTTGTCCTATTGACAGTGTCCTTTGCCTTGCAGAAAGAAACTTTGTATTTTATGAGGTCCCATTTGTCAATTCTCGATCTTAGAGTATAAGCTATTGGTGTTCTGTTCAGGAAAATTTCCTCTGTGTCCATGTGCTCAAGGGTCTTCCCCACTTAGTTTTCTGTTAGTTTCAATGTGTCTGGTTTTATGTGGAGGTCCTTGATCCACTTGGACTTGAACTTTGTACAAGGAGATAAGAATGGATCGATTTGCATTCTTTTGCATGCTAACGGCCAGCTGAACCAGCACTAATAGTTGAAAAGACTATCTGTTTTCTACTGGATGGTTTTAGCTCCTATGTCAAAGATCAAGTGACCATAGGTGCGTGGGTTCATTTCTGGGTCTTCAATTCTATTCCATTGATCTACCTGCCTGTCACTGTACCTGTACCATGCAGTTTTTTATCACTATTGCTCAGTAGTACTGTTTGAGGTCCAGGATACTGATTCCCCCAGAAATTCTGTTGTTGAGAATAGTTTTAGCTTTCCTGGTTGCTTTGTTATTCCAGATGCATTTGAGTATTGCTTTTTCTAACACTATGAAGAATTGAGAGGGAATTTTGATGGGGATTACAGTGAAGATTGCTTTTGGCAAGATGGACATCATTTTTACTATTTTAATCTTGTTGATCTATGAGCTTGGGAAATCTTTCCATCTTCTAAGGTGTTTTTTTTTTTATTATTTTCTTTCTTCAGATATTTAAAGTTCTTGTCATATAGAACTTTCACTTGCTTGGTAAGAGTTATACCAAGATACTTTTATTGTTTGTGTTAATTGTGAAGGATGTTATTTCCCTTATTTCTTTCTCAGCCTGTTTATCCTTTGAGTATAGAAAGGCTACTTATTTGTTTGAGTTAATTTTATATCACACGAATTTGCTGAAGTTGTTTATCAGCTGTAGGAGTTCTCTGTTGGAGTTTATTATTATTATTATTATTATTATTATTAATTATTATTATTATATATTCTTTATTTACATATCAAATGATTTCCCCTTTCCTAGTCCCCCCCAAAAATCCAATAAGTCATCTCTCCACCCTGTGTTCCCCAATCAACCCCCTCCTGCTTCCCTGTCCTGGTATTCTCCTACACTGCTGCATGGAGCCTTTCCAGGACCTGGGCTCTCTCCTCCCTTTGATGTCCAACAAGGCCATCCTCTGATGCCTATGTATCTGGAGCCATGGGTAATACCATGTTTACTATCTGGTTGATGCTTTTGTCCCTAGGAGCTCTGGGAGTACTGGGTGGTTCATATGGTTGTTCCTCCTATGGCACTTCTTCTGGAGTTTTTGCAGTTGCTTAAGTATACTATCATATCATTTGGAAGTAATGATAGTTTAACTTATTCCTTTCCAATTTGTATCACTTTGACCTCCTTTTGTTTGCTCTAGCTAGAACTTCAATTACTATATTGAATAGATTTGGAGACAGAGGGCAGCCTTGTCTAGTACCTGATTTTAGTGGGATTACTTCAAGTTTCTCTCCATTTAGTTTGATGTTGGCTACTAGTTTGCTCTATATTGCTTTTAAATTTGGGCTTTGAATTCCTGTTCTTTCCAAGACTTTTAACATGAAGGGATGCTGAATTTTGTCAAATGCTTTCTTAACAGCTAACGAAATGACCCTGTGGGTTTTTTCTTTGAGATTATTTATGTATTGGATTACATTGATGGATTTCTGTATATTGAACCATCCCTGCAACCCTAGGATGAAGCTTACTTGATCATGGTAAATGATCATTTTGATGTGTTCTTGGATTCAGTTGGAAAGAATTTTATTGAGTATTTTTGCATTGATAATCATAAACAAAATTCGTCTGAAGTACTCTTTCTTTATTGGATCTTTGTTTGGTTTTGGTAACAGCATAATTGTGGCTTCATAGAACAGGTTGTGTATTGTTCCTTCTCTTTCTATTTGTGGAATAGTCTGAAGAGTATTGGTATTGTGTGTTCTTTGAAGGCCTGATAGAATTCAAACTGTCTGGGCCTGTGCTTTTTTGGGATGGGCAATTGTTAATGACTGCTTCTATGTCTTTAGGGTTTATGGAACTGTTGAGATGGTCTATCTGATCCTCATTTAACTTTGTCCATTTCAAATGGATTTCCAGTTATATTGAGTATATGCTTTTATAGTAGGATCTGATGATTTTTTTTTAATTTCCTCAGTTTCTGTTGTTATATCTCCCTTTTCATTTCTGATTTTGTTAATTTGGCTACTGTCTCTGTGCCCTATGGTTATCAACATAGATGGAGAAACCAAGATATTCCATGACAAAACCAAATTTACACAATATCTTTCCACAAACCCAGCTCTGCAAAGAATAATAGGAGGAAAACTCCAATACAAGGAGGGAAACAACACTCCGGAAAAAGCAAGATAGTTACCTTCCTTCATCAACCCAAAAAAAGATAACCACTCAAATATAAAAATAACATAAAAAATGACAGGAAGTAATAATCACTATTCCTTAATATCTCTTAACTCAATGGACTCAATTCCCCAATAAAAAGACACAGAATAACAGACTGGATAAGGAAATAGGACCCTACATTTTGCTGCATACAGGAGACACACGGCAGTGTCAAAGACAAAAGCTACCTTAGAGTAAAAGGCTGGAAGACAATTTTACAAGTCAATGGTTGCCAGAGTAGGCATTATAATATCAGATAAAATTGACTTTCAACCTAAAGTCATAAAAAGAGACACAGAAGAACACTTCTTGCTGATCAAAGGAAAAATCCACCAAAAAGAACTTTCAATTCTGAACATCTATGCGCCAAATGCAAGGGCACCCTCATTCATAAAAGAAACTTTACTAAAGCTCAAAGCACACATTGCACCTAACACAATAATTGTGGGGGACTTCAACACTCCACTCTCCTCAGTGGACTGATCGGGAAAACAGAAACTAAACAGGGACACAGTAAAACTAATTGAAGCTTTGGACCAATTGGATTTGACTGATATTTATAGAACATTTCACCCTAAAGCAAAAGAATATACCTTTTTGTCAGTACATCATGGTTCCTTCTCCAAAATCGACCATATAATTGGTCACAAGACAGACCTCAACAAATATAAGAAGATCGACCTAATCCCATGCCTCCTATCAGATCACTATGGAGTAAGAGTGGTCTTCAATAGCAACAAAAACAACAGAAAGCCCACATACACATGGAGGCTGAACAATACTCTACTCAATGACACTTTGGCCAAAGAAGAAATAAAGAAAAACCAGAGACTTTTTAGAATTTAATGAAAATGAAGGCACAACATACCCAAATCTATGGGACACAATGAAAGCAGTGCTAAGAGGAAAACTCATAGCCCTGAGTGCCTCCAAAAAGAAAATGGAGAGAGCATACACTAGCAGCTTAATGGCACAACTGAAAGTCCTGGAACAAAAAGAAGCCAATTCACCCAGGAGGAGTAGAAGACAGGAAATCATCAAACTCAGGGCAAAAAGAAAATGGAGAGAGCATACACTAGCAGCGTAATGGCACAACTGAAAGCCCTGGAACAAAAAGAAGCCAATTCACCCAGGAGGAGTAGAAGACAGGAAATCATCAAACTCAGGGCTGAAATCAATCAAGTAGAAACAAAGAGATCAATGAATCCAGGAGCTGGTTCTTTGAGAAAATCAACAAGATAGATAAACCCTTAGCCAGACTGACCAAAGGGCACAGAGAAAGCATCCAAATTAACAAAATTAGAAATGAAAAGGGGGATATAAAAACAGAAACTGAGGAAATTCAAAAAATCATCAGATCCTACTACAAAAGCCTATTTATTCTCAATACAACTGGAGAATCTGGAGGAAATGGACAATTTCCTAGACAGATACCAAATACCAAAATTAAATCAGGACCAAATAGATCATCTAAACAGTTCCATAACCCCTAAAGAAATAGAAGGGGTCATAGAAATACTTCCAACCAAAAAAAAAAAAAAAAAAAAAAAGCACGGGATCAGATGGTTTCAGTGCAGAATTCTATCAGACCTTCAAAGAAGACCTAACATCAATACCCTTAAAACTATTCCACAAAATAGAAAGAGAAGGAACACTACCCAATTCCTTCTATGAAGCCACAATTACACTGATACCAAAACCACACAACGATCCAACAAAGGAAGAGAACTTCAGACCAATTTCCCTTATGGACATCGATGCAAAAATACTCAATAAAATTCTTCCCAACTGAATCCAAGAACACATAAAAATGATCATCCATCATGATCAAGTAGGCTTTATTCCAGGGATGCAGGGTTGGTTCTGTATATGGAAATCCATCAATGCAATCCACTACATAACAAAACTCAAAGAAAAAAAAAACACATGGTCATTTTATTGGATGCTGAGAAAGCATTTGACAAAATTCAGCATCCTTTCTTGCTTAAAGTCTTGGAAAGAACAGGAATTCAAGGTCCATACCTAAACAGGGTAAAAGCAATATACAGCAAACCAGTAGCCAGCATCAAAATAAATGGAGAGAAACTTGAAGCAATCCCACTAAAATCAGGGACTAGACAGGGCTGCCCCTTTTCTCCTTATCTTTTCAATATTGTACTTGAGGTACTAGCTCAGGTAATTAGACAACATAAGGAGGTCAAAGAGATACAAAGTGTAAAGGAAGAAGTTAAACTATCATTATTTGCAGATGATAGGATAGTCTACCTAAGTGACCCAAAAAACTCCACTAGAGAACTCCTACAGCTGATAAACAACTTTAGCAAAGTGGCAGGTTATAAAATCAACTCAAGCAAATCAGTATCCTTCCTCTACTCAAAGGATAAGCAGGCTGAGAAAGAAATTAGGGAAATGACACCCATCACAATAGCCACAAAATGTATAAAGTACATTGGGGTGACTCTTACCAAACATGTGAAAGATCTGTATGACAAGAACTTCAAGACTGAAGAAGGAATGGAAGAAGAACCTTCAAAAAAATGGAAAAACCTCCTGTGCTCATGGATTGGCAGGATTAATATAGTTAAAATGGCCATTTTGCCAAAAGCAATATACAGATTCAATGCAATACCCATCAAAATCCCAACTCAATTCTTCACAGAGTTAGAAAGAGCAATTCTCAAATTCATCTGGAATAACAAAAAACCCAGGATATCTAAAACTATTTTCAACAACAAAAGAAATTCTGGGGTAATCAGTATCCCCTGACCTCAAGCAATACTACAGAGCAATAGTGTTAAAAAAACTGCATGGTATTGG
Organism: Apodemus sylvaticus; assembly: GCF_947179515.1. Lineage (NCBI taxonomy): Eukaryota > Metazoa > Chordata > Mammalia > Rodentia > Muridae > Apodemus > Apodemus sylvaticus. The sequence goes on from NC_067476.1 coordinate 76,885,226, forward strand.
TACAGTGACAGGCAGGTGGATCAATAGAACAGGATTGAAGATCCAGAAATGAACCCACACACCCTATGGCCAATTGATCCTCGACAAAGGGGCTGAAAACATCCAATGGAAAAACAATAGCCTTTTCAACAAATGTTGCTCGTTCAGCTGGAGGTCAGCATGCAGAAGAATGGGAATTGATCCATCCTTGTCTCCTTGTACTAAGCTCAACTCCAAATGGATGAAGGACCTCCACATAAAGGCAGACACTCTGAAGCTAATAGAAAAGAAACTGGGGAAGACCCTTGAGGATATTGGTACGGGGGAAAGTTTCTGAACAGATCACCAATAGAGTATGCTCTAAGATCAAGAATTGACAAATGGGACCTCATAAAATTACAAAGTTTCTGTAAGGCAAAGGACACCATCAAAAGGGTAAATCAGCAACCAACAAATTGGGAGAAGATCTTCACCAACCCTACATCAGATAGAGGGCTAATATCCAATATATATAAAGAACTCAAGAAGTTAGACTTCAGAAAACCAAATAACCCTATTAAAAATGGGGTATAGATCTAAACAAAGGATTTTCACCTGAAGATGTTTGAATGGCAGAGAAGCATCTTAAAAAATGTTCAACTTCATTAGTCATTAGGGAAATGCAAATCAAAACAACCCCGAGATTTCACCTTACACCAGTCAGAATGGCTAAGATTAAAAATTCAGGAGACAGCAGGTGTTGGTGAGGATGTGGAGAAAGAGGAACACACTCCTCCACTGCTGGTGGGGGTTGCAAATTGGTACAACCACTCTAGAAATCTGTCTGCTGGTTCCTCAGAAAACTGGGCACTTCACTTCCAGAAGATCCTGCTATACCACTCCTGGGCATATACCCAGAGGATTCCCCAGCATTTAATAAGGATACATGCTCTACTATGTTCATAACAGCCCTATTTATAATAGCCAGAAGGTGGAAAGAACCCAGGTATCCCTCAACAGAAGAATGGATGCAAAAACTGTGGTATATATACACAATGGAGTACTATTCAGCCATCAGAAACAATGAATTCATGAAATTCTTAGGCAAATGGGTGGAGCTGGAGAACATCATACTACGTGAGGTAACCCAGTCTCAAAAGATCAATCATGGTCTGCACTCACTAATAAGTGTATATTAACTTAGAAAACTGGAATACCCAAAACATAATCTACACATCAAATGAGGTACAAGAAGAACGGAGGAGTGGCTCATTGTTTTGGAAAGACTCAGTGAAGCAGTATAGGGCAAAACCAGAACAGGGAAGTGGAAAGGGGTGGGTGGGAGAACAGGGGGAGGGAAGGTGGCTTATGGGATTTTTGGGGGAGTGGGGGACTAGAAAAGGGGAAATCATTTGAAATGTAAATAAAAATATATCAAATAAAAAAGACATTTTTAGCTTGTCATTTTAATATACTTGAATATTATTATATACATTTAAGAAGTTATAATGTGATTTTATGCCTCTCATCTAGTTTCTGTGACAGTATCATATAAATCTCTTGCTTAACATTGCAACCATCATGTTAGTATTGATACAGTAGATACAGAGTGCTTCCATTATCAAAATGATGACTTGTTCTCCTTTCAAAGCTATGCTAACATTCTCTCATGTTACTCTTTACTTACTCATGTTAACATACTCATTAATCCAAACCTACAGTTCTAATCACCCATGCACACCTACATTTGCTATTCTTACAGAGCATGGTACTTCTCATTCATCCATTGTCATTCTCTGGAGGATCTTGTTGTATGTTGAATGTGATACTGGTTTATTGTGTAATATTTCATGGTTCTGGTGTTAGACAGTTGGTTCAATTCACCCACTAAAGAAGTATTAGGTTGCTTCCAGATTTGAGTAATCAAGAAGGAACTAGTGATAAACATTCATGTTCTGGGTTTTGTGAGAACATAATATTTTTACATATCTGGCATAAATGTTAAACAGTAAAGTTTGTGGGTCACATAATATGTATGAGTTTAGTTTTCAAAGAAGTTTAAGAATTATGTCATAACTATTGCAATAATGATAAAGCAAAAACTGTCATAATCTTTCTCAAATCATTGTGGATGTTGCATTAGTAATATTTTCTACCACATTCTTAAGTTTAGACAGTTATCAAAATTATAAATCATGCCCTTGTTTAGATTATTTGTCAATTTTCACTGTATGAACTTTTCATGTTCTACCTCAATTCACCAATTTGGCATAAATGGAATGGAATTGGACATGATGTCTAGTATTATACTGTGATCTTGTAACTTCCATCCCAGTACAATAGACATGATCTCAGGAGCACAGATACTAATGAAAAGCAGTACAATAACTCAGAAATGGTGATTTTGAGTATTTAGCAATAAAATTACAAAAATTTATTTTTTAATAAAAACTAGGCTCAGCAACTGACTCACTAGCAATTAGTCCTTAAAGACTGAGATTTGGCTCAGAAAAAAAATGGTTTAATGTTACTCTACTTCTAATGTTTTTAAATTTCTCCTATATTTTATAAACTTTTGTATAACTGTATATGACATAAAATTCACTTAATGTATCCACCAACTTACCTTTTTAAATGACCTACTTATATCCCTTGCACAATTATTTTCTTGGAGCAACTTTTCAGAACAATATTGCAACCTTTGATTTTCTTGATTATGCAATCAGTATTTAACAAAAACAGATAATGTATAAATTTAAGGAGGAATGTAAAAATCAATAATGTATTTATCAACACTTTACATTTTAAAGTACATCAGCATTTTCTTTTATGTATAGACTTATCTACAGAGTTAAGTGATAATTTCATGATTATTTCTTTCTTAACCTCCTGAAGTACACAGTTTATCTCTCTCCTCCTGCTTTCTGCTTTCTCTCTCTCTCTCTCTCTCTCTCTCTCTCTCTCTCTCTCTCTCTCCCCGTGTGTGTGTGTGTGTGTGTGTGTGTGTGTGTGTGTATGTATGTGTGTGTGCATGCATGTGCATGGGGGAGTGTCTTGTTTGTTCTCACACAAAGGGAAACATGTATACAGTGACACATATTTCTTTCCAACAGCATCGTTGAAGTGAAATTTGCAATGCATCTTGCTTGTCTCTAAGTGCTGACATACCTAGACAGAAAATGCAATTGCATTCTTTTCTCCATTTCAACTAGAGATGACCAAGATGCCATATGAGATCAGAGTTTGCCATAAAGGGAGGGAGATATTTCTAATTTAGAAAGTGTTTTCTTTTCTTTTGTTTTTGCTGATAAAATGTAGTAGGTACATAAATAAGTCCAACTTCTTTATCTCCCTTTCTTAAGTGTGTCTTGAGTTGCCTCAGGCAGTTGGTGGGATGCAAAGACAGTTTTTGGGATGTTTGTGATTTGATAACCTTGGGGTTTCCAGCCAATGAGTCAACATCAGATCTTCCAACCTCCATGATTCTTTTAAAGAGAAAAACCAAAAACTTGTGTTTGACTCATTGGGGGTGATGTATGCCTTCCTGAAACAGGGACTTTTCTTGTTGCTTGTTTTCAGTGTCATAGCCGAAATCTAAACTGAGCTCCTTTGGGATTCTAAGTAAGACTCTGCTTACACAGTGTGCGTGTGTGCATGTGTGAGTGTGTATGCGTGTGTATGCGTGTGTGTGTGTGTGTGTGTGTGTGTGTGTGTGTGTGCATGTGTGTGTGAGATAAAATTGATGTGTAAGAGAATTTGTGTATAAGAGTGAGAGTATGTGCACGTGTGTACATGTGTATGTGTGTGAAAGAGTGCATATGAGTATGTGTGTATTTGTTTGTGTGTATGTGTGTGTGCATTTCTGTTTTGTAGCTTGACTTATTCTCACACTTACATTTTCTGGTTTTATAATTATCTCTCCGCTGAGCCTGGGTTATAGCCTTGTAAATCTCCCTTCCACAAACAGGAACATAAGGCATTGTGTCCCAAGGGAAATTACACTGCATTTCATCCTGGGGTTTGGGTGGGGTATTTAATATTCTTTGGACTCACTCCCATAGTTTGGGGGCACAGAACTACATTCTTTCATTTCATGATTTGGGTTAAGTTAGGAAATGGGGGAGGAAGATGATTGAATGATAAAAACAGGCTGTGAATAAGAGCTGGAATTTATAGCCCCACTATAATTTAAAAGGAAAATAACAGCCAGATAGGGATTATTTTACCTGAGTGGTACTATGATATTGGGTTGGTCCCCTTAAACTCATGCAGGATCTCAAAGCCCCAATATGTTAGATTGTGATACTAGACAGAGATATGTTCTATAAGAGTTAATATGGTAAGAAGAGATCATTTTCTCTCAGTATGATTGATGACGCAAGATGCAATTAGGAGACTGACACCACAAAACTGAAAGACAGCTTTGGAGAGATACAGGGATAAGCCAAAGTAGAGTCAAGAAGATAGGCTTTGTAAGAAATTAACTCTGCTGATACCTTTATCTTGGACATCTGGCCTCCACAGTTATGAGAAAATCGATTTTTGTTGTTTAGCAACCTAGTTTGCAACTCTTAGTGGTGGCAGTCAAACCCAGCTGGCAAAAGCTTTAGAGAGGAAAGACAGCAAGCTTGCAGACTGTAGAATTAATTTTTCTCTGTAGTGTCTGTGAAATGAGGAGGTGGTTCAGTGGCAAAGGAGGTTATTGCACTGGGATATGTTCTCTCAATTCTTGCTCCAAGGTACTTTTACTGCAAAGATAAATTGACATTTAAGGCCCTTTCTGAGGTGAATTGTTATGATGAATTTTGACACCTCAATCCACTTACATTTTGTCCCTTAATGCAGTTAAAGCAGTGGAGATTATATTGGGTGAGCTCTTCTTTTATAATCCCTTAAAGGTTGTACTGGGTGCTTTGAAGAGTAGGTACAACTGCCAGGTTTAAGGGCAGGGCTAACAATCCTGTAGCTCAGCGGACATGAAGGGATTCTTTCCTCCATAGAACTCCTTGTGGAGGGAGACACTACAGTGCTTCTTCTGGGTGTTGAAACTGTCTTCCATGGAGACTTTATTGCACATATTCAGTTGAAATCTATGTGCTTACACTTCTCTGAATGTCTTCTCTTAGAAATGTGGCTACTACTTAAAAGGTGCTGCTTAGGCCTGGGAAAGAAGCTGGTATATGACTTCCTGTAGCACTCTCACTTGTTCATTTAGTCAAGCAAGCCAATGAAGCACTACATTCCTCCTTATCCAACTGCAAAACTGAGATCCTCATATGGATCACCTCACAGAACTTCTCTGAGGATTAAATTTGATAATGCTCTCAAAATAAGCAATGTGATTCTCAGTTTATGCCAAGGGTGTGCTCTGCATGGGGGCTATGCTATCATTAGATAGCAGATAACTCAGCATAGAATTTCATAAACCATTCTGAATGTGTAGTGACAGACATGGCTGGTTAATTTAGCAAGCACCATTCAAGGGGAACCAGGGAGAAGAATGTTCATCAGCCATCATTTACAGCTAGAAGTATGTCTAATTACCTTAAGTGTGAACCAGTTAACTGTTGCCATTTCAAAGACTGTACAGAATAATGCTAAAACATCCCTGTGCTTGACATATTCTTGGCTGGTTTTGGTTTGTTTGCTTGTTTGATTTGTCACTGTCTTAAAAAAAAATCAAGTTTCTTAATTACTTCCCTTGAATTTTAGTAAGGATTCCATCTAGGTTTTCTAACAGTCCACCATCCCTTCTCAAATATTATTTACACTGTCTCAGCATTTTCAGTACCCAGACTTTTAATTTTTTTCTATTCCTTCTGGATGTTTTCTTTCTCTCTATTGTGTATAAAGAACCAACATTTAATGCTACAATCTTTAGCTTTGAGTAATGTAAAAAACCAAACGCATAACATAAAGTCAAACAAGGAGTTATAGTATATCTAATAAAAATGATCCTGGTACAAAAGAGTGAAAAGATGGTCATGTAGAAATAGTTGATAAATATTCATGGAATATATTAAATTGTTATGGAATACCCATGGAATATATTACATGGGCAAAACATTCTATGATTTTGCATCTATATAACTGTTTTGTGCTGGCTATTTTACTTAGATTCATAACATCAATTTTGTTTTTGTTTTTTAAGTTTATTTTTCCTATTTTCTATATTCTTTGTTTATATTCCTAATGCTTCCATTCCCAGTTCTCCCCTTCCCATCTGTCTCATAAGCCCTCTACCCTCTGTCCATTTCTCTGTCCTGGTACTCCCCTACAATGCTGGATCAACTTTTTCAGAACCAGGGCCCTCTCTTTCCCTTTTCTTGGGTATCATTTGATTTGCTATTTGTGTCTTGAGAATTCAGAGCTTCTGGGCCAATTAATATCCACTTATCAGTGATTGCATTCCATGTATATTCTTTTGTGATTGGGTTACCTCACTTAGGAAGATATTTTCCAGTTCCAGCCATTTGCATAAAAATTTCATGAATTCATTGTTTTTAATTGCTGAGTAGTATTCCATTGTGTAAATATACCACATTTTCTGTATCCATTCCTCCATTGAGGGACATCTCGGTTCTTTCCACCTTCTGGCTATTATAAATAAGGCTGCTATGAACATAGTGGAGCATGTGTCCTTATTGCATGCCGGGGAATCCTCTGGGTATATGCCCAGGAGTGGTATAGCAGAGTCCTCTGGAAGTGTCATGTCCAGTTTTCTGAGGAACCACCAGACTGATTTCCAGAGTGGTTATACCAGTTTGTGATCCCACCAGCAGTTGAGGAGAGTTCCTCTTTCTCCACATCCTTGCCAACACCTGCTGTCTCCTGAGCTTTTAAACTTAGCCATTCTGACTGATATGAGGTGAAATCTCAGGGTTGTTTTGATATGCATTTCCCTAATGATTAATGATGTTGAGCATTTCTTAAGGTGCTTCTCAGTCATCCAAAGTTCTTCAGGTAAAAATTCTTTGTTTAGCTCTGTACACCATTTTTAATAGGGTTATTTGGTTCTCTGGGGTCTAACTTCTTGAGTTCTTTGTATTTATTGGATATTAGCCCTTTGTTGGATTTACGGTTGGTGAATATCCTTTCCCAATCTGTTGGTTGCTGTTTTGCCCTTGTGACAGTGTACTTTGCCTTACAGAAACTTTGTAATTTTATGAGGTCCCATTTGTCAATTCTTGACCTTAGACCATAAGCTATTGGTGTTCTGTTTAGGAACTTTTTCCCTGTGCCCATGTCCTCAAGGGTCTTCCCCAGTTGATTTTCTTTTAGTTTCGGTGTGTCAGGTTTTATGTGGAGGTCCTTGATCCACTTGGAGTTGAGCTTAGTACAAGGAGATAAGAATGGATCAATTCGCATTCTTCTGCATGTTGACGTCCAATTGAACCAGCACCATTTGTTGAAAAGGCTATTTTTTCCCCACTGGATGTTTTCAGATCCTTTGTCATAGATCAAGTGACCATAGTTATGTGGGTTCATTTCTGCATCTTCAGTCCTATTCCATTGATCCACTTAACTGTCATTGTACCAATACCATGCAGTATTTATCACTATTGCTCTGTAGTAATGTTTGAAGTCCGGGATACTGATTCCCCCAGAAGTTCTTTTACTATTGAGAATAGTTTTAGTATCCTGGGTTTTTTGTTATTCTAGATGAATTTGAGAATTGCTCTTTCTAACTCTATGAAGAACTGAGTTGGGATTTTAATGGGCATTGCATTGAATCTGTATATTGGTTTTGGCAAGATGACCATTTTAACTATATTAATCCTGCCAATCCACGAGCATGGAAGATTTTTCCATTTTCTGAGGTCTTCTACAATTTCTTTCTTCAGAGACCTGAAGTTCTTGTCCTATAGATCTTTCACTTGTTTTGTTAGAGTCACACCAAGATACTTTATGTTTTTTGTGGCTATTATGAAGGGTGTCATTTCCCTAATTTCATTCTCAGCCTGTTTATCCTTTGAGTATAGGAAGGCTACTGATTTGCTTGAGTTGATTTTGTAACCAGCCACTTTGCTGAAATTGTTTATCAGCTGTAGGACTTCTCTGGTAGAGTTTTTTGGGTCACTTAAGTAGACTATCATATCATCTGCAAATAGTGATAGTTTGATTTCTTCCTTTCCAATTTGTATCCCTTTGACCTCCTTATGTTGTGTAATTGCTCTAGCTAGGACTTCAAGAACTATATTGAAAAGATACGGAGAGAGGGGAGCAGCCTTGTCTAGTCCCTGATTTTAGTGGGATTATTTCAAGTTTCTCTCCATTTAGTTTGATGATGGCTACCGGTTTGCTGTATATTGCTTTTACTATGATTACATGTGGACCTTGAATTCCTGTTCTTTCCAAGACTTTTAGCATGAAAAGATGCTGAATTTTGTCAAATTCTTTTCAGCATCCAATGAAATAACCATGTGTTTTTTCTTTGAGTTTGTTTATATAGTGGATAGCATTGATGGATTTCCATATATTGAACCATCCCTGCATCCCTGGGATGAAGCCTACTTGATCACAGTGTATGACTGTTTTGATGTGTTCTTGAATTCAGTGGGCAAGAATTTTATTGAGTATTTTTGCATCAATATTCATAAAGGAAGTTATCCTAAGTTCTCTTTCTTTGTTGTATCTTTTTGTGGTTTTGGTATCAGTATAATTGTGGCTTCTTAGAATGAGTTGGGCAGTGTTCCTTCTGTTTCAATTTTTTGGAATAGTTTGAAGAGTATTGGTGTTAGTCTTCTTTGAAGCTCTGATAGAATTCTGCACTAAAACCATCTGGTCCCGTGCTTTTTTTGGTTGGGAGACTTTCTATTACCCCTTTTATTTCTTCAGATGTTATGGGACTGTTAAATTGATCTATTTGATCCTGATTTAGTTTTGGTGTCGGATATCTGTCTAGGAAACTATCCATTTCCTCCAGATTCTCCAGTTGCGTTGAGTATAGGCTTTTGTAGTAGGATCTAATGATTTTTTTTAATTTCCTCAGTTTCTGTTGTTATATCTCCCTTTTCATTTCTAAGTTTTTTAATCTGGATACTGTCTCTGTGCCCTTTGGTTAGTCTGGCTAAGGGTTTTTCTATCTTGTTGATTTTCTCGAAGAACCAGCACAGGGTTTTGTTGATTCTTTGTATGGTTCTCTTTGTTTCTACTTTATTGATTTTGGCCCTGAGTTTGATGATTTCCTGCCTTCTACTCCTCCATGGTGAAATAGCTTCTTTTTGTTCCAGGGCTTTCAGGTGTGTCGTTAAGCTGCTAGTGTATGCTCTCTCCATTTTCTTTTTGGAGGCACTCAGGGCTATGAGTTTTCCTCTTAGCACTGCTTTCATTGTGTCCCATAGATTTGGGTATGTTGTGCCTTCATTTTTGTTAAATTCTAAAAAGTCTTTGATTTCTTTCTTATTTCTTCCTTGACCAAGCTATCAGTGAGTATCTTCAGTTTCCATGTGTAATTGGGATTTCGTTGTTTTTGTTGCTCTTGTAGACAACTTTTACTTCATAGTGATCTGATAGGAGGCATGGAATTATTTCAATCTTCTCATATTTGTTGAGGTCTGTCTTGTGACCAATTATATGATCAATTTTGGAGAAAATACCATGAGGTGCTGAGAAAAAGGTATATTATTTGCTTTGGGATGAAATTTTCTCTTTCTATATATCTGTTAAATCCAATTGGTCCAGAGCATCAATTAGTTTCACTGTGTCTCTGTTTAGTTGCTGTTTTCCTGATAGGTCCATTGAGGAGAGTGGGGTATTGAAGTCACCCACAATTATTGTGTTAGTTGCAATGTGTGCTTTGAGCTTTAGTAAAGTGTCTTTTATGAATGAGGGTGCCCTTGAATTTGGAGCATAGATGCTCAGAATTAATAGTTCTTCTTGGTGCATTCTTCCTTGGACCGGCAAGAAGTGTCCTTCCTTGTCTCTTTTGATGACTTTAGGTTGAAAGTCAATTTTATCTGATATTAGAATGGCTACTCCGGCTTGTTTCCTGAGACCATTTGCTTGTAAAATTGTCTTCCAACCTTTTACTCTAAGGTAGTTTTTGTCTTTGACACTGAAGTGTGTTTCTTGTATGCAGCAATATATATGGTCCTGTTTAGTCTATGTCTTCTTATTGGGGAATTGAATCTATTGATATTAAAAAATATTAAGGAATAGTGATTATTGCTTCCTGTCATTTTTTATGTTAATTTTATATTTGAGTGGTTATCTTTGGGTTTGATGAAAGAAGGTTACTATCTTGCTTTTTCCAGGGTATAGTTTCCCTCATTGTATTGGTTTTTCCCCTATTATCCTTTGTAGGGCTGGGCTTGTGGAAAGATATTGTGTAATTTGGTTTTGTCATGAAATATCTTGGTTTCTCCATCTATAGTGATTGAGAGTTTTGCTGGGTATAGTAGTCTTGGCTGGCATTTGTGTTCTCTTAGAGTCTGCATGAGATCTGCCCAGGATCTTCTAGCTTTCATGGTCTCTGGTGAGAAGTCTGGTGTAATTCTGATAGGTCTTCCTTTATATGTTACTTGGCCTTTTTCTCTTACTGCACTTAATATTCTCTCTTTGTTTAGTACATTTGGGGTTTTGATTATTATGTGACAGGAGGTATTTCTGTTCTGGTCCAGTCTGTTTGGAGTTCTGTAGGCTGCTTATATATTCATGGGCATCTCTCTCTTTAGATTAGGGAAGTTTTCTTCCATAATTTTGTTGAAGATATTTGCTGGCCCTTTAAGTTGTAAATCTTCACTCTCATCTATACCTATAATCCCTAGGTTTGGTCTTCTCATTGTGTCCTGGAGTTCCTGGATGTTTTGGGTTACAGGCTTTTTGCATTTTGCATTGTCTTTGACTGTTGGTTCCATGGTTTCTATGGTATCTTCGGCATCTGAGATTCTTTCTTCTATCTTTTGTATTCTGTTATTGATATTTGCATCTATGGCCCCTGATTTCTTCTCAAGGTTTCCTATTTCCAAAGTTGTCTCACTTTGTGATTTCTTAGTTGTTTCTACTTCTGTTTTTAGATCCTGGATGGTTTTGCTCAGCTCCTTCACTGGCTTGTTTGTGATTTTTTCTGTAATTCTTTAAGAGATTTTCGTGTTTCCTCTTTCATGACTTCTCCTGAAAGTTCTCCAGTATTTCTTTAAACCAATTTTGCATTTCCTCCTATTGGTTTCTATCTTTTGACCCATATTCTCCTGAATTTGTTTAAATGATTTTTATGTTTCCCTTGTAAAGGCTTCTAACTTTTGATCCATTTTCTCCTGCATTTCTTTAAGAGATGTATTTATTTCCTTCATGTGTTCCTCTAACAGCATCAAGACCAGTGATTTAAAAATCCAAATATTGTTTTTCTGGTGTGTTAGGGTATCCAGCACTTCCTCTTGTTGGAGAATTTAGTTCAGATGCTGCCATATTGCCTTGATTTCTGTTAGTAACATTCCTATATTTGTCTTTTGCCATCTAGTTCTCACTGGTGTTAGTTGGTCTTGTTGTCACTGGCTGGTGCTTCAACCTCCTGTGAGCCTGTAAGGCTATTTCTGCAACACTGGGTTTTCTCTGGCACAGATTGGGGATCTTGGAGTCCTGCTGTATCTTGCCCCAAGCAATGTTATACTTGGGTTGTCTTAGTGCACCTGGTGCTTTCTGTCTGCTCTGTCATGGAGCAAGGATGGTGGTGGGGAGTCACTCCCTGTGCTGATTCCCAAGTAGGGAACTGGACCCACAACTGGCTGGCTCACAGATGAACTGCTGATCTGCCCAGGTCCTGTGTGCAGTCTGAACCTTGGAGGTTTGCACCCTCAGAGATCTTAAACTCTAGACATCTCAGTACATGGTGCTGCCTTTCTGTTCCTTCAGGCAGTGAAGATGGTGACAAGGAGTCACTCCCTGTGCTGATCCCCATGTAGGGCACAGGCCCCACAACATGCTGGCACACAGACAAACTGCCTATCTGCCCAGGTCCTAGGCGCAGGCAAACCCCCCTGGAGGTTTGTGCCCCTGAGATCTTAAACTCAGGATATCTTTTTTTTTTAATTTTTTTATTCGATATAATTTATTTACATTTCAAATGATTTCCCCTTTTCTAGCCCCCCACTCCCCGAAAGTCCCTCAAGCCCCCTTCTCTCCCCTTGTCTTCCCACCCACCCCTTCCCACTTCCCCGTTCTGGTTTTGCCAAATACTGCTTCACTGAGTCTTTCCAGAACCAGGGGCCACTCCTCCTTTCTTCTTGTACCTCATTTGATGTGTGGATTATGTTTTGGGTATTCCAGTTTTCTAGGTTAATATCCACTTATTAGTGAGTGCATACCATGATTCACCTTTTGAGTCTGGGTTACCTCACTTAGTATGATGTTCTCTAGCTCCATCCATTTGCCTAAGAATTTCATGAATTCATTGTTTCTAATGGCTGAATAGTACTCCATTCTGTAGATATACCACATTTTTTGCATCCACTCTTCTGTTGAGGGATACCTGGGTTCTTTCCAGCATCTGGCAATTATAAATAGGGCTGCTATGAACATAGTAGAGCATGTATCCTTATTACATGGTGGGGAATCCTCTGGGTATATGCCCCGGAGTGGTATAGCAGGATCTTCTGGAAGTGAGGTGCCCAGTTTTCGGAGGAACCGCCAGACTGATTTCCAGACTGGTTGTACCAATTTGCAACCCCACCAGCAGTGGAGAGTGTTCCTCTTTCTCCACACCCTCTCCAACACCTGCTGTCTCCTGAATTTTTAATCTTAGCCATTCTGACTGGTGTAAGATGAAATCTCAGGGTTGTTTTGATTTGCATTTCCCTAATGACTAATGAAGTTGAACATTTTTTAAGATGCTTCTCCGCCATTCGAAGTTCTTCAGATGAGAACTCTTTGTTTAACTCTGTACCCCATTTTTTAATAGAGTTGTTCAGTTTTCTGGAGTCTAACTTCTTGAGTTTTTAATATATATTGGATATTAGCCCTCTATCTGATGAAGGATTGGTGAAGATCTTTTCCCAATTTGTTGGTTGCCGATTTGTCCTCTTGGTGGTGTCCTTTGCCTTACAGAAACTTTGTAATTTTATGAGGTCCCATTTGTCAATTCCTGCTCTTAGAGCATACGCTATTGGTGTTCTGTTCAGAAACTTTCTCCCTGTACCGATGTCCTCAAGGGTCTTCCCCAGTTTCTTTTCTATTAGCTTCAGAGTGTCTGGTTTTATGTGGAGGTCCTTGATCCATTTGGATTTGAGCTTAGTACAAGGAGACAAGGATGGATCAATTCACATTCTTCTGCATGCTGACCTCCAGTTGAACCAGCACCATTTGTTGAAAAGGCTATCTTTTTTCCATTGGATGTTTTCAGCCTCTTTGTCGAGGATCAAGTGGCCATAGGTGTGTGGGTTCATTTCTGGATCTTCAGTCCTGTTCCATTGATCCTCCTGCCTGTCACTGTACCAATACCATGCAGTTTTTAACACTATTGCTCTGTAGTATTGCTTGAGGTCAGGGATACTGATTCCCCCAGATTTTCTTTTGTTGCTGAGAATAGTTTTAGCTATCCTGGGTTTTTGTTATTCCAGATGAATTTGATAATTGCTCTTTCTAACTCTGTGAAGAATTGAGTTGGGATTTTGATGGTATTGCATTGAATCTGTATATTGCTTTTGGCAAAATGGCCATTTTAACTATATTGATTAAACTCAGGATATCTTAATACCTACTACTGCCTTTCTGCTCCGTCAGGCAGCGAAGATGGCGGTGGGGAGTCATTCCCTGTGCTGATCCCCACATAAGGCACTGGACCCACCACATGCTGGCACACAGACAAACTGCCTATCTGCCCAGGTCCTGGGTGCAGTCAGACCCCGGTGGTTTGCGCCCCCAGAGATCTTAAACTCTGGATATCTTAGTACCTGGTGCTGCCTTTCTGCTCTGTCAGGCAGCGAAGATGGCGGCGGGGAGTCACTTCCTGTGCTGATCCCCTCTAACATCAATTTTGAATGAGAATTTTAAATAAAATTATCATCCAATATGACATAGGCTTCTACACTGACATATTTGTTTTTTAATTAAATTGTATATGGACAGTAAAATATCTCTATTTGCATTACAAATAAGCTTACAAACTATTTGAATTTTATATATTTAGATCTAAATTAACATAATACAAATAAGAATGTGGGTTTGTATGTGTATACTTATAAGACTTTATAATTCATAGGGTTATATGCACTATATACATATACACATATTTGTTTATACATGTATGTGATATACCAAACACTAAACAAGCCCTTGTAAATGTGATGTACAGTACATGTACTTACATTCATGTGTTAGGAAGTGAAAAGATTTTGAATGATAGATTATAAAAACTTAAAAAGAATTCATCTAGGGCCAATAGTTCTAATAAAGAAAGAATAATCTTGATGATAGTTACTCAAGGGATGGCTATGATAGAAAGAAAATGACTGTGACTTGGATGTGTGTTTTTGGGTTGGATGGCCATGAATTAGAAATAAATGTTAATGAGTTACTGTATGAATCTGTTTCAATATTTGAAGTTAAACTGAATCATAAAGAATCCCATGTACCATAGCTGATGACTAATGTTTTAAATATAGAAATGTGAGTCTGGGAGAGTGTGGAAGAAATGATCTCCCAGTAAGTGAATAGAAATGAATTTGTGGAGTCTAGACTATAATCTCCTGTGGATCAGCTAAGCCTGGGAGTAGATGTCTTTTGAGTCCAATGAAGACTCTTATCCTGTCAATGATTCTGTCTGCAGATTATAGTGAACATTATTCATGTGCCTGTGAGACAGAAGGGATGGAACAGAAAAAGGAGGCTTTGTATTTGGTACTGTGAGGTAATTGTTACAAAGGAAGCCTGCTTGATACAGTGTAATGGTCTTGTACAATTGGGTCTAAACCTTAGGTTCCCAAATTCAAAGAAACTATTTAATTTCTCCAATTTCACTTTTTCCTCCTTAGAAAAGCTTCCATGATCGTGACTCCCATATCCCCAGAGTTGATAAGCATGTATCATTTCTAAGAAAGTCTGGAAGGCTAGAAATATAACCATCCATACAACTAATTTCATGGTATTTTGGTGGCTTTACTATAAACATGGCAACCACACATTTCCCTGAGGAAGATGAAGGGTATGGACTTCTACCACACTTTCTGCCACTCTTTTTTGGGATCCTACATATCTAATAGATTCCATTTCTCTTGCCCCTATAAACCCATGTGAAGCATGTGGTTTAGAATTATCTTTTCTCCTCTTAAAGTATAGAAATTCAGATATAGTATTATTTACTCACTGTTCATAAAACTCTGCATGCCTCTGTGCAAAGATACCCATAAACATTTACTGAATAATCCATTAGATAAAAATTAGGTAAAGCATGAGTGAATCCCTATGTAAATTCTTAAACCAGATTAAGGACATCTTGTTTCCCATTTTTATTTCCACAGTGTCAAATGTTAACAAAATCTATGCGTTGTGTAGATTTTTTTTCTGTCTTGCATTTTACACAATAGACACAATGGTTTTCCAGCTTCTGTTTTGTACATAGAAAATTTCAGAATATTCTAATAATTAATTCTGTGAAAGGTTTTGACCATAATGGCTTTTCACAGCTTCCACATAAAGAAACTCAGTTAAGACCTGGCAATAAATAAGACCTCAGTGCTGAAGCAGGGGAATGCCCTGTATATCCAAGCCTATTAAATGCATCATTTATTTTGCTACTCGTCTGTCATGTTCTGAAGGTCACATAACAATGCTTATTTCTTACGGCCCATCAGCAAGCTGTAGAATCAGAGGCTGAAGCAAGTCCTTGAGTCAAATACTTGAGATAGGTAATTGCATTTTCAGGACTAATTCCTGCAGTTATGTTCACAGGATACAATGAAATCTTATGCCCTGGGTAAGCACAGCATGTCTATGAGGGCAAGAAAAAGATTTCTGCATATCTCATGCCGTCTCTGAATTGAATAATTATGTCATATTGAAATATTTCTGAACATGATTCAGTTATTTTGTCTCTTCAATTACAGTACTTGAAGTCTTTATATCATCTATCTATCTATCTACCTATCTATCTATCTATCTGTCATCTATTGATTTAATAATTTCAGATGCCAATTATGATAATGAGTAGAGGAGACATCTGTGAACCAAATGAATTTGGGTTTGAAATATATCAACCCAAGATATAGAATATTTCCAACTCTTGGGTGGTTCTAACATGGTTGCATCAATGTCACTTGTATACCCAGGGCCAGTGGCATAATTTGTAGATCACAGTAAAAATGAAGAGAACGACTCTTGTTTGGATGGTAAAATAACCACATGACAGAACAGAGCTTTAACCGAGAACTGAAATTTTTTCCCCAGTGTCCATTCACCATGAAGTCTACTCTAATTATATTCCACACCACTGGAGATAGGTACCATTTTAATTTCTTTTGGTGTCCGCCATAATGGTGGACATCATATAAATAAAATTACGTAGTACTTATTTGTATATGTTTGTACATAGGATAATCCTTGTGATACTTGCCCATAGTGCTATGTCTTTCAAGAATGCTTGCATTCTTGCTCTGCATATTTTGTTATATATATATATATATATATATTTATATATTGTTATATATTGTTATAGTTTAAATATATAGTTATTTTGTCTCTTCAATTGCAGTGCTCGAAGCCTATCTATCTATCTATCTATCTACATATAATTATCTACATATATAAAAACTTATATATGTGTGTGTGTAAATATGCATTATCTCTTTTTCTATAACTACAAATATAGTTATGTAGTTTATCTGGATATGTGTTTTTACTTCTCTTGGACATATATTTTATAATGGAAATCACGAATCATAGACAAGGATATTCTATCATGTATCTCATGTAAATTGTAGACTCAATAGGGAATTTAAAATCATAGTGTGATCTCTCTGGCTGAAAGCAAAGGCACATGATTCCATATATTTGTATGATGTGAAAAACAGCAGCTCTCACACAAGCTGGAGAAGTAAACATTGACTTTTCTATGTTCGGTATTTGCCCACTTTTGAACTACCATACCAAAAAAAAAAAAGAATCTAACATAAATTTGAACCTGTTTCTTGATCGACTGACACCCTGCCTTGGCTATTTGCAACAAGAATCAAGAATCATTACTAAGTAGATGGTTGAGTTGTTCAGTTGTCACTAAAACCAACACCTAAAGTTGTCAACATATACATAGAAAAAGGTGATGTTAACCTATAATTTTGAAGATTTCAGTACAGGATGGGTTATTCCATATCTTTGGTCCTATGGTAGCAGATCATAAAAAAAAGGAGAGAGAAGAAAAGTGAGTGAATGGTAAAACTTTCTCTAGTGCCACACCATTGATGACCTGAAGATGTTCCATAATCAGAGTTGGGATGTAATACTTGAAGAAGAATCAAGTTTTTAAAAAAATCATGTGCTAATGGTCCTACTACCTCCTAACAGAGGCATACTTGGAATAGACTTTTAACACACAGACACACTCTTCAATACCAGAGATAGTAGCTAGGTACCAGCACTGATGGCTGTCTTCTTCAAAGCTCCTGCCACATCACCTGTGTTCTTCCACTTGCAGGCAAGAAATGAGTCAAGACTACTGAGGCTGGATGGAATGAAATGGCTAGGGGTTGACTTTCTTGCCCCATTTTCCTCTAGCTTCTTCTAAAGGTCAGGGTATCCCTTTTTTTGGAAGGATTTCTCTGAAGGTTCTCTGGTCCTCCTTCTGTCATCCCATCCATGACAGCTATCTTCTCACTCTTACATCAATCTCTCCCACCTAATGAAACTCCTCTCCAGAATTTTGCAGGAATGCTGTCCTCTCCTCAAGGCCCGAAGTATAATTATCACTTAATACAATGTGTTCTATCCTTTCATTGCTTTCTCAAGTCTCACACAAGCTGGAGAGGGTCTTGAAGCCCTTTCTCCTAATGAACGTCATTCCTGAAGGGTGATTATGTGTCAGCTTCTTCCTCAATGCCTGTGCTGTGCCTGTCTTTTCCTTTGTTTAACATTTTAGTGTTCTTTGGATTGATTTCCCGGCATATCCAGCAGGAATATCAACCATGGCTTTGACCATTTCTTTAGCATACTCTTTGACTGGTTTTTCTTGAATACTAAATAACCAAACTCTTAAGCTAATCACAATGTCCTTGGCCTTCTTCACATGCTTTTGTCACAGCCAGCTTCTGGAACTGGACCAGGTAACAATTAAGAACATGCATGGTTACTACAAGACAGTCTCTTCATGTATACATAATATCATTTAATCATTTCAGTAACATTTATGAGCTTAATTCTATAATTTTACTTATGTTACAAGTGAAAAGATGAATAATTAGAAGAGTTAGATGGGCTCCATAAATAAAACTATGATATTTAGTGAATGTGATATGCTAGTCCTAGTGGATACTGATAATGTCACATACAGACTGGACTGGATTAGTATGAGATCTAATCTTAAAAGTAATAAGAGAATGCTATAAAACCAATACATACTTTTAACCTGGCAAAGGTAGGTTAGGGACTACTAAGCAGGAAAACTGGACTTGAACTCAAGATACCTAGGTAATGGTTAGTTCATTCTAAGGCTCTTGTTGTTCTCTTCTTTCCTTCCCTAAGCACATTGTCTAGGTAGTAATATTTGTGTTAGAATATGACTTTCATTTATGTGATAGATGATTGACATGAGAATATGATGGAAGTGAAATTCTCTACTCCCTGATACAGAGCTGACTTTCCCTAGGCATGTAGAACCCCAGTATGTCCCAGTGGGGATGCAGGATACACATAGATTGGCTCCTCCTTAGGTTTGTTTTCCTGATACCCACAGCTGGTTGACCTAAATGAATAGATAATTACTCAGACTGTTACAAACCTCCAATCCATTTGGTGATCCCTTTATTAAATGAAACAGGCCCTCGTTCCTTTTCTGGATCTGCCTGTTAATAGAATAATCTCAAAGCTATTAGCATTTAAAGAGAAATTAGATAAAGATGTCCCGAATTGTCCCTTCTCTTGGCTCTTTGTGCTCATGGGACCCCAGCTTTAGCTAATTAGTCTGAAAAGAATATTAAATGCACTGATCTCTATCAGCTGCACCATGGGAAGGGTGCTTTTGTGAAAGTCATTTTGTCTGCAAACTTTGGTTGCCTACACATCCAACCATTTTGTTTTAATAATCAGAAAGGTACTGAAAATATTTCAGAAATTAAAATGTACACACACACACACACACACACACACACAGAGAGAGAGAGAGAGAGAGAGAGAGAGAGAGAGAGAGAGAGAGAGAGAGAGAGATAGGGAGAGAGAGAGGCATAGAAGAGTTTTCAGTTTCTTAAAATGTTCCTGTTTCCATGGTTTAGTTGTATTTCCATGGGAACCAACCAGCAAAAAATAAACTGAGACAAAACAACTCTTTCTTTCCCTGTTTTCCCAGATAATTTTCAATCTCTTTCACTCATGGTGTAATGCTATGAGTGAGTATTGGCTTTGGAAACAGAACTAGGCTCAAATTTGAAGACACAGATTAGTGGGCAAATAATCTCAACTCTAAATTTCTATGTGTTAGTTTTAAAGAATTTCATTTTTATTTGTATGTGTAGGTGTTTGCCTGCATATCTGTGGACACACTATATATTTATATATAGCTGTTATTTATGCCAAGGAGGCCAGATAAGTGCATCTGATCCATTGGAACTGAATTTCAATCAGTTGTTACCAACTATGCGGGGGCTGGGTATTTAACCTATGTCTTCTGGGACAGTAGCTGGTGCTTTTAATCTATCTCTAAGCCACCTCTCAAAACCTGCATATCTTTTGAGTCTAGGTTACCTCACTTAGTATGATGTTCTCCAGCTCCATCCATTTGCCTAAGAATTTCATGAATTCATTGTTTCTAATGGCTGAATAGTACTCCATTGTGTAGATATACCACATTTTTTGCATCCACTCTTCTGTTAAGGGATACCTGGGTTCTTTCCAGCTTCTGGCTATTATAAATGGGCTGTTATGAACATAGTGGAGCATGTATCCTTATTACATGCTGGGGAATCTTCTGGGTATATGCCCAGGAGTGGTATAGCAGGATCTTCTGGAAGTGAGGTGCCCAGTTTTCAGAGGAACCGGCCAGACTGATTTCCAGAGTGGTTGTACCAATATGCAACCCCACCAGCAGTGGAGGAGTGTTCCTCTTTCTCCACATCCTCACCAACACCTGCTGTCTCCTGAATTTTTAATCTTAGCCATTCTGACTGGTGTAAGGTGAAATCTCAGGGTTGTTTTGATTTGCATTTCCCTAATGACTAATGAAGTTGAGCATTTTTTAAGATGTTTCTCTGCCATCCGACGTTCTTCAGGTGAAAATTCTTTGTTTAACTCTGTACTCCATTTTTTAATAGGATTATTTGGTTTTCTGGAGTCTAACTTCTTGAGTTCTTTATATATATTGTATATTAGCCCTCTATCTGATGTAGGGTTGGTGAAGATCTTTTCCCAATTTGTTGGTTACCGATTTGTCCTTTTGATGGTGTCCTTTGCCTTACAGAAACTTTGTAATTTTATGAGGTCCCATTTGTCAATTCTTGATCTTAGAGCATACGCTATTGGTGATCTGTTAAGAAACTTTCCCCCTGTACCAATATCCTCAAGGGTCTTCCCCACTTTCTTTTCTATTAGCTTCAGAGTGTCTGCCTTTATGTGGAGGTCCTTGATCCATTTGGAGTTGAGCTTAGTACAAGGAGACAAGGATGGATCAATTCCCATTCTTCTGCATGCTGACCTCCAGTGAGGTAACCCAGACTCAAAAGATGAATCATGGTATGCATTTACTAATAAGTGCATATTAACCTAGAAAACTGGAATACCCAAAACATAATCCACACATCAAATGAGGTACAAGAAGAACGGAGGAGTGGCCCCTTGTTTTGGACTCAGTGAAGAAGTATAGGGCAAAACCAGAACAGGGAAGTGGGAAGGGTTGGGTGGGAAAACAGGGGGAGGGAAGGTGCTGATGGGACTTTCGGGGAGTAGGGGTCTAGAAAAGGGGAAATCATTTGAAATGTAAATAAAAAATTTATTGAATTAAAAAAACCTGCATATCTTTAGTATCAATGAACATTTAGCATATAATCTATCTTAGAAAGCTATAAATAAATTACTACCCATAACAGAGTAAAATCATTCAAGAAACCTTAGTTACTATTAATAATGAAAGATACCACAAAAGCTAAGAAATGTGACATTTAAAAAGTCATGTTTCCTGTTAATGAATGTCAAAATTATTGGAACTATGGAAGTTGTTTTTATTTTTGTTTTTCCTCAAGAGACAGAAAAAAGCAGCATATAATAGGAAAAATATCATAGATTAGAATGCAAATTCTATTTCTGATTTAGGATGTGTTCCTTAAGAGCTTTGGAGTTCAATATTTTTCCTGTATCTATTGTATGTTTTCCAGTTTTTATATATGTTCTATTATCTCTCTAGCATCTATTAATATAAAACTTATCAGCCCATCACATATTTATCTATTATTTATCTACATATGTATTATCTAACATCTTTCTACTATATAACAATCATCAATTCTTTAATTGGCCTCTTGTCTATTACATATCTTTGCCCCTGTTTATCACTATCATGATCATCATTATCATGATACTCCTTCTCATCATCATCCTCATCACCATTGTCATCAATCATTGATCTAAAGTAGTTGGTCACTTAAAGTAAAGGTCACATTTACCTCCAAGTATTAATGTCTGGATTCTATGAGAAAATAGTTTTCAAATGAACAGTAATCATTTTGGATATTTCATGATTCAGTTTCCTTTCATATATTTTAGTTTTCTGTACCAAATATTAATGATGTGACAAAGTGGTTGAAAGAAGTAATGATATGATGAATGGAGCAAATAGCTAATCAGGGTGCAGAAGAGGGTGTGGAAGAGGGTGCAGAAGACAGTGGGGAAGAAGGTGTGGCTCTAGACAGCCCTCTGTGTATAACCCAATAAAGCTACATTTTATCTATCCCTCTCTATCTATCTATCTATCTATCTATCTATCTATCTATCTATCTATCTATCTATCTATCTTTTTACTCTGTAAGACATTCTACTGACAATCTGTGGAGAAGTACAGGATAGATAACTGTTCATTACTTTGGAAATGAAACTACTTTCCAGGGAAAATCATCTAACAATCTAACATACACACTCAAATCATGGAGGTTATTTGGAGTCTTCTAATTCTTTGAAGTTCACATGAATTAACAGAGTAAGCCTGTGTGGATTCTCTTCAGACTGGGAACCCATGTGTTCCTTTCCCTGCCAATTTAAAAGATTTGCAAGAGGAATAAAGAAGAAATTGGACACACACACACACACACACACACACACACATGTATATATATTATTATATATTATATACATTATATACAACATATATATTTTCTGTGTTAGGAAATAGTTTTTTTCCTAATTGCCAATGACAAATTTGCACTAGACAAGTACATACAATCTCTTTAAGCCTCCAGCCAGGCAAGCCACCAGAGGGGGTCTCTTTAGACATTCTGACTTAGATTCCTGCACTCCCCAGGACCTCTCAATTCTCTAAGCACTGCTTAGGGAACTGCAAGATTCAGAGCCCTCCTGCTGGCTCTGCTGAGCTGGCTGCAAGTCCTCTTTAATTCCCTTCATCATCTGAGTCACGTGTGTCTCAGTCACAATAAGGCACCTGTAACAATAAGGCACTTGTCACCATGACAACCAGTACATGTTGCTGAGGACTAGGCAGATGGCGCAGAAGGAGGTCCATGCTTCCATCCTCCTCCAGGTGGGGCTGCTGACACAGTCCTTCCTGTGGCCCCAGCAGCTGTCTTGGCCTCTCAGCTCCATTCTAGGGGTAAAAATGCAGTTGGTACTAAAACTAAATTTCAGGAGGAAGAGAACCTTAGATGCTGCAGAGAGAATTTCTGTGGCTTCAGGGATGCTGAGGGGTCATATCTTCTCTTAGCATTGTCTGAGATGTAGACTTTTAGCACATAAAATACATTCTTTCTTAATAGGAAGAGGACAGAAATGGAATCAGTCATTTAATTGACATGTTTTATTGTTTAAACATTGACATGTTTAAAAGGCAGCACTCTCATGGCCTTCCATTGGACTCCTTTCCCCAATGCCATTAGGCACTATCTTCAGCTGAACATACCTGGGTGGCAGAGCACAGTGGGAAATACAGATGTTCTAAAATAACAGATTTAAATGCAAGCTTCACTCTTCAAGTTTTGTCAAGGGCTGAATTCTTAGAGGTTCTTGAATTCAACACTAGTACTGACCAACAGACCCATCGCTGGTTTTCTGTGAGGATGAAAAGAAAAGATGCCATTAGTGTATTACTAGGAAACAAATGTAATTGCTAGAGTTAACTGTGGATACACAATGAATTACAGTTTTTAGTATATTACCATTGGCACAGAAAAATCAGTAAGTCAGGAACAAGCAGTGAACATCTTTGATGTGGAAGCAGTGAGAACTGACAAGGGAGCTGTGAGTCTCAGCACCCATATGGTCATTGTCTTCAATTTGCTATCAGGAAAGCTTGGGTTTGCCTAGGACCTTTGTGGAAATTTAAATTATTTTGCCCCAAGTGAAATATGTCTAGGACTTTAGGGATAGAGGCTAGAAATTTGTGTTGTCTTTTACTTCATTTTTTTTTCTTTACCTTTTCTCCTGTATTTTGTGAGGAGGATGAGATTCAGAGGACAGTTTCAGTTACTGGTCCTTGCTTTGCTTAGCTTGATCCTTCATTGCCTACTTCATGTTAGCTGACTCAGGACTCTCTGCATCCCATCTTTCCTGGGATTACAAATATCTGAGCTACCATCTTCAGCTATTACATGGGTTCTTAATATCCAACATGTTCAGGACTGCATAGTCAGCACTTTGCCCACTGATGCATGTCTCTAGTTTTAGAAATCTACATTTCTTTGACCAGCCCCTGTTAGTTTTGAGAAGTTCCTGTTCCTCTGGAAGTAGATGTTCTAATGCCTGCCTTTATATTTTTGTTACTAAGGAAAATGACTGGAAATCTCAGAAACATATACTTGAGAGGGAAAAAGGTGGTTGTGAAATGGGACAGAAGGGATAGATAAGTGTATTTCATAGTCTAAAACACACACTTATATTCCATACCATAGAATAAAAATATATACATGTCATTAATATTATGTGAAATATATCCTATTAATGGTTTGTTTTGAGTTAATCCCTAACTCAGCCCATTTGCCCCTGAAAGTATCTGCAAGTGTACAAGTTTGATTCCAGAAGAAACTAACTTTGAATTTCAAGAAATAAACAATGTAATCTTTTTATCAGCACCATCTAATATAGGCATACTATTTACAAAACTGAATAAAATTTGCAGTACAAGATGCTGTTGGCCAAATATACTCAAGGATAATAAACCGAAAGAACCACAATTAGAAAAATTAACAGACCCTTCATATGCCACCTTTAAGGGGCATCACTTAAACCCAGATATCACTTTCCCTAAAACAAGACAGACTTTGCTCTCCCAGCTATGTCAAATGCTGATACAAAAGCTCAACTGTAGAGTATATATTTTCTCCCCTTATTTCATACACCACATCACATCAGGACTCCCTATCTCTAGGAGCCATTCTGCTCTAACTTTTTTCACTTGTACTTATCAACTTTTAACAGACTACATACTTATGATCTTGCTTATGTTATCTTTTTCTTCAAGAATGGAGTCTTTGCAAAGCTACAGATTAATACTAATTTATTTGTGTGACTTTGTTTCTATTCATGAAACTAGTTCCTAGAATAGAAGAGATTGTATATCTGTTGCATGAGTGAGTGAGGAAATGAATGAATGATACTCAGTAAGAATTCAATGGGTATTTTCTAGACATATTTATGGAAAGCTGCCAGTAATTAGTTCATACATGTCTATAAATATGTTTAGAAAAATTCTTTCTTGGAAAATGTATTTCCTTAGGGCAAAGGTGGGATTCGAGTTCTGAAACTGTTATGTAGTTACTGTCAGCAGTAATTAGCTAGAGGATTCTTTTTTTTTTTTAAGATTTATTTATTTATTTATTATATGTGAGTACACTGTAGCTGTCTTCAGACACACCTGAAGAGGGCGTCAGATCTCATTAAAGATGGTTGTGAGCCACCATGTGATTGCTGGGATTTGAACTCAGTATCTTTGGAAGAGCAGAATCTTCAGAAGAGCTTAACCACTGAGCCATCTCTTCAGCCCAAGCTAGAGGATTCTTTTCTTGATTTTATACCTACATTTGCAAAGTCCTATAAATGTTCACTGGGACTTCAGCGGAAATTTGCTCATAAAATTTGCCTGATACAGAAATTTCATGACTATCTGCTTGTTGGAGACCACAAGACCTCATTAAGCTGCTCTATATGCAATATGTTGCTTAATTGCTTGGGTCAATCAAGTGGCCTCTGAAGGACATCATGAAGGAATAAGATGAACCTCTAGTTTTCAGTCTCACCCACCTTTAGTTAGGAAGATTGTCCTCCATACAACCCTGATCCAGATAGGCTGAAAGGCAATGATGGAATGTTCAAAAGAAACTGCAGTGGCTCAGCTCATGGGCAATCTTTCTAAGATGTGAATACTGAGGACTTTGGGTCCTTGGGATACTTTTGTGATAAAGAAACTGAATTCCTTTTTAAGTGTGGTTATATTGAAAAGAGTCACAGCATTGAGAGCTATTGTTATGCTCTCCTAGACCAAATGTGCACACCTTTCAAGTTAAAAACCCTATATTTGAAAATCTAAAGGCTGTCTCTGTGGACCTTTGTATTAGACACTCTCTATAGTCCATGGAGCAGCAGGAAGCTTTGGATCCTGTGTGGACTCTGCCCACATGAAATAGGCCAGACCCCACCAGGGAAAAAAATGAAGAGTAAACTGCTGTGTGTTTGATGGAGCTGGATAAGGATGGAGCAGGGGAGGGTTAACATTTTCAGAAGACAATGTCTGAATGCAAACATAGAGATATAAGACAGGAAGTGATGAAGAGATCATTTACCAGATATTTCAATGTTTTTTCTTCTAGAAAAGCCTGCTTGACATATTTTTTTTCAGCGTTACTTTTTCAGATACAAACACACACCAGAGTCTAATCTTATAAATGCATTTCTTCTGCAACACATTCTATGTTGCCAAATGCAAAGCACCTTAAGTGGATGGAAAAAAATTGGATGCACAAATATATGTTGTCTCAGCAAAGCCCCAAGTGGCAACATTTTCATCAGATATGCACTTCACAGCTTTTGTCTGTGCTTCTCACTTTTTATTTAGGCATTCTGACATTAAACACACATTCTACATAGTGTTTGTGTGAACTAAAGCTAGTTGCTGACAAAATATGGGAGAAGATATATATTTTCTCTCAAACACTATGTGTCACAGTCTTTGCTATGTGATAAAGACTATTTCAAGAACTTTCCACACCTATGAGACAGGATATTTCAATATCTTACAAGAGGAAACTAATGCTCAGAGCATACAAGTTGTTTGTGCACACATAACCACAGACATAGCAGTTATGAATTGAACTTTTTTTTAAAATTTTTTTTCCAAGACAGGGTTTCTCTGTATAGCTCTGGCTGTCCTGGATCTCACTCTGTAGTTCAGGCTGGCCTTGAACTCAGAAATCCACCTGTTTCTGCCTCTCAGAGTGCTGGGATTACAGGTGTGTGCCACCATTGTCTGGCTGAATTGAATTCTTTACCTCTGACATTATTAAGGTCTCCATTGAGAAAAAAAATTACTGGCAATCAATTTTGTTACGTGGAAAAATAAGAAAAAATAAAATCAAACATATCTCTAATGTGTGTTTGTAATCAAGAGAGGAACAATGAAAATGATGTGAATCAGAATTTCTGTAGGAGTGAAAGTGTCAGCATCCAGGACATGATCACTTTTCTTCTCAATCTGCTTTCCTCTTCTAGTCTATATTTGCATTTTGCTTTAGAAGTTCTCATTCCCTGCTTGCTTGCAATGCTGGGCAAATATATATTTTTCAGGCGTTTTCAATATGAACATTAGGTTTTATATTCCGACTTTCAATTTTAGTATCCCATATTTATTTACACAGTATTGTAACATTCAAAATTTTGGTGTGTGTGTGTGTGCGCGCGCGCAAGCGCGCATGTGTGCGTGTGCATGCGTGCATGTGTATGTGTATGTGCATGCCTATAATACAGTGCAACATACATGTGCCATGGTGCATGTGGAGATCAGAGGATAATTTGACCACAAGTTGGTTCTCTCCTTCTAGCATATGGGTCCCTGGGAGAGAATTCAGATCACCAGAATTAGTGACAAGCAAGTATAGATGCTAAGCCATCACATTTTCTTTCCTTTCCTTTCCTTTCCTTTCCTTTCCTTTCCTTTCCTTTCCTTTCCTTTCCTTTCCTTTCCTTTCCTTTCCTTTCCTTTCCTTTCCTTTCCTTTCCTTTCCTTTCCTTTCCTTCCCTTCCCTTCCCTTCCCTTCCCTTCCCTTCCCTTCCCTTCCCTTCCCTTCCCTTCCCTTCCCTTCCCTTCCTTTCCTTTCCTTTCCTTTCCTTTCCTTTCCTTTCCTTTCCTTTCCTTTCCTTTCCTTTCC
Organism: Apodemus sylvaticus; assembly: GCF_947179515.1. Classification (NCBI taxonomy): domain Eukaryota; kingdom Metazoa; phylum Chordata; class Mammalia; order Rodentia; family Muridae; genus Apodemus; species Apodemus sylvaticus. The sequence continues at coordinate 76,912,894 of NC_067476.1, forward strand.
TTTCCTTTCCTTTCCTTTCCTTTCCTTTCCTTTCCTTTCCTTTCCTTTCTTTCTTCTGATTTTTAACCCTTTGAATTCTGTGAGTGCTGCTAGTGTGTTCAAGGTTAACATTGGGCCATCAGCAGCAACCCTTGGCAACTTCTCAAAGATAAAGTGATTTTCTCTTCCCCAGGAGCCACATAATTTGAATATATCAATGCCAATAAGCAGAACCATTACAGTGTGTCATTGCAATTCTGTTACTGTCACTAAATGCTTGAGTTTAGACAAAGAAAGAAGGCCTGTATAGTTCACGATTTTAAAAGTCAACATTTCAAACACAGAAACACTGTCTTGTTCAAGGGTCCTGATGGCTCAGTTACTTCCAGACTGAAGGCTTATGGTGAAAATGTCTAGAAGGACATATGATGGGACACCGGAAACTGACAACTAGAAAAGTCTCATTAGTTACAAAATATTCTCACAAGAACTAATTCAGCAACCCATGAGAAGCACCATAATCATCCACACCTGATAAGTACCTCTTATTAAATTATTTCTTTTATTTTTGAGATTATAATGTAATTACATTATTTTTCCCTTCTGATTCCTTCCTCCAAATACTCCATTATCTTTCTTTCCTTTCTTTTTGTTCAAAATCATAGCCTTTTCCCTCCATTGCTGGTTCTCTCTCTCTCTCTCTCTCTCTCTCTCTCTCTCTCTCTCTCTCTCTCTCTCTCTCTCTCTCTCTCTCTCTCTGTGTGTGTGTGTGTGTGTGTGTTTACTTACATACTCCTAAGTACACAAAATAGCCTTCTCAGTCTACACAAAGGACAACAATCAGCTGAGGAATGCTGAGAGTGGAAGAAATGTCTTCCCCAAAGAAAGTGCATACCAACTAGTTGTCTAATACCAAATGGTCAAAACATCCATACAAGTCACTTTATCCAGCCATTTCTTAACATGGCCACAACAAGGGTATGCTTCTAAAATAGAGACTTTTATAGTACACAATATCAAAGCCATAGCACACTGAACATTTAAGCAATTTTAATTTTTAGTCATTATATTTAAGAACGCAATCAGCATTTTAATAAAAAAAAATTGAAGTCAGAGCAAATGTCTTCCTGGAGCAATTTCTGAGGTTGGCTTAGTGAACTCTCTTTACTTCTCTCCTATATTGATTTACTGCTTTTAACATGGATCAATCTAAATAGGAATCACACCAGACGTTGATTTTCTAAGTTGTCCTGATACCTCATCAGCTTTGGTATCTATGATTTAATCTTAAAACAGTTTTTCTGTGTGATAGCAATGGAATGTAACCTCATTGTTTTAATTTATATGTATCTGATCATTTGCAATTCCCCATGTATTCATTTAAAATCTCATTTTCTTTTTCTACCATGCAAATAAGCAGTATTACTGGAACAAATCATTTTATCATTTCTAATATCCACAAAGGATACATGCAGATATCTATATATGCCCAATTTACTTCTATTTATATGGAAAGATATAATATGCATATATTGATGTATATAGAATATACATATCTTCAAATGTGTTTGTATGTTTAATTTTTATGGCACATACAAATTTCGATGTTTGCTTTTATTCTCAGAATGGATAAGGAAAATTATAAAGTACAATGGAAAACTATAATTTTGCATTTATATAAATGAGATGACTCATCTTTGTTTCCTTGAACCACCAAGCATAAAATAATGCAATGATGTAGTCACTCCACTCTACTGAAGTGTTTTAAGGTTTATAATAAGAATCCATGAATTTTCAGTTTGATAATTTCTCTGGACACAACGCATGTGGTTCCAGAACTGATTTAAGAAGTTCGCTTATGGTACAATGTACCATACTTTGGGTTCTGAAAGACAGACCCAGGATTAAATCAGTCATCAGTTTTGTTCAAACTCATAACATGTTGAAAAAATTCTCAGGCACTAGAAAGATTGTTTAGTAGCTAAGAGTGCACTCTGCTCTCAAAAGAATACTGCAGGTTGGTTCCCATATTGGGTGGGTCACGACCACCTGTAACTCCAGTACCAGGTGACCGAAAACCTCTTTTGGTATCAATAGGCAACTGCATTTATGTGGGTATACCCTGAGACAAATGCACATGCACACATTAAAAATTATAAAGAAAATGTAAACGGTAATAAATTCTAACTCTAGCTCTAGTCATTTAAAATATTTTTACCTTTATTTGAATGTATAGGCAGAAAAAATATAATTACAAGCAAACTCTTGAAACAAAAATGACAGTTTATTTGTTTTTAGGGGTTTGTACATAGAAGACAGAATGGATGATACCAAAAGGGGTCTGTAATAACACAGACTGCACTCATCTGCCTAAGGTGCATGCTTTCTCAATGATGGTGGCATAAAAGAGACTCCTTGAATTTTATGTTGGTCATTGTGTTTGGGGAAATGCTGAGGCTGAGGAAGTATTGGAGTTGAGGAAGTAAGTACAAAGAGTGCATGGTACACGTGTGTCACCTTCTCCTCATGGTTGAACTATGACACTAATCAGAATGTAATATCTACATGTGGCACTACATCTCTCCCTAACAGTTAGAAAGTCTTAGAAGTGGCATGATTCATTTAGAAAATAATAATTTATTTATGTTTTCATAAACTAACTGTGGTGATAGAGTATTCAATATATGGTTTTCTGCTATTTGTATGGTTCCTCCTGGGCTCAATATACAGTATATCTGAAAACAGGCCACCTATATATGAACAAGAGGGCAAGCTACATCAGTAGCTTTACCTGTATCTGATGTCAAGCTGTATACTCACTAGGTTACCATACAGACACCCTGCGCCCCACCCCCAACAAAGCGAAGCAGTGTGCACTATGAAGCTAGAGACAGTAATGGAGCAATAAAATACAAATGAAAGTCCCTGTCCTATCTTAAAGGTACTCTTCCTCTTTGGGTCTTCAGATCAGGGCTGAGTGTGCTTCCTTTTGCTGTTTGAGAAGTCCCATGTGTGTCCGAATGGACTTTCAACTTGGTTGGTTGGTTGGTTGGTTGGTTGGTTGGTTGGTTGGTTGGTTGGTTGGTTGGTTGGCTATTCCTTTTGAACTTGTTTGATGTTTTTCTGAACGCAAAAATGAAACAAGGTAGAGATCAAGACCTGAGTTTGTGCTGAGAAATACTGGGTTTGGATCTGGCTCTGCTACTTTGTAACACCTTTTCACTAAGTATTTTATGTAGTTCCTTTTTGGAAAACATTTTATTGATTCTTTGGGAGTTTCACATTCTATATCTCAGTCCCCTGTATCCACCCTTCACACTTGTAACTCCCAACCAACCAAATAAAAACAACGAAAAAAAACACCAACTAAACAAACAATAACAACAAAAAAAGAAAAGAAAATTTCTCATCATGAAAGCTGTAGCATGTCACCAGTGTGTTCCACAGTTGACCCTCTGTTCACACATCTTAACTTGCAGATGTACATTGCAGTGAGTCAGTGGTCTCGTTAAAGATCTCTCACTTCTGTGACGCTATCAATATTGGATCCTCGCCAGACCTCCTCAGGATTGTCCTGCTATTGCTCTGTGTAATGAAATACTTCAGATTTGGATCATTCACAAGTCCCAACTGTTCTCATATGATATAGGTTTTGGGTTAGGCCAACTTAGAGCTCTGAATCTGGGCCTGCGTGGTAGCTGAGCTGGCCAGCCAGCTGGCTTTCCCTTATATGCCCCAACAGGGCAAACTCTCTAGCTCTGCTACAGCTAGACCAACCAAAGCTGCTACTGGCAGGAGGCAGGCCGCTCTCCTGTTTTATGCCCTTTTAGTCATCCCATCCATTGTGCTACACAGTCAAGGCACAAGGCCCCTTCTCCATGTGTTTCAGCTCTCAAGAGAGACCAGGCCAGCTCTCCCACTGTCATGTCATAGGGGCTGGCTCACCTGTGCCTTCAACAACAGGGCCTGCTCGAATGTGTTGCTCAGGCAAGGTGCAAGGTCCAACCTCCTGAGTGACACAACCAGTGAAGAGGCAAGTCTAGCTCTTCCACTCCTATGCCCTCAATGCAGCGCTCTTGACTAACACAGGTGGTAAGGGGTGGGGAGGGGCATGTGTCACCCTGAACTGATGGCCCCTCATGGCAGATGAGTAGCAGAGAGAGCTCTCCCACCCTCTTACCCTTAGGGCTGGCTCATCTATGATTTCTTGACAGGTTCAGCCCTAGTTTGCTGCCCAGGCAAAGTCCAGGGCCTGCTTTCCCAATTGCTTTAACCTGAGGGGCAGTTTATCAACCCTTAAGATCCCCCAGTCAGATATAGCTCATTCTTAGCAAAACCAACCAACCAAACAAACAAAAATCAAGAATAGCAAAACATTGACTTATGCAGTCATTGTAAAGACGAAGAATAACCAAAGGAAAGCACACTTTGAGCAGACTATATTTTAAATACTAAGTCCTTTAAGCCTCAGGGTGTTAGTATTCTGAAGTTTAGCACATACTCAAAACCTACACGTTTTGAAAACTCCTTTCTATATGCATGTGATTTTGAACTTAGCCCATGCTATTAAAGGTCAGAGAGGTGGAGCTGTTCTCACAGGGTCGCCCGCCTGGCTTTCCAACATAAGACACAGTAACTGATGGAGGTCAGTAACTTTCTTTGGTAATTATCAAAACTGCTCTCTATTTTCCTGACTCAGAAATTCTGCAAACCTCTAGAGAAGGGGCAACTATTTGGCCTTTAAATACTTTGCCTTATTGAAATCCAGCAAAGGCTCCTGTTGAAAGAGTTGTCTGGCCAGAGGAAAACGTTTTCTCTTGTTTCTTAATGGAAAAGCAAGCCTGCTGATTAAAACCCAGTAATAGATTCCAAAGCTTCCTCTTGACAGAACATTTGCTTTCTCATTTCCTAATGAATTACTCCCCAAAGAAATTGATTGGATTTCAAGGCACAAGGCTCCCCAGAGACCTCCCAACCTCCACCATTCACTTCCTAAAGTATTCATCATTTTGATGCCTATCGGCCTTGCCAAATGCTCTGAGCTGAAACCTTGGAATCCTTCACTCACCAACAATTCCTTGTTCTCTGTGATGATCAAGGGCAGCATTGCCTGCAGTGGAATAGAGAGGAAAGCCTTCCATTCCCTGCAGATAAGGAACACTTTGTTGATGGAATACAAAGATACAATACCTCTTACTAAAGTATTACTGCTACTGCCATTTTAATTACAGTTGACTTTGAGGGCCATGGCCTATTGGATAATAAACACAAAAGTTTTCTTTCTTCTAAAAATCTAGTATATAATTGATTTCTTTTTCTTAGGGTGGCTGGCTTCTATCATAATAACTCCATCTCCACTGCACTGCTTAATCTCCATATTACAGCAAAAAAAATGTTTTATTTTAACATCAAGACTCGGCCCTTTTAACTTGAAAACCCCAAATATCTATCTGAAGTAAATCTCTCCTTTCCCCTCTCTACCCTCTAGCAGCTTCCACCCTTTTACTGTATTCCACCTTTTTACTGACTCTGATATACGTATGCACCTCTCCTCCACAGCTGTAAGCTCCAGAGTATGGAGCAGAAAGGAAAGAGCAACGAAAATACAATACATACGAATTTAAACTCCTGGGCTGGCTTGGGTTTATTTACTCACCTTGTTGATTACAGGTTGGATAGACACTGGTAGTTTTCTTTTATTAAATGGTCTCCAAGCAACCCCAGTAGACAATGAGTCCCCTGTGTATCCTAGCCTTTTAATCTTGGTGATGGCCTTATGGCGTTTCTCTCTGCCGTGTTCCAGAGTCCTCTGGAAGCCTAAAGTCCCAGGCACATGCATCCCCATGGACTCACTCCTGGTAACTAGAGAATGGCAAGAACCGTCTGTATCTATCCATCCATTCTGCTGTGTTATTTCTGTTCAAGGCTTTTTCCTCTGCTCTGGGAAAATCATGCGGTCTAGCCAGATGTGTAACTTCCTAGCATTGAAATGAGTGTCTTTGGGCTGCCTCACAAGGTACTATACATTTGGTAGCTTAAAAGCAACTTCTCTCATAGTCCCCAAGTTAAAATGTCTATGATCCAGGTTTTGATAGAACTGTCCATTTTCTATCTATCTATCTATCTATCTATCTATCTATCTATCTATCTATCCATCCATCCATCCATCTATTTTTCCATCTCTCTCTCCCTATCCATCTATCTATCTATCTATCTATCTATCTATCTATCTATCTATCTATCTATCTATCTATCTATCTATCTTCACTCCACACACACTTCTTTTTCTGCCCATTCTTAGCTTCTGGTAATGGTTGTTGATTTTCGGTATGTCTCAGTTAAAAATCTTCAGTCCCTGTTTTCTCTTCTCCATGACTGTCTTCTAAGGGTGTATTAGACTTAGACAATTTGGCTTTGGGATTGCTTCCTATGCCCATGATAACAATGAGTATCATTTCTGAATATGACCACATTTTGAGTTTCTAAGGGTTGGGATAGCAACAGATCTTTCAGTGGAAGCACTTACCTTTCTTTTGAGGTACTCCCACACTTGATGATCAAGCCCAGTAGCTTTCAAAAGTGGAACTATTTGCCTAATTCTGTTCTCCTCCAAATGGAATATGCAAAGAAGTAGAATTTCCTCATTAATATTGTATTATTCATGCATTATACTTTATGATAATTTTTATTCTTATCCAGTTCATCTAACATATATTAAATATATGTAACATGTACACATATGCCTGCATATTTGTGTGCATGTTTGCTTACATATGTTTATATATGGGGGAGGAAGGCATTCATGAGTGTGCACGTGTGGTGGCCTGAAGCTTTCACATGGAATCATCCTCAGTCTCTTTCCATCTTATTCATTAGGATGGATCTCTAAGTTGAATCCAGATCTCTCTAATAAAGTTGAATACAATAGTCAGATTTTGAGTGCTGGAATTATAGGTAGACCACAATGTCTACAGAAAGCAGAAGATGCTGTCAGGTCACCAGCAGCTGTGGTCATAGCACTTGCTCATCTCTGAACCTGGATTCTTGGGACAGAAGTTGGTCCTATCGAAGGATAGAAGGTGATGTTAGCCACTGAGCCATCTCTTAATATTGTGTTGGAATTTTAAAATATTATGTTTAGTTTAAAAGCTGTAGATTGGGGCTGGAGATATGGCTTTGTTTATAAAACACTCACTATGACCCTATGATGGGAGAGGAGACCCTACTCTTGAGAGTTGTCCTTCCATTTGTATTCAATGACATCATTATATCAGCAACCCAGAGTTGTGATAAAAATGAAAATAATAATTAAAGGGATACTCTTTTAAAGTTTTGATTGTGGTTAAGTCTATTCTGTCTGGTAATGTTAGATGTTTTGGGAGAAAAAAATGAAAAGGCTTTAAGAGAAGGAGTTATTATTTCAGTTTCCTACAAGTAGGGTTTTTGAAACCAAGAAAGCATTATAACCTGCATGCAGTTTTATCAGAAGGTAATCATAAACTTCCTAAGATTGAGCCTTTGAGTTCTATATTCCAGTTTAACACATGGGAAATTGAAATGCTGAAAAGAAAAAGAAGAAATTGGTGGTTAGAGAATAGATGTGCTGAAGGAAATATATGGTTAGCTATCCAGACAGATACATTTTTATGATATTTATCAGAGATGGAGAAATGATAGATGGTTTTTTCCTGTCATCCTCTATTAAATAGATGGGGATTAAATAGAATGAGATGGGAGGGAGGGAGGAAATGTGGGAAGGAGAGAGAGAGGTAGGTGGTTCTTCTCTCTCCACATGCCCTAATGAATTCATAGAGAGCCAAGGCATTGCTAACTCTCATAGTGCTACATAATATAATAAATGACCAAACACTGTGTGGTTTAAATGAAAGAACTTTATTCTTTACAATCTTTTGCTACAACTGATATCTGAAGAGATGCTGCTTACTGAACTGCACATATAAGTGAATGAGATAGGAGAGTATGACCTGCACCCCACACCAGAAGCTAGCATGTAGTTGATTGATGACAATGACAATTATGATAAGTAGTATAAAAACAACATGTCCAGCTGACTGAATAGCTACTTTTAGAGGATAGGGAAAGGTTTGAGGCTACTGTTTGGTTGAAGATATTGGCATTATACATACACACACACACACACACACACACACATATGTTCTCACTCTGTGAAGGTTATCTTGACAGACATGAATAATTATACCAATTAATCATATATATATATGTGCATATATATGCACATATATATATATAAATAAATGAGGACATTAAAGTTTTTATGGCAATTATATTCCAGAGTCAACTGGTTCGTTTCCTATAATAAAAACTGAAACTCTGTCACCCTGTCAGCAAAGAGTCCTCAAATCTTTGATTGTATAAGCAACTAAAGGTTATTCTACCATCTCAAGCTTCCTGTTAAAGATAAAAATGTTAATGTGAATAATAAAAAGTAAATAGTAATAATTATATCTATGTCAAATAGTGATAAGAATTGATAGAATAAATTTGATTATGCAATCACCTCTTAAATTCTGAGTTTACTGAGTCTATTGAAAAACTCAGGTAAGAGTCTCCTTTCTGTTTTAAGCCATCTGATTCTACCTGCTTTGTGAATTGTTGGAAAAGCCTCAAAGTGCCAAAAAGAGAGGAAAACAAGTTGAATAACAATAGATAAAAGTATATTTTAGAGAAGTTTTGGTAGATAGGAACAGAATTGTCTACAAGAACAAATTAAAATTCCCTCCAAACAGTAGATTTATTAATTTATTCAATCAATTTAATCAACCTATTTAATCAACCCAGAAAGAAATAACTCCTTATAATAACACCTAATTACTTGATCATCTGTTGCTCCCACACATGGTAAAATCAACTTTCCTATTTGCATTAGGCAGTTTATGTTAAGGAAAAAAGTTCTTAAACTTCTTTATATGATAATATATGTTTGTAGGCTCTCTCTTTGTCTCTATCTCTCTGTCTCTCCTCTCTCTGTCTCTCTGACTCTGTCTGTCTGTCTGTCTGTCTGTCTCTCTCTCTCTCTCTCTCTCTGTGTGTGTGTGTGTGTGTGTGTGTGTATACTATATGTTATGTACTGTCTGCATACCTTCTATGTGTTGCACTGTTTCAATATCCATCTAGAACTGATGAGTCAGGCATAATTATATTTTAGCCATAATGAAGAGAAATTGAGACCTGGGAGAATTAAATAATTTGCTAAACTTGTTTTATTTCCAAGAAATTATGTAGTAGGGAAAAGGTCACAGTCAACAAATTCAACTTCAGACTAGTTTTTGTTTCTTCACATAGATTGGATTCTTTTATGATTTACCCTCTTGTTTCCTGGCAGAGGCATTTGTAAATCATCCACATTTGGTGAGATAGCTGATTGTTTCTAAAACAAACATAGTTTTTGCTATTACATGCATGATCTACAGGCACACACACACACACACACACAAATTGCACAAATATCTTCTAACTTTACATTTTTAATGATGTGAGAAATTTTAAAAAAAATATTTCTTTCTCTCATGCAGTATATCCCAATCTCAGTATCCTCTCTTTCCATTGATCCTTTCACCCCCTTTACCACCTTTTCTTCTCCATCAGATTCATTCCATCTATATTTCTCTTCAGAAAAGAGCTGGCTGTTACACCAGTCGGAATGGCTAAGATTAAAAATTCAGGAGACAGCAGGTGTTGGTGAGGATGTGGAGAAAGAGGAACACTCCTCCACTGCTGGTGGGGTTGCAAATTGGTACAACCACTCTGGAAATCAGTCTGGCAGTTCCTCAGAAAACTGGGAACATCACTTCTGAAAGATCCTGCTATACCACTCCTGGGCATATACCCAGAGGATTTCCCAGCATGTAATAAGGTTATATGCTCCACTATGTTCATAGCAGCCCTATTTATAATAGCCAGAAGCTGGAAAGAACCCAAGTATCCCTCAACAGAAGAATGGATGCAAAAAAATGTGGTATATCTACACAATGGAGTACTACTCAGCCATTAGAAACAATGAATTCATGAAATTCTTAGGCAAATGGATGGAGCTGGAGAACATCATACTAAGTGAGGTAACCCAGTCTCAAAAGATAAATCCTGGTATGCACTCACTAATAAGTGGATATTAGCCTGGAAAACTGAAATACCCAAAACATAATCCACATACCAAATGAGGTACAAGAAGAATGGAGGAGTGGCCCCTGGTTCTGGAAAAATTCAATGTAGCAGTATAAGGCAAAACCAGAACCGGGAAGTGGGAAGGGGTGGGTGGGAGAACAGGGGGAGGGAATGGGGCTTATATGACTTTTAGGGAGTGGGGGACCAGAAAAGGGGAAATCATTTAAAATGTAAATTAAAAATTTATCGAATAAAAAAAAAAGAGCTGGCTGGCCTCCCAGAGATATCAGTCTAACATGGGATACAGTAAGACTAGGTACAAAACTTTCATATCAAGGCTTGGAATCCCAGTAAGAGGAAAAGAGTCCTATGAGCAGGCAAAGCATCAATGTGACCCTCACTTCCACTGCTAAGAGCCTTGCAAAAACATCAAGCTAACCACCACAATATGCAGAGGACACAGAGCAGACCTACCTAGGCTTTGTGTGTGGGACTGCAGTCTTGGTGAGCCCCTAAGAGCCCTGCTTAATAGATTCTGTAGGTCCTGTTCTATTGTGACAATTCTGGCACTTTGATTTCTTTTAAAATTCGCAGACATATTATAAGAATATGTTCTCATTTTGATCTCTGATGTGGGATATGGGACAGCTTCAGTTTGTCCACAGCAGCTGACTTGTGCTCTAGCAGGGATGTGAATTTGCCAACAGGAGACTATGATTTTGTGATGTTTGGAACTCTGGGACTTTTTAGAGGCTGTATAAATGCTAGTACCTCAGGAGACAGGATTGGTTATTGTTGGTAGCAGTTTGTCAAGTAGTCATTTGTAAAGAAGAAACAATAAGATGAAATTAGATAGCTTGATAGTGAAGATCAATGCCCCAATCTATGGGAAGTCATCTAATAATAACATCATCCTGTTTCCCCTCTATCATTTTTTCTCTCTTACCCAGTGTCAGGGGTTGAAAGGGTGGAAGAAAAGGTATGGAGAGGAAGAAACAAGAAGCCACCAAGTAGCAAACAATGGCTACAATGTTCTGGTGTCATATCATCCACACCTCTGGTTCTTATAGTTCTTCCTCTTTCTCTTCTATGGGGTTCATCAAGTTCCAAGGAAAAAGACCTAATGGAAATGTTCAATTTGCTCTCTCTCTCTCCATTTAATGTTTAGCTGTGGGTCTCTGCATCTGCTCCCATCAGCTGCTAGAGGAAGCCTCTCTTATGATGACTGAACCAGGTACTGATCATGTTTGTCTTTCTGGGTGTGAGATACTTTACTCAGGAGAATTGTTTCCTAGTTCCATCCATTTGCCTGCAAATTTCATGATGCAATCTTTTAAATTGATGACTAATACTCTATTACATAAAAGTACCACATTTTGTGACATCGAGGTTGTTGCCAGTTTCTGGCTACTATGAATAAAGCAACCACGAACATAGTTGAGCAAATGCCTTGTGCTAGGACTGAGTGCCCTTTAGGTATATACCCAGGAGTGGTATAGCTCAGTCCTGAGGTAGATTGAGTCTCAATTTTCAAGTAACTGTCATATCTATTTCCATAGTAGTTTACATTCTACTAAATGCAGTCATCCAGTTATACCAGCAAAAATTGTTAAATATGATTTATATTTTTCATTGTGTCTTTCAGGCCTCTTTATGAGGTGCCTATAGGAGGGTGGATTTTTGACTAGGACTTTGATTAGATTGATTAGAGGATAGCAACTCCATAGGAAAACCAATAGTGTCAACTAACCCGGACCTCTGGGAGCTCCCAGAGACTGAGCTACCACCCAAATAGCATATACTGGCTGGTCTAAGACATCAGAATATTTGCAGCAGATAGCTGTTTTCTCTGCCCCCAGTGGGAGAGAATGCACATAATCCTGTAGAGACTTGTTGTCCCAGGGTAGGCAGATGAGAGAGACTTTTCAGAGGTGAAGGGGAGGAGGGGAAGAACTCTGTGAGGGGTGACCAGGAGGGGCGGCAGCACTTGAAATGTAAATAAATTCAACAATTAATTAATAAAAATGTCTTAAAAAAGAAAAATGCTAGCATCCCAAATGCAATTTACAAATTTAATGTGCATTCAATGAAAATTCCCCTGACAATATTCAAGTCAATCTTTCACTAAAAGCCTAATGTTTGCTGGATTACCACACCAGATTTCAATCAATATTACAGAGCTATAGTAGTAAAAACAGCATGGAATTGGCACAAAAACAGACCTAGAGGTCACTAGAACAAACAAGAAGACCCTAGCAAGATTATACACAATAACAGCCATTTGGTATTTGACAAGGATACCAGCATTACACACTAGTAAAGAAACATCTTCATTTAACTATCCTGAGAAAGCTAAATTGTCTACATATAGAAGAATGAAATTAGATGTGTATCTATCACCTTTTAAAAAGAACTGGTTCAGATGTATAAACAATATCAGTGAAAAACCTGAGTTGCAAAAACTGCAGCAATAAATACAGACAGTAGCATATTTGACACAGGCGTAAGGAAGGTTTCTCTCAACTGGACTCCATTACTCAGGACTCAAGGTCAACAACTTACAAATATGACTTCATAAAACTGAAATGTATACAACATAAGGTGAAATTAATTTACGTAAAGAGGAAGCTCACATAGTGCAGGAGAATCTTTGCAGACTTTATGTTGGTAAAAAGATTGATATCCAGAATATCAAAACTCAAAGAACAAAAAAGCAAGGAAACAAATGTCAGACAAATCTATGTCTTTTGGTTGACATAGTATTTCATGTTTAATGTTTAATATATATTAAACATTAATTTAGAGTTATCATTGAAAGGTACATGTTTATTGCTGTCATTTTGTTGCTGTTCTACTATTTGTATTCTTTTTTATACTCTACATTACAGTAATTATAGTTTCAGGTGATTTCTTTCTATACCATCCTGATATGGATTATTCTTCTCTTCCATCAGGTGTGTCATTTCCAGAATTCTCTATTAGGCTGATTTTCTAAACATGAATTCTTTTAATATATTTGTAACATGGAAAGGATTTTTTTAAATTTTATTTATGGCAGATAGTTTAGCTGGGTCAAGAAGTCTCACTTGCCATTTTCAGTCTGTATAACTTTGATTACAATGCTCCAGGTTTTTTTGGCTTTGAAAATTTCTATTAAGAATTAGGCTATTGCAATTAAGGAGCACAGAGAATGGAACAAAATAGACTTACCCAGGAATGCTGCCCAATTTCTTAGTCAAAATCAAGTGCTCAGCCCTGAAGACGTAGACATATTCATAGTCTATCTATCTATCTATCTATCTATCTATCTATCTATCTATCTATCTATCTATCTATCATATATCTATAGCTAAATACACAGATATGTGTTTTCATCTATAATATATTTATATAAATATATTCATCTATCATCCATATATGTATATTGACATAGATCGTCTATCTATCATATCAGTCTATCAATATCTATATATGTATATATGAAAGAACAATTAAAGAAAATGAAGCCATAGTTCATGACTTAGAAAAAAAAAGTAAGCGGAATGATGAAGGGAGGAAGTAGAGAATTGCATAATTATATTTCAATTTCAACATATAATATAACACAATATAATATAATAATTAAGAAAAGAAATCAGCAGTTATTCCAAAGGGTTTTCATTATATGTTGGGACAGTAAAGGTTATGGCTTAGGGAAACTCAGTTGACTATTACATTTTCAACAAGATTCAAGGTATGCATAGTGGTGGCAACTTATTGTTTGTTTGTTTTTTAATCCTGAAAAGATAAGGCACATATATGAGTAATAAGTTATATGTCTCCAGATTAATTTTATCTCTGAGAACAGAAAAGCTAAAAGCTTCTGTTTGCCATTCATCTAAGAGCACAGGAGTGAGGATTATTCTATTCAAACCCACCATTGATTAACTCTGTGTGTACTTGGATGAGTTTTTAAAACTTTCTGAGCTTCAGTTATCTTTTCCTGCTGGAAAGTTAATTCTGCCCACTGAAGGCAGTTGTGCAGGCTAGGCTTCATGTGAGTGCTGAGGACTTTTGTAAAGGAATGGTCCTGCTCACAGCTAATTTGTCTTCAATTCTCTACACCATCTTTTCATCTTTCCTTGTAACTTTAGTTTTCCTTTGGTCTTCTTCCTCTGCCAATACTCAAGAGGTTAAGTAAATAATCTAAGTTTCTCACAAAGTAACTTCATCAAAGCAGTGAGAAATGCGTATTTGAACGTGGAGAAAAATGAGAACAAAGAGCTGCACAGGGGAATTGGTGCCAGGAGCAGTTCCACCTCACAGTCCAAATCCATTTTCTTTAGATTGTAGTGGTCACTTCATCCTCCCTCTGTGTTTTTCCTTTCATTTCATCACTATAGAATTTTTCATTTCAACCCAAGGCTACAGAGGAATAAAACAAAAACAAAAATTAATTTAACTCCCAGTTCAGCCAGGTCTTTTTTCATCAGTTTTCAAGTTCCCTGTTCTATGTTTATATAAAAATGAGTACTGATTGTCAAAAATATAAACTTCTTTAGGTCTCTATTGTTCTCAAATATGTGATGTTCACTGTTCCATCTGATGTAAGGTAGGTCAATCAGATGGATTATTTCTTTTTAACAGATAAGGAATTGGGCTGAAAAAAGCTTCGACTGATAAGTGACTGGCTTAAGGAGAGGAGCTGCTTAATGGAGGAGGAGAGTCAAGCGTCTTGGTGGTACTTCACAAGACAGTTTCTTTTACTTGTCAAAAATCACTGCTTGATCAGGACTATTCAATAGATTCTAAACTCCAACAAGAAACATGACAGGACATGAAGAACATCTGCTTTTTCTCATAGTAAAGTGCATCATACCCACTTTAGACCTGTTGAGGATGTCACTGCCAATTTGAAATGTCTTCTTGGTGTTAGGTATGAGTTTTAAGCATTAGCTGGAAATAGCCCTGAAGAAAGGAGGAAAAGAAAGAAAGAAAGAAAGAAAGAAAGAAAGAAAGAAAGAAAGAAAGAAAGAAAGAAAGAAGAAAGAAGGAAGGAAGGAAGGAAGGAAAGAAGGAAAGAAGGAAGGAATGCAGGAAAGGAATCATTTGAAATGTAAATAAATTATATCGAATAAAAAAAAGAAAAAAAAAGGAAAGGAAGAAAGAAAGAAAGAAAGAAAGAAAGAAAGAAAGAAAGAAAGAAAGAAAGAAAGAAAGAAAGAAAGAAAGAAAGATTGTGTAGAAATGGACCTGTTTTTAGGGCTTCCATTATGTGATAAGTAACCTTCACCCTTGCATTTATATGTTATTTTCATATATCATTTTGTAATTACCATACATAGTTGCTATTGATATTAATAGTTTTCTCAGTTTCTCTGTGTCTCTTTTTTATTGCAGAGGAGTAACAGTACATCTGATTTGGGGTTGGTTCAGGAAATCTGATTCATAGTGGAAAAACTCACAAGAGAATAAAATATGTGCACAAGAGCGAAAAAATCGTTAATTTTTTAAATAAATAAAACTTGGCCTTTTATCTCTATTGGAAAGTAACCCATTTGCCTGGCTGAGTACAGATTTATAGTGATACATATAGAATTAGAACATTTAATATTAAAACTATTTTGTATGATGTGATTTTTGATAGACAGAATATAAATTTACATGGAAATCTTTTATCAAGATCCCAGTTCAAATATATATTTTACACAAATTACCATCATAAAATTGTTTCCTCAAGGCTGCAACATACCCTTCTGCAGGGAAGACAGATGTTTACAAAATTCAGAAAGATGTCACTTACCAGCCTTAGGGAGTCTATTAAACTTTACAAAATGCACAAACTGCTTCCACAAGGTCCTGTGAGCAGGATGTAATCTCTGGAGGAACAGACTGTGGTGAATTTGCAAGCAACTTGTTCTCCTTGCTCATGCAGGAGTGGGATTTTCAGTTGGACACTTGTGTTTGAGATATCCATTTTCCTCTAAGTAACTGTTCAAGTCACCATGTTAAGTAACTTCTGTAAACTCATTGATTTACCAGGCATGGATGAGAGCATTCTTCGATCTGTCATGTATGGCCTATCTGAGTGAACAGACATTTACTTAAGTCTCCTGAAGAAATTCTATACAATAATGGACAAGAAAAGAATAATCTAAATCTCTTGCTTCTTGTGTGCATAATTCCTTCAGTTTTACTTTATCTAATGTTTGACTTGATCTGCAAAATTATCTTGCCACTTAAGGTATATTGGATTGATGCTACAGCAAATTTTTGATAAATTATATTAATTTCCATTTGAAAAAGACAAATATCATATAAGCATCTCCTTCTTCATATGCAAAGAACAGAAATCTTTATAAAGGGCTGCAATCAGCAGAAGTATCTAAGAAATTAGGAGCATTCTCAGATTCTCAACAATTCTATCTGCAGCTCTAGAGCTACACCAGAGTGCTTTTGGTAATAATGAAGAAGTTATGTGAAAAATTTAAAGACACTGGTTCAACTTGAACCAGTATAGACTTGTTCAGTGTTAGGAAATTCCACTATATGGATACTGGTAGATAAGGAATTGGGGGCACACAGTTGCAGATACACAAATAAAGCATTGCATTGAAATTCAATCTGGAAAACAGAGGTTTTATATAAAGGTAAAAATGAGAAAGCTTCATGTGTTTCACAGGACACATACTGTTTTTATTCTCCTACCAGATGAGAGAGTTTCTTTTCATACGGTCTACGAGGGAAGACAGGTGTCAAATGATACCCCCACATACACACACACATTCACAATAAGGTATTACTCAGTGGGTACAGGCATGTACTAGGACACCTTCTAACTCTACCTCAGTCTCTCAGCTAGTGGAAGAGGAGAACTAACTTATGCAAACTCTTCTCTGATCTTCATATGCCCACATGATGTCATGACATATCATCTACTAATCACCAGATTCAAAGTACAACAAAATAAGATATAGAATTCAGGATTCCATAGGAGGGCCTCATAGCAAAAATCAAACAATATATAGGGAACTGAATTAAGAAACTCCTTTCTGGGCAGGCGCATAGAGTGTCCAGTATGGCTGCCTCTGTGGATCTGGAGTTGAAGAAGGCCTTCACAGAACTTCAAGCCAAGTCATAGATACTTGACAGAAAGTGAGGCTTGCAGACATACAGATTGAACAGCTGAACAGAAAGAAAAAGCATGCACACCTCACAGACACAGCAATCATGTTGCTGGTAGATGAGACTAACATGGATAAAGGTGTAGAAAGAATGTTTATTCTACAGTCCAAGGAAGTAATTCACAGGCAGCTGTTAGAAAAACAGAAAATAGCAGAAGAAAAAAATTAAAGAGCTGGAGCAGAAAAAGGCCTACCTGGAGTGGAACGTTAAGGAAGCTGAGGACAACATCTGAGAGATGCTGATGTCTTGGAGGGCACAGTAGGAGCTTCTGGGAAGCTTCTTCCCTTCTGATCCCTCCCACTCTGTCAAAGCAGGGACTGTGCAGGGTACTGCCCTCCATCTGCCCAGAGGCCCCATTTCTCCATCACCCTGAGTCCCTCAGGTTCCAATTGAATGTCTGCCAACCACTGCCCAGGACACTCTTCTTTCTTGGAGCAAGTCAGGAGCTCTCAACAGCAAGAAGACTGGGAGGGCAGATGGAGAAATCTGTCCGAGCCTGTTACTAGGCATGTGTGTTAGACCAGATTAGACCAATAAAAAGCTATGTCTTCAAAAAATAAAAAAAGAAAGAAACTCCTTTCTGGGAATAAAATAGTCATACAAGGCAAAAAGGGAACTAGGTGAGAGAGGTGTTGGGGAGGGAAATGGGGGTTTGGGATCAGGTTTAAGGAGTGGCAGGAAGAGAAGGCCAGGTGGCTATGAGAGCGAATGGAAATCAGTAACTGATGGAGTTGGAGAGGTGGGAGCCATTGCCAGGACTTGACAGAGAGTTGGGATAAGAAAGGTACCAGGAATTAATGGGGGTAACCTCATCTGTGACTCACAGCACTGGAGATACTGAACCTGAAGAGGCTACCTCCTGTAGCCAGACAAGAATCTCAGTGGTGTGATAAGGACACTAACACACTCACAAAACATTTGACCCAAAATTTATCCTGTCTACAAGAATTGTAGGGACAGGGGATGGGGCAGAGACTGAGGGAATAACCAAGCAATAACTGGCCCAACTTGAGATCCACTCCACAGGTAAGCACAAATTCCTGGCTCTATTAATGGCACTCTGTTATGCTTACAGATAGGAGTCTAGCATGACTGTCCTCTGAGAGGCTCCACCCATCAGCTGACTCAGAAAGATGCAGACACCACAGCCAGACAAATGGATGGAGCCTGGGGACTCTAATGGAAAAATAGGAGGAAGAATTAAAGGAACCCAAAGGGAGTAGGAACTCCACAGGAAGATCAACACAGTCAACTAACATAGACACTTGAGCCTCTTAGAGATTGAACCACCAACCAAATAACACACAGGCTGCATCTAGGCATCCTTCCCCATATGTAGCAGATGTTCCTCTTGGTCTTCACAAGGGGTCCTGAACAACTAGAGTGGGGGTTATCCCAAAAGCTGTTGCCTGTACATGCAATATGTATTAGCTGGACTGCCTTGTCTGGCCTCAATGGAAGATGAAGCACCTAGCCAGGCAGAGACTTTGTGACAGGGTGTGGGAATACCCAGGGACGCCCCATCTTTTCAGAGGAAAGGGAGGAAGAGAAGAATTTTGGAAGGGGTGATTATGAGGGGGGCATTGAGCAGAATGTAAAGTGAATAAGCAAAAAAGGAAAAGAAGAAAATGAAAATGAAAAAGAATTTCCTTTCTAGAATAATAAAATGATAGATTCATTTGATTAAATTATGACTCTTCAGTGATCATCAGTGGAGATTGAAGTGCCAAAATACTTAGTTTTTTATTGTATACACAGAATATCTGCGAGATTTCTTTACACTTTAATGTTTTAATCGCTATCAGTAGCTTAATCTGATTCCTTGAGTAAACATTTCTGAAACTTCTGAGTGATCAGAGTGATAAGAGGTGTCTCTGGGATTTCAAATGCTGGGTTATTTTGAGTCCATTCAGAGTCGCACAATGAGCCTGTGCATGTTACAAATTCTAACACCTACAGACAGACTTCTGTGCTTTTAGGTGCAGCTGTGTGCTTAGACAGAAATATAAGAGAACGAACACTAGTGAATCCTATTCAGAAATAGTAAAATGAAGGGGTAGAACACACAAGGTCTTGTTTCTCATTAACTTATTCTGCAAATTGTCATTCAAAATGTATGGCTAGTTTTATAGTGGGATTCTTGGGAGAGTGGCTATAACTTGCTATGTCCTCTTTCCTCTTGGGAAAATGTCACTTGCTACACAATAGAGGTTTTTTATGCACATGCACATTCATGTGTGTGATTCTTTCTACTATCAATTTGATTATTATCATCATTATTCACATCTTATTAGCTCCTCACCTTGAGTTAATGTGACATTTCAGTGCTATGGAAAATCAATGAGGCAAGTTTCTCACGTGACCACAAACAATTCCTGTTATTTAAGTGCAAAGGATAAACATCATGTGGACACTATGGATAAAGAGATGAAAATGAACACATATACATACCATCCATTATTGAGAATCTTTTAAGTGGTTTTGAAAATTAGTGTTTTCTACTGGGAAGGAAAGATTCCCTTATTGAATGACCATAACCTGAACTGAAGCTTGCTTTCTGCATAATTAGCTATGTCCTCACTTCTGATAACGATCCCAAACTTTGGATTTAATTAGACTCTAATTGCTGTTTTAAATTGTCTCCTGCCTCAGACTTTGCTTGCTTTGCCATCTCATTCTATTTTTTTTTCCATTTTCTATTTTCATTCTAGTATTGAGACCATACTACCTAACAAGTTAGTTAAAAAACTTTTTAGCAAACAGCATGGTCCTAACAAAGCCCAAACATGTTTTCCAGGAAGCTACTTTTAACATTTACTTCATGGTGTACAGGATGGGTATTTTTCATGCATATTTACAGTTTCTTCTGAGTAATAGATACCCATGAATTCTTGCAGTTAGGTGTGGCAATGTGACTGGTTTCTGAACAGTGAAATTGTGGGTAGTAGTGTGCAGAGTGATAAGGGGTTTCTCTGGGATTTCAAACATTATGCCTGTAGGCCATTCTGATGTGGGCCTGGGTACCTGTGGAGGAAGCCCGGCAGGGTGGGGGAGTCTTTGGTCTGGTCTGGCAGCTGGAGATGCTGAGAGGCCTGTTCAATTGCTCCAAAAAGGCAAGTTTAGATAGGAAGAGACAGGCCATGATTTTAAAGCTTTATTATGGGGTAGTAAAGTGAGAGAGGGGAGGTAGAGAGGTAAAAGCCTGCCATGACCATGTGGAAAGAGGGGGAAGAGAATAGAGAAAGAGAGAGAGAGAGAGAGAGAGAGAGAGAGAGAGAGAGAGAGAGAGAGAGAGAGAGAAAGAGAAAAGAAGAGAAGAGGACAAGAGAGAAGGACAAGAGAGAGGGCAAGAGAGAAGGTCAAAAGAGCAAGGAGGGGCCCAGCATTTCCTTTTACAGTGGGCTGGGCTACCTGGTTGTTGCCAGACTGTGGGGCGGGGCAATTCTGGCTGTAGCCAGTTGACTGTGGGGGTGGAGTCAGCTAGAACACTAGGGGTCTGGGGTGTCACCCTGTGTGACTGACAGCCAGAGGACTGAATGCATTCCCAAAACCTCTCCCATACCTCTCTATTTTTATGCTTCCCCTTTTTGCAGGACAAATGTCATTGTCTAAATAATTTTGAAAGTCAACTACAATTTTCAATTCTCTATGGAATTGTATTTATTCTACATACACTCACAAGATTCTCATATATGAGTGATACAATTCTTCTAGTGAACTAATCTATAGAGGATTGAGGTTAATCTGCCATGACAGCTAGTGGTACCTCACCCAAATATTTGGTGACATCTTCCATGGATATATGTATAGATTTATATGCTGGTATATCTGTGTTCTTCAGAAAATAGATGTAAACCCCATTGGTGTGTGTGTGTGTGTGTGTGTTTGTGTGTGTGTGTGTGTGTGTGTTTGTGTGTAGGGCTGATGGGGAGGGAGAGAAGGAGAGAGGGATGGAAAGAAGGAAAGAAAGAAGGAACAAAGGAAGAGGGAGGAAAGAGAGCAGTCCTGTGCTGCAGGCTGGAGACTCAAGTATGCCGTGAGATCTCAGTCCTGACAAAACTGAAAAACTTCTCCCTCCAAAATATGTTTCTGTTGTGCTGATTTGTTTAGAACAATTATTCAAGGTTATTCTCTGTTGACAGTAATCTCCTATGCTTAAAATTAAAAGATTACAGATGCTAAATGTGTCAACAAAATGTGTCACAGCAACACTTAGATAATTTGAATGGATAATTAGGCACAATAGTCCAGCCAGCATAATGCATTAAACTGTACTCTGCTTAGGTAAGTCTCCTTTATTTTATTCAGAAATTTAAGCTCACTATAACTCTTGGAAACTTTGAAGGTGATAGAAGTGTCTAAAGACATTTATAAAAGTATATAATTTTTTTCTGTTAGAAATATCCTAGCTGCTGAAAGAGTCAGATGCAAATATTTACAGCCAACCAATGGACAGAAGCTGCTGAACTCTGTGGTTGAATTAGGGAAGAGTCAGAAGAAGCTGAAGAGGGTGGCAACCCTGTAAGACCAGAAGTCTCAACTTACCTGGACCCCTGAGATCTCTCAGACACCGAGGCACCAACCTGAAAGCATATATCAGCTGACATGAGGCTCCCAACACATATACAGCAGAGGACTGCTGAGTCAGGACTCAGTCAGAGAAGATGCACCTAATCCTTAAAAGACTGGAGGTCCCAGAGAATGGGGATGTCTAGCCTGGTGGGGGTAGGAAGATGGGGACTTCCTCATTGAGGCAGGGAGAGGGTCAGGGGGAGTAGGTATGGGATATGGAACAGTAAGAAGGTGGACCAGGAAGGGGATAAAGTCTGGACTGTAAAAAACAGATGAAATCAAATAAATAAATAAATAAATAAATAGAAATATCCTTACAAATATGTGTCAGGGCTTACTACATGAATTTTGCAGTGACCAACCTGAGAAAATAAGTATAGAATAAATATGTCAATAAAGCAGAAAAATACTAAGAATGATATTTCATCTACAGTATAAGGTAGGGAGTCAGGTTCCCAACTTTTAGCATTGTATAAGAAACAATGAAACTACCTGTGGGTTACTTACAACCACTCTTTAAATTGTGAATATTAACATGTTTTACTTTGTCCCTAAAGTAGTTACTAGTGCAATCTAGAACTTCTACTAGAACAAGTGACTTGGGAGACTCAACAAAGTCATTCTTCTAAAAACCATAAAAATATGAAGAATAGAAGTTAGAGGCTGTTCTCCACATTAAAACTGGTTAGAATGGAGATGAAATGCAGTGTGATGTCCTGGTGAATGGGGAGATATGAATATTTTTTACAGTCTTAGCCTCATGGGTGACAGAAGACATTTAAATCACATAAGCAAGTGAATTATTGGCATTAGGTCAGATTCTTTCTAGAGCATAAAATAAGAATTCAAAAATTATTTTGGACTTCAGGTCCCATCTGCAAATTGAAAGGCCTGGTTTTAAGATCTCTAAAGTGAGATCGTATCATATTCTGATCATTTGCCTTTAACACCTTTTGATTCTATGATAGATGTCTACTGGGCAAATATGTGTCATCCTACTTCCTTGAGTGTTTGAGGGTACTTCTGGACTTAGTCATCCTTTCATCGTACACAATGGCAATGGGAATAGAATCTTCTATTTCGTTCTGGAGTTACTTAAGTGCTTGAGTATTTCCACTAAGTTTTACAGTGTCAAAAACAGCCTATTCAGTGTTGGAATATTAAACCTAGGATGCAATGTTACACTAATTTTTGATGTGACACAATTAAAATGTGGCAGTGCAAACTTTCATAACCAGGTGTCATGATACCAGGACACTGATGCTGTCATAAGTGTCTTATCAGCTTTTACCCTGGGAACTTTGTGTAGTGCTGTGAGTTCAATTTTTATCTATCCATCACAGTTCCCAGTTGTGCCCACTCCATGTCTCATTATTTCTCTGCCCACACCCCTGCACATATCAAATCAGTTTTTGCCGCCCCTTAATAATGACAGCTGAAATGCTTTCCCTTGCAAACTGTTTTTCACTTTGGACTCTTCTCAATGGCCAATGCGAAGTTTTTATAGTTTGTAAAATCAGCAAAAGGGGCAGCACATGGACAGAAGCTATTCTTCTTTTTCTTGAGATTTTGTAATTGGCTAGGCAATTTAGAGAAGAGGAGAGGAGTTGAAATGAAACATAGGAAACACAGTAAAATAGAGAAGCAGCGAGATTGCTTCTGAAGGGTGGTTAAATTGCCTGGGTCAGTGTCCTCCATGGAAAAGCTAATGACATCTTCCCTGAGAAAGGCTGCTACTTTTCTTGCAATAAAAAACCTCTTTCGGGACCATAAACAGTCCCCTTCTGCACCACCAGGGTCATCCTTCCTGTGTCTTAGCCTTACCCATTGTAAGACGCTTTCTCTAGGAGGGATAAAATTGCTGCCATGCTACACTGATGGAATGATGCCTTCATTAACTTCCCTTTAGCAAATGTTCTCACAAATAGACTCTCAGTCAAGTTTGTTATACTGCTAAGTCTCTACCCCAGAAATCTAGTGCTTTTTGCACTACAGACTTTTTGTTTGATTTGTGATTTCAGATATAAAAGATCTAAACTAAATTAAAACCTAAAGTTGCCACATGCTTTTATGGAAACTCCCCCCCTTTCCACATATTCATAATAGTCTAAGTCTATAGATCACTTCACTGTGAACCATTATGTACTTTTTACCTTTATCATTAAACACCTTGTAGAACTGGGAACATGGCTACCTATTACAGGGATCTACCCTGAGTTTTACTACCCACCTAGGCCAGGTGCATCTGAATAGGACTTCTTGTGTGGCTTAGATAGCAGATGTCATTTGTGAGCTTATGTATAGAAAACTTTCCGTCTGTGGTCCTATCTTTATAGATGGTAAATAGTAGATATTTGGGGAAGTGTGTCTAATGTAAGAAAGTAGGTCATTAGATAAATGGCTATGAAAACTATACACCTAGGTCTGGTTCTTTTCTAGATCTGATTCTTGAGAGTCAGAAAGTTCTTCTTCTGGCACCCACTCCTTCTAGCATCATGTGCTGTTTCAGTACAGATCCAGAATTAAAGGAGCTGAAGAGACTGAACTAAAATGAGTGAAACCATAAGAGAGAGAGAAAAAAAGAGAGGGAGAGGGAAAGGGAGAGAGAGAGAGAGAGAAAGAGAGAGTTATTAATTAAACTCTTCTCCCTATCCCTTAAGTTATTTTGACATTTTAATCAGATTTTACTCACAAAAAAGCAAAAAAAAAAAAAACTAGTGTAAAAAAATTAGTGGGGATATTATAGTAACTACCTAATCATGGGGTCCCTAAGTAGTTTGAGTAGTTTGCAAGGGGATAGGAAATTACTGAAGATGTGGCCTAGCACATACTTAGAATCTTGGATTAAGAGCTTGACAAATGAACTTAGTGGAAATTCATCAGACTAGAATACAAGCAGATATTGTAGATACTGAAGGCCAAGGTAAAAGTATTTCAAATGGGATTAACTACTTCACTAGTAATTCTACTAAAAAAACATGGATACTATACTCTTTAAAATCCTCTCTAGAGGAGAACTTCCATTCTCCAGCTACCTCTACACCCACCTTCTACAGCCGAGAAACACCTTCAGCAAAGTGGCTGGATATAAAATTAACTCAAAGAAGTCAGTAGCCCTCCTTCGTGGAGATGATAAAGGAGCCAAGAAAGAAATTAGGGAAACAACACACTTTACAATCACCATGGATAATATAAAATATCTTAGAATAATTCTAACCATGCAGGTGAAAAATCTGTATGACAAGAATTTCAAATCCCTAAAGAACAAAATCAAAAATGTCAGGAAATGGAAAGATCTCCCATTCTCATGGATAGGTAGGATTAATATAGGAAATTGGCCATCATGCTAAAGCAAGTTATAGATTGAGTGCAATCCCCATCAAAATTCCAACACATTTTTTATAGACCTTGAAAGAGTAATTCTACGTTTCATATGGATAAAGAAAAAACCCAGGATACCAAATGTAGTAAATATATATATATAAAAATTCTGGTGCAGGGTTTCTATGTTCCTTTAACCATTTATTTTCCCAGATGAAAGCACACATACAGCCTTTATATTTTTAAATATGCCTGAGGCAGCACAATAGCTGGGCAACTGCCTGCCCTCCATGCTGTTAGAATCTACCTTCCCACTGTAAGTCCAAGTCATCACTCACTATTTCTATGTTCCATCTGGCTAGCTCTTTGCTCCAATTGGCCAGCCCACATGGCCACATTTTTCTTTATTCCTACTCCATGGTGACTGTCTCTCTCCATCATCATCCTTTTTCTTCCATGGTAACTTCTTCTTTCTCTCGTCTCCCTTCCTTGTAGTCTCCTCCTTCTAAGCCCATGACAACCTCCTCCCAGCCTATGTCTCTTCATTTGGTCTCCCTAGCTATTGGCAATTAGCATCTCTATTATAATTATTATTATTATCATTATTATTATTGCTTATTTTATTTATTTACATTTCCAATGTTTTCCCCCTTCCCAGTGTCCCCTCCACAAACCCCCTATCCCATCCCCTTGTCCCCCTGCTTCTATAAGTGTATTTGCCACCCACCCACCTACTCCTGACTCATGGCCATAGAATTCACCTATGCTAGGGCATCTAACCTTCATAGGACCAAGGACCTTCCCTCCCATTGACATTATTCATTAAACAGCATTACCTTGGGGGCCGAGTCATAGGAACTACATGCAGACTCCAGGTTTTATGGGCCTGTGCATAGAATTACAATAGACAGTAAGAGACAAAACCACAACAAGCAAAAGCAATCCTGAACAATTAAAGAACTTTGGGAGGAATCACCATTTCCTACCCTAAGCTGTACAAGAGAACAATAGTGCTAAAATTTTTGTGGTATTGGTACAGAAACAGATACATTTAACAGCAGAATCCAATTCAAGTCCCAGAAATAAACTCACATACCTATGGATACTTGATTTTTGATAAAGAAGACAAGGCCATACAATAGAAAAAGAAAGATTCTTCAACAAAGGGTGCTGGTCTAACTGGATCTCTACATATAAATGAATGAAAATAGACCTATATTTATCACCCTGCACAAAACTCAAGTCAAAGTGATTAATGACCTCAACATAAAACTGGATATACTAAATCTCACAGAAGAGAAAGTAGAAATACCCTTGAACACATTGGTACAAAAGTCAACTTCTGAACAAAACATTCGTGGCTCATGCTCTAAGATCAACAATTTATAAATTGACCTTCATGAAACTATAAAACTTCTGTAAGGCAAAGGACACTATCAATATGACTAACCACAGGCTACAGATTCACCACTTCTTCATCTGACAGAAGGGTAATATACAAAATTTGTAAAGAACTTAAGAAGTTAGATACCAACAACGTAAATATCTCAATTAAAAATGGTGTACAGAGTTAAATAGAGAATTCTCAACAGAGAAATTTCCAATGGCCAAGAAGCACTTACAGAAATGTCCAAAGTCCTTAGTCATCAGGGAAATGCAAATCAAAACAATTCTGAGATTCCATCTTATACCAGTCAGAATGGCTAAGACCAAAATCTCAAATGATAGCACATCCTCGTCAGGATATAAAGCAAGGAGAACACTTCTCTATTACTGGTAACATTGTACAAAGACTTTGGAAATCAATTTGGTGCTTTCTCAGAAAACTTAGAATACTTCTACCTAAAGATCCAGCTGTAATATTCCTGGGCATTTTCCCAAAAGATGCTCCACCACCCCATAAATACACTTACTCAACTATGTTCATAGCAACTTTATTCGTAACAGCCAGAAACTGCATACAACCTAGACATCCGTAATGGATAAAGAAAATGTAATCTACACAATGGAAGAAATACTATTCAGCTATTAGAGACATCATGAATTTTGTAAGCAAATTTATGAAACTTGAGAATATCATTCTGATTCAGGTAACCTAGTCCCAAATGTCATGGATGGTATATACTCACTTACATATTAGACATAATGTACAGTCTATCCATGCTACACTATTCAGACACAAATAAGGTAAACAAGAAGGAAGGAAGATACAAGCAATGATGCTTGAATTTCACTTAGAAGGAGAAATAAAATAGTCATAAGAGTCATATAGAGGAAGGGAACTATGTGGGAGAGGGTATTTGGGAGTAGTGGGGGGTTTATTATCTGGTATGCAGAGAGACAGGAGAAATGGGCAGATGGATGTGAAATGAATGGTAATATGCAATTACAGGATTGCAGAGGTGAGGGACATCTCCTGCATATAACAGAGATATGAGATAAGGGAGATGCCCAAGAATCAATGGAGTGACCTTAGCTGTGACTCACAGCATTGTAGATATAGAACCTGAAGAGATCACTACCACCTATAGTTAGGCAGAAAACCCAGTGGAGTGATAGGGACAATCACTCCAATCCAACAACAAAACTTTTAACCCAAAATTTATTCTGTCTACAAGAAGTGCAGACACAGGGATGGAGCAAGGATTGAGGGAACAGACAACCAATAACTGGCCCAACTTGAGACCCATCACATGAGTTATCATGAATCTCTGACACTACTAATAATACTCTGTTATGTCTGCAGACAGGAGTCTAGCATGCCATCCTCTAAGAGACTCCACTCAGCAGCTGACTCAGACATGCAGGCATCCACATCTGAACTATGGATGGGGCTTGGGGACTTTTATGGAAAAGTACAGAGTATGATCATGGCCCCAAAGGGGATAGGAACACCACAAGAAGACCAACAGCATCAACTAAACTGGATATTAATTAGCCCTGAAGCTCTGAATACTGAAGATACAATTAGCATATCAAATTATTTCCATGAAGAAGGAAGAAGAGGGCCCTAATCCTGGAAAGGCTTGATCCAGCATTGTAGGGGAGTACCAGGACAGAGAAAGGGGAGGGGGAAAGATAGGAGAATGGATGGAGAGAAGAGGACTTGTGGGGCATGGGGCATATGGGGAGGGGGGAACTGGGAAAGGGGAAAGCTTTTGGATTGTAAAGAAAGAATATATATATATATATATATATATATATATATATAAGCACAGCATTTGGACTAAAGCATGGATTTTTATGGCCAATTTGAGAAAAGCTTAGTGAAATTTGTGATCAAACAGAACAGAAATATTAGAAAAATTGAAACATTCAATTGGGCCAGAAACAATTACAGTGTAAAATTGTAGACAAAGAGTATATGGCCATAAAAGAGTTAGTACCTTATAATGGAATTGAATTATTAGTGACTGGGAGATGGATGTCACTTTGTTTTAGTGGTGTACCTATTGCTAAGTATCCCATGCTCTTATAAGTGACTTCACATTCCTGTTCATGTAGCAATCCTAATAAAAGGATTCGATGAGTCTTTGTGCCATTTACCTTTTTCTCTTTCTCTCTGTCTGTTTCTGTCATTATTGTTGTCTCTGTCTCTGTCTCTGTCTCTGTCTCTGTCTCTCTCTCTCTCTCTCTCTCTCTCTCTCTCACACACACACACACACACAAGACATGAAAGTAGGACAGGAACTCTTTTGGAAGAAATATTTCTGTGGGAGAAGAGTGCTGAAAGACTATATTTGGAGATGAAATTACTAAAATGCATCATATACGTGCATAAAACTGTCCAAGAGTTGAAAAATGAACAAGACAAAAGGAGCGAGGTGCTGTACATGATATAATAGGAAAGGTGACTTGACTCATCTCTAGAACTAAGCAGATCTTACCCATCACAGCAGGATCAAAGGGTATGGATGAGTAAATTAACTTCCTTGAGAAGAGAGCACTTCTGAGACACACTAACTGCACAGGACATTGTTCCCTATGATTTATGTCATCATGCTCAACTACCAGGCAGTTAAAGGGGGACTTGTTTGATAGTTAAATGGGCAACAGATTTTTGCATCATGTATCCTTTGTTGGTATCTAGACTACAATATTCATGCAATCACTGAACCTACTCTCCAGAATGTCAGACAATTGCAATGTAAGTTGCAAGTCAATATTTTGACATGTGTTGTGTTTTTGTATCTCAAGCCCTTGAGAAGGTAATGTGTTAAAGCATGAGATTAAAAACTAAGGCAAAGCAGTGACCATGGGAAGTTTGCCATGCCAGGAAAGCACAGGAATTAAATGGAGCAATGTGCCCAAGACTGTGGGCACAGTAGCTACAAACCAGAGGAGCATAATGTCAAGGCTTCTTAAGCACATTGGAAATCTGATCCCACACCAAATATTCTGGATGCTGGGTATGAAGCTATGAAGTTTAATGTTTGTTCTGGTGCACTTTAATCTTGTTTTGTTTTATCTTTCCTTGTAATTCTCCCACTTCTACCCCTTTGGAACTGGGAACCTTACTCTGAACTACTATATTTTAGAAGTATGTAAATTCCTTTGTAGCTTCATAGAATTGACAGCAAAGAGTTTGCCTTGATCACTGAAGCAACATTGAATATGAGCTTTGAATAGTTCTGGGACTGTAAAGACTGAGGAGAAGGTGAACAGAAAGCATTTTAAATTATGAGAGGATAGAATATATGATTTAGGGAGATGCGTTTGGATATGAGGGTGGTGATGGGTTGACTTATGATGATTAATTTTGATTGTCAGTTAGATTTAATTACTAAAGGCTTAGAAGATGAGTAATGCTCAGTGATGGGTGTGTTTGTTTCAATAGGTGATTAGATCATGAGACATTTGACACCATGAGTCATTTAAGCCATCTATAAGTTTAAAATCAGATTTGATTATTAAATGGTGGCTGACTTCCTGTCTGTTTGGAGGCAATTAATCATGAAGGCATGCTTTGGGGATTATGTTTTTTTCTGACCATTTTTTTTATTATGGTTCTAGTCTATGTGCTATAGATGTGCTCTGAGATACGAATATATTTAGGCTCTGAGATGTGAATATATTCAGGCATAATGGTGCTTTGTTCAAGGACCTTGAGCCAATTGCCATGAACTGAAGCCCTGAGAATACAGGCAAAATGAATCATACACTTTTACATCATGGTCTCTGGTAATTTGGTCACATGTATGCAAAATCAATTGATATACTTGTACATCACAACTTAGAAACAACTTAGATCTGGTTTCTTAGAAAAACTATTTTTGGGTACATAACACTCTTCCCAGTCATCATGGCTTTAAGTCATTCTAACTATCAAAAATATTTAAATATACTAGAATGAAGATCCAGTAGAAAAAAATATTGCTGGAGACTTTCATGAGTTCTGGTATTCAACAAACCACTTTAAGTAAATTTGGCAAAGGGCATTGTAATCAGTGCAGTCTCATGACCATCTAACAAGAAGGATGAGTATAAAGAGGGTTGTGATATAAATCTTTTATGAATGATTACCAGCCTATTTTGCCCTCAAAAATAAATTGTTTACTAAATTCCTCAGTTTAATATTTATCTGGAATGTTATTATCTAAAGTCTTATAAGGGTCCAGGAATCACAGAAAAATGATACCCCAGACTCAAACAATATGCACACTAAGGGAATTCAGGGGTAGGTGACCTTATCTCCTTCGATGTCTTAGGGGCATTTCAAAACCATTATTGGGGCATGGGGGCTGGGAGCTGTGGTTGAGGAATTCCAGGATATTCCAAGATAAGGAATTGTGGCCTTATCTTGCTCTGTTTCTTAAGGACATTCTTGAACTATTACCCAGGTCTGAGGGCTGGAAACTGTTGCTGACACGTTGTCCTTGCTTCAGGCCAGGTGGTGGGTGCAGTGTATGACCAGTTGCTGAAGCCTGGGTTTTTAGGCCTAATCTCCTGAACCGCCAATTTGAAGCTGGTCTTGGAGTCAGCCTGTCTCATCACACTTACAGTCTCAAATTTCTCTTTTGTGGTCAGTTACAGTATTCTAATTAGACTGCAGAGTTGCTGTTTATTTGCATTTGTCCCAATAATTGTGACACTTGTTCCTTTATCTTTTTTGGTTTTGTTCCATTATGAGAAGTAGGGAATTCAATATTCTGTTTAAAGAAAGTTAAATGCACATGATTAAAACAAGGCCTCCAGTCTTCTTTGTAAATGCCTTGAATGATGCTACCTGGCTTGGGAAGTCATATATGTAACTGAGAGATGAAGCGACATCAAGATTTACTCAGCATTGCGTCATCTTGCCTGTGAACTGCAGCATCCTTAGTGTCTTTTACAGCATAATTGGAAATAATTTATGCTTAATGGAGTTATGATAAAACGATCACTAGAAAATGAAATAGTAAAATAGATTGTAATAGGCAAAGTAAGATCACTGGAATATAACACTATATCTTAGATTATAAGTACCCAGAGAATCCATAGCACAATTGCAAGATAATATGAACTTATTAGTTTACTTGCTTCTCTCCTTATATTATTTCAAAGAAATTGTTGTTTGAATAAATATCTGGGTAAACAATTATTACTTCCATCTTTATTCCTGGGTTTATATAACTGCATTTTCTAATGGGGAGATTTGACAGGGAGAGGAGAAGATTAACTTTATCAGAATCCAATGTCCAGAAAAGGGCTTTTTTATAGACTGTGCATTTGCATTCAAATCAAAAGATCTTATTCTGAACCCTGATATTAAATTGTCTGTTTGAAATCCTCCATCAATTGCCTTTCAAGAAACATAACTTCCTTCTTTATTCAAATGATAAATCAAGAGCTCATAGTTTCCTTCTTTTCATTCAAATGAGGTTTTTCAGTTCTGCATTTATCAGTGGCAGCTAGAACCATATGATATTAGTTGGGAAAAGCAATTGTTTATTTTTCTTCATTAAAAAAAGTACATATGTACTGGAAATTTTCATTGAAGAGTAGATATTTTAAGTTGCTTTTAGTTAAATGAAAGAGATAGAATTTAATTTATTAGAGTAGCTATGCTTGATTGGCTTTGTGTGTAATTGTGCTGATGGCCAGCAAGTGAGAGGTGTCTCTAGCCCAATGGCCACGGCAAGCTGAAGTAAGAAACCTTAGCAAATTGGATATCAAGCTAAATGTAAGACCAAAGTGCATCCCAGTCACATCCAATGTATAAAGGGCATTCATGTTGGACTAGGAATTGATTCTGAGACAACAATGGAAGAAATACCTTTTTCCTTAATGGAGAGCCTCCTACTGGAGAAAATTGACATTTATGATAGTAAAATTACAATAATATGAGAGTTGTTGAAGTTTGGACAAATTCTATAGTCCTTAATATTGAACACATAAACTTAAGCCAATTAAGCATAGTTAAGAAAATCATTTGTATTTATTCAGGAAACACCGAGGACAGAAAAGTGTTTGATGAGCAGCTCAAAACACTTACACACAAACAGTGAATTGTCAAAATATGTTGAAATGCAGCATTATTTTGGGAAAAGGGTATGATCTCTGGGATGCTTAGAACATGAGATGTCTGTAACAGGGACCATTGGGTTTGTTTTATCTGGTTTTGTACCAATGTCTATATCCCAAATGCTCTGCACCAGGTGATTTTAGAAAAGATGCAGATGACAAAAATGATAGATGTTATTCCCTGGTGGGACTTTAGGCACAGTATTCAACTGGCAGTCACACCATACTTAGAAGGAAACTCGGCTACTTTTAGAGATCTTGTTCTGCCACACACACAAAAGAAGGGCAGATGTCATTCAAAAATATCACTTGTTTTGTATTTATCAGATGCCTAATGTTGTCATAGGAAGATACTTAAGTGAGCGTAGTATGTATTTGGGGTCCTGCTATGGATCCATGTCCTTCACTCCTTCCCTCTCAGGGTAGACAGATGCCATGGCACAACAGGTTGGATGAAGAAGAGTCTGGAACAAATGCTGTTCTGTAGGATCCTTGTCTAGTCATCTTCTATGTAACAGCTCTTCGAGGTGATCCTAGCTTGTTCATAAAAATTTATTTGGGGTGTGTTTGTAGGCATGTTCTTTATTCAGAGTAAATCAAGAGTTATATAGTTTTAGGGAAGGGGGAGGGATATCTAGGGTGGGCAAAGATCACCAGATGAAAGTTAAGGTACTGAGATGCTTCATTAGCATGGGGAGGCATTCGAGGAATCTCTGGTGCTTGCTGATCAGGTTTCTTCCTTCCTTTCTTCCTTCTTTCCTTTCTTTTTTTTATTTTATTTAATCTTTTATTTACTTTTTTCACTCCACATTTGATCCCTCTCCCAGGCCACCCTCTGACTGTTCCCCTTCCCATACCTCCTCCCTACCTCCTGTCTCCACAAGGATGTCCCACCTTACCACCGCCCACCATACCAGACCTCTCCAATCCATGGGGCCTCCATTCTCTGGAGGGTTAGGTGCAGCTTCTCTGACTGAACCCAGGCCTGGCAGTGCTTTGCTATATATGTGTTAGAGGTCTCATATCAAGTGTTGTACACTGACTGGTTGGTGATCTAGTGTCTGAGAGATCTCAGGTCCAGTTTAATTGAGACTTCTGGTCGTTCTACAGGGTCACCCTCCTTCTCAGCTTCTTCTAGATTTTCCTTAATTCTGCTAATCCATGAGCATGGGAGATCTCTCCATTTTCTGAGATTTTTGATTTCTTTCTTGAATGTGATTGTCATACAGATCTTTCACTTGTTTGGTTAGAGTTACTTCAAGATATTTTATATTGGCCAGTCAGGAGAGGCTCACCTCCATTTGGGTTTCGGACTCCAGACAGATCGGACAGACTGAGATCAGCCTGGGCAGCGGCACCACATATCCAGGTCCTGCAAAAGGCTAGAGGGGCTTCCGGGCGGCCAGCTGGGAGAAATCGTTGTGCTCCGGTGAATCCAGCGGGCCCCAGCAGGAGCCTTCGGGTGCCTGCTTCGGGATCTGAACAGCCTGGGCAGCAGCACCCTGTCTACAGGCAGTGCAGGAGGTAAGCTGTGCACCAGAGGCCAACTGGGAAGGGGCAGCTTGCACTGGTGAGTCAATCACTGACAAGACAAACTAACACCAGTGAGAACTAGATGGCAAAAGGCAGACTCAGGAACGTCACTAACAGAAATCAAGGCAATATGGCAACATCTGAACCCAATTCTTCTCTACCAACATGTCCTGGATACCCCATCACACCAGTAAAACAAGATTTGGATTTAAAATGACTGGTCATGATGCTGGTACAGGAACACATGAAGGACATACTTAAAGAAATTCAGGAGAAAATGGATCAAAAGGTAGAAGCCCTTGCAAGGGAAACACAAAAAGCACTGAAAGAAATCCAGGAGAATACAAAAGCCAACAATGAGGAAACGCAAAAAACACTTAAAGAAATACAGGAGAACTTTGGTCAACAGGCTGAAGTCATGAAAGAGGAAACACAAAAATCTCTTAAAGAATTACAGGAAAGCACAAACAAGCAAGTGAAGGAGCTAAGCAAAACCATCCAGGATCTAAAATCAGAAGTAGAAACAACTAGGA
Organism: Apodemus sylvaticus; assembly: GCF_947179515.1. NCBI lineage: Eukaryota > Metazoa > Chordata > Mammalia > Rodentia > Muridae > Apodemus > Apodemus sylvaticus. Next base: position 76,947,642 of record NC_067476.1, read on the forward strand.
AAACTCAAAGGGAGACAACTTTGGAGATAGAAAGCCTTGGGAAGAAATCAGGGGACAGAGATGCAAATATCAACAACAGAATACAAGAGATAGAAGAAAGAATCTCAGATGCTGAAGATTCCATAGAAACCATGGACTCAACAGTTAAAGAAAATGTAAAATGCAAAAAGCTTGTAACCCAAAATATCGAGGAAATCCAGGACACAATGAGAAGACCAAACCTAAGGATTATATGCATAGATGAGAGTGAAGATTTACAACTTAAAGGGCCAGAAAATATCTTCAATAAAATTATGGAAGAAAACTTCCCTAACCTAAAGAGAGAAATGCCCATGAATATACAAGAAGCCTACAGAACTCCAAACAGACTGGACCAGAACAGAAATACTTCCCGTCACATAATAATCAAAACAACAAATGTTCTAAAGAAAGAAAGAATACTAAAGGCAGTAAGAGAAAAAGGCCAAGTAACATATAAAGGAAGACCTATCAGAATCACAGCAGCCTTTTCACCTGAGACTATGAAGGCTAGAAGGTCCTGGGCAGATCTCATGCAGACCCTAAGAGAACACAAATGCCAACCAAAACTACTAACTATATCCAGCAAAACTCTCAATCACCGTAGATGGAGAAACTAAGATATTTCATGACAAAATCAAGTTTACCCAATATCTATCCACAAACCCAGCCCTACAAAGATAATAGGAGGAAAACACCAATACAAGGAGGGAAACTTCACCCTGGAAAAAGCAAGATAGTAACCTTTGATCAAACCCAAAAGAAGTTAAGCAATCAAATTTAAAAAATAATGTCAAAAATGATAGGAAGTAACAATCACTATTCCTTAATATCTCTTAACATCAATGGACTTAAAGCCCCAATAAAAAGACACAGACTAACTGAATGGATACGTAAACAGGACCCTACATTTTGCTGCTTACAGGAAACATACCTCAGGGTCAAAGACAAACACTACCTTAGAGTAAAAGGCTGGAAGACAATTTTACAAGCAAATGGTCTCAGGAAACAAACTGGAGTAGCCGTTTTAATATCAGATAAAATTGACTTTCAACCCAAAGTCATCAAAACAGACTCTGAGGGACACTTCTTGCTGGTCAAAGGAAAAATACAACAAGAAGAACTCTCAATCCTGAACATCTATGCTCCAAATGCAAGGGCACCCTCTTTCGTAAAAGAAACGTTATTAAAGCTCAAAGCACACATTGCACCTAACACAATAATTGTGGGTGACTTCAACACTGCACTTTCCTCAATGGACCGATCAGGAAAACAGAAACTGAACAGGGACACAATGAAACTAATTGAAGCTTTGCACCAATTAGATTTAACAGATATATATAGAACACTCTATCCTAAAGCAAAAGAATATACCCTTTTTCAGCACCTCATGGTACCTTCTCCAAAATCGACCATATAATTGGTCACAAGACAGACCTCAACAAATATAAGAAGATCGAACTAATCCCATGCCTCCTATCAGATCACTATGGAGTAAAAGTGGTCTTCAAGAGCAACAAAAACAACAGAAAACACACATACACGTGGAAACTGAACAATATTCTACTCAATGATACCTTGGTCAAGGAAGAAATAAAGAAAGAAATTAAAGACTTTTTAGAACACAATGAAAATGAAAACACAACATACCCAAATCTATGGGACACAATGAAAGCAGTGCTAAGAGGAAAACTCATAGCCCTGAGTGCCTCCAAAAAGAAAATGGAGAGAGCATACATTACCAGTTTAATGACACACCTGAAAACCCTGGAACAAAAAGAAGCTATTTCACCCAGGAGGAGTAGAAGGCAGGAAATCATCAAACTCAGGGCCGAAATCAATCAAGTAGAAACAAAGAGAACCATACAAAAAATTAACAAAACCAGGAGCTGGTTCTTTGAGAAAATCAACAAGATAGATAAACCCTTAGCCAGACTGTCCAAAGGGCACAGAGAAAGTATCCAAATTAACAAACTTAGAAATGAAAAGGGAGATATAACAATGGAAACTGAGGAAATCCAAAAAATCATCAGATCCTACTACAAGAGACTGTATTCAACCCAACTGGAGAATCTGGAGGAAATGGACAATTTCCTTGACAGATACCAAATACCAAAATTAAATCAGGACCAACTAGACCATCTAAACAGTCCCATAATGCCTAAAGAAATAGAAGGAGTCATAGAAAGTCTTCCAACCAAAAAAAGCACAGGACCAGATGGTTTCAGTGCAGAATTCTATCAGACCTTCAAAGAAGAGTTAACACCAATACTCTTCAAACTATTCCACAAAATAGAAACAGAAGGAACACTACCCAATTCCTTCTACGAAGCCACAATTACGCTGATACAAAAGCCGCACAAAGATCCAACAAAGAAAGAGAACTTCAGACCAATTTCCCTTATGAACATCGATGCAAAAATACTCAATAAAATTCTTGCCAACCGAATCCAAGAACACATCAAAACGATCATCCACCATGATCAAGTAGGCTTTATCCCGGGAATGGAGGGTTGGTTCAATATACGGAAATCCATCAATGCAATCCACTACACAAACAAACTCAAAGAACAAAACCACATGGTCATTTCATTGGATGCTGAAAAAGCATTTGACAAAATTCAGCATCCTTTCATGCTTAACGTCTTGGAGAGAACAGGAATTCAAAGCCCATCCCTAAACATAGTAAAAGCAATATACAGCAAACCGGTAGCCAGCATCAGACTAAATGGAGAGAAATTTGAAGCAATCCCACTGAAATCAGGGACCAGACAAGGCTGCCCCCGTTCTCCTTATCTTTTCAATATTGTACTTGAGGTACTAGCTCGGGCAATTCGACCACGTAAGGAGGTCAAAGGGATACAAATTGGAAAGGAAGAAGTCAAACTATCATTATTTGCAGACGACATGATAGTCTACCTAAGTGATCCAAAAAACTCCACTAGAGAGCTCCTACAGCTGATAAACAACTTCAGCAAAGTGGCAGGTTATAAAATCAACACAAGCAAATCAGTGGCCTACTTATACTCAAAGGATAAGCAGGCTGAGAAAGAAATCAGGGAAATGACCCCCTTCACAATAGCCACAAACAGTATAAAGTATCTTGAGGTGACACTTACCAAACATGTGAAAGATCTGTATGACAAGAACTTCAAGACTCTGAAGAAGGAAATTGAAGAAGACCTCAAAAAATGGGAAAACCTCCCATGCTCATGGATCGGCAGAATCAATATAGTTAAAATGGCCATTTTGCCAAAAGCAATATATAGATTCAATGCATTGCCCATCAAAATCCCAACTCAATTCTTCACAGAGTTAGAAAGAGCAATTATCAAATTCATCTGGAACAACAAAAAACCCAGGATAGCTAAAACTATTCTCAGCAACAAAAGAAAATCTGGGGGAATCAGTATCCCTGACCTCAAGCAATACTACAGAGCAATAGTGTTAAAAACTGCATGGTATTGGTACAGTGACAGGCAGGAGGATCAATGGAACAGGATTGAAGATCCAGAAATGAACCCACACACCTATGGCCACTTGATTCCTGACAAAGAGGCTGAAAACATCCAATGGAAAAAAGATACCCTTTTCAACAAATGGTGCTGGTTCAACTGGAGGTCAGCATGCAGAAGAATGCGAATTGATCCATCCTTGTCTCCTTGTACTAAGCTCAAATCCAAATGGATCAAGGACCTCCACATAAAGCCAGACACTCTGAAGCTAATAGAAAAGAAACGGGAAGACCCTTGAGGACATCGGTACAGGGAGAAAGTTTCTGAACAGAACACCAATAGCGTATGCTCTAAGAGCAAGATTTGACAAATGGGACCTCATAAAATTACAAAGTTTCTGTAAAGCAAAGGACACCATCCAGAGGACAAATCGGCAACCAACAAACTGGGAAAAGATCTTCACCAATCCTACATCAGATAGAGGGCTAATATCCAATATATATAAAGAACTCAAGAAGTTAGACTCCAGAAAACCAAACAACCCTATTAAAATATGGGGCACAGAGTTAAACAAAGAATTCTCACATGAAGAACTTCGGATGGCAGAGAAGCATCTTAAAAAATGCTCAACTTCATTAGTCATTAGGGAAATGCAAATCAAAACAACCTTGAGATTTCATCTTACACCAGTCAGAATGGCTAAGATTAAAAATTCAGGAGACAGCAGGTGTTGGAGAGGGTGTGGAGAAAGAGAAACACTCCTCCACTGCTGGTGGGGTTGCAAATTGGTACAACCACTCTGGAAATCAGTCTGGCAGTTCCTCTGAAAACTGGGCACCTCACTTCCAGAAGATGCTGCTATACCACTCCTGGTCATATACCCAGAGCATTCCCCACCATGTAATAAGGATACATGTTCTACTATGTTCATAGCAGCCGTATTTATAATTGCCAGATGCTGGAAAGAACCCAGGTATCCCTCAACAGAAGAGTGGATGCAAAAAATGTGGTATATCTACACAATGGAGTACTATTCAGCCATTAGAAACAATGAATTCATGAAATTCTTAGGCAAATGGATGGAGCTAGAGAACATCATACTAAGTGAGGTAACCCAGACTCAAAAGGTGAATCATGGTATGCACTCACTAATAAGTGGTTATTAACCTAGAAAACTGGAATACCCAAAACATAATCCACACATCAAATGAGGTACAAGAAGAAAGGAGGAGTGGCCCCTTGTTCTGGACTCAGTGAAACAGTATTCGGCAAAACCAGAACGGGGAAGTTGGAAGGGGTGGGTGGGAGGACAGGGGAAGAGAAGGGGGCTTATGGGACTTTCAGGGAGGGGGGGCTAAAAAAGGGGAAATGATTTGAAATGTAAATAAAGTATATTGAAGAAAAAAAAGAAAAAAAAGAAACTAAACAGCCTGATTTCTGTAACCCAGACGTATGGAAAAAACAAAGATATTTTATATTATTCCTGGCTATTGTGAAGGGAGTTGTTTCCCTAACTTCTTTCTCAAGTTGTTTATCATTTGTATAAGGGAAGATTACTGACTTATTTGAGTTAATTTCCCACCACGTTTTTTTTTGTTTTTTGACATCTTGAGAACAGTCTTATTTTTTTCAGTGCAGAATTCTTTTTTTTAATTGCTTTTTATTCGATATATTTTTTATTTACATTTCAAATGATTTCCCCTTTTCTAGCTCCCCACTCCCTGAAAGTCCCATAAGCCCCCTTCTCTCCCCGCCCCCCGTCCTCCCACCCACCCCTTCCCACTTCCCCGTTCTGGTTTTGCCGAATACTGCTTCACTGAGTCTTTCCAGAACAAGGGGCCACTCCTCCTTTCTTCTTGTACCTCATTTGATGTGTGGATTATGTTTTGGGTATTCCAGTTTTCTAGGTTAGTATCCACTTATTAGTGAGTGCATACCATGATTCACCTTTTGAGTCTGGGTTACCTCACTTAGTATGATGTTCTCTAGCTCCATCCATTTGCCTAAGAATTTCATGAATTCATTGTTTCTAATTACTGAATAATACTCCATTGTGTAGATATACCACATTTTTTGCATCCACTCTTCTGTTGCGGCATACTTGGGTTCTTTCCAGCTTCTGGCAATTATAAATAGGGCTGCTATGAACATAGTAGAGCATGTATCCTTATTAATTGGTGGGGAATCCTCTGGGTATATGCCCAGGAGTGGTATAGCAGGATCTTCTAGAAGTGAGGTGCCCAGTTTTCTGAGGAACCGCCAGACTGATTTCCAGAGTGATCTTACCAATTTGCAACCCCATCGTACCAATTTGCAACCCCATCAGCAGTGGAGAAGTGTTCCTCTTTCTCCACATCCTCTCCAAGACCTGCTGTCTCCTGAATTTTTAATCTTAGCCATTCTGACTGGTGTAAGGTGAAATCTCAGGGTTGTTTTGATTTGCATTTCCCTAATGACTAATGAAGTTTAGCATTTTTTAAGATGCTTCTCCACCATCCGAAGTTCTTCAGGTGAGAATTCTTTGTTTAACTCTGTACCCCATTTTTTAATAGGGTTGTTCGGTTTTCTGGAGTCTAACTTCTTGAGTTCTTTATATATATTGGATATTAGCCCTCTATCTGATGTAGGATTGGTGAAGATCTTTTCCCAGTTTGTTGGTTGCCGATTTGTCCTATTGATGGTGTGCTTTGCCTTACAGAAACTTTGTATTTTATGAAGTCCCATTTGTCAATTCTTGATCTTAGAGCATACGCTATTGGTGTTCTGTTGAGAAACTTTCTCCCTGTACCTTTTTTTTTTTTTAAATATTTTTATTTTCTACATTCTTTGTTTACATTCCAAATGATTTCCCCTTTCCCGGATTCCCCCTCCCCATATGTCCCATAAACCTTCTCTCCATCACTTCTCCAATCACCTCCTCCTTTTTCTTTGTCCTTATACTCTCTTCCCATGCTAGATCAATCCTTTCCAGGATAAGGACCCTCTCCATACTTCTTCATGGGAGTCATTTGTTATGCAATTTGTGCCTTGGGTATTCAGAGCTTCTGGGCTAATTAATATCCACTTATCAGAGATTGCATTCCATGTGTATTCTTTTACCTCACTTAGGATGATATTTTCCAGATCAAATCATTTGCCTAAAAATTTTGTGAATTCATTGTTTCTAATTGCTGAGTAGTATTCCATTGTGTAAATATACCACATTTTCGGCATCCATTCCTCCTTTGAGGGGCATCTGGGTTCTTTCCAGCTTCTGGCTATTATAAATAAGGCTGCTATGAACATAATGGAGCATGTGTCTTTATTGCATGCTGGGGAATCCTTTGGGTATATGCCCAGGAGAGGTATAGCAGGGTCCTCTGGAAGTCTCATGTCCACTTTTCTGAGGAATCTCCAGACTGATTTTCACAGTGGTTGTACCATCTTACAGCCCCACCAGCAGTGGAGGAGTATTCCTCTTTCTCCAAATCCTCGCCAACACCTTCTGTCTCCTGAGTTTTTGACCTTAGCCATTCTTACTGGTGTAAGGTAAAAATCTCAGGGTTGTTTTGATCTGCATTTCCCTAATGACTAATGATGTTGAGCACTTCTTAAGGTGCCTCTGGGCCATCCGAATTTCTTCAGGTGAAAATTCTTTGTTAAGATCTGTACCCCATTTTTAATGGGGTTATTTGGTTCTCTGGGGTCTAACTTCTTGGGTTCTTTGTGTATTTTGGATATTAGCTCTCTATCAGATGTGGTGTTGATGAATATCCTTTCCCAATTTGATGGTTGATGTTTTGTCCTTTTAACAGTGTCCTTTGCCTTACAGAAACTTGGTAATTTTATGAGGTCCCATTTGTCAATTCTTGATCTTAGAGCATAAACTATTGGTGATCTTTTCAGGAACTTTTCCCCTGTGCCCATGTCCTCAAGGGTCTTCCCCCGTTTCTTTTCTATTAGTTTCAGTGTGGTTTTACATGGAGGTCCTTGATCCACTTGGAGTAAAGTTTAGTACATGGAGATAAGAATGGATCAATTCGCATTCTTCTGCATGCAGACCTCCAATTGATCCAGCACCATTTGTTGAAAAGGCTATCTTTTTTCCACTGGATGTTTTTGGCTCCTTTGTCGAAGATCAAGTGACCATAGGTGTGTGGATTCATTTCTGGATCTTCAATTCTATTCCATTGGTCCACTTGTCTGTCACTGTGCCAATACCATGCAGTTTTTAACACTATTGCTCTGTAGTATTGCTTGAAGTCAGGGATACTGATTCCCCCAGAATTTCTTTTGTTGTTGAGAATAGTTTTAGCTATCCTGGGTTTCTTGTTATTCCAGGTGAATTTGAGAATTGCTTTTTCTAACTCTGTGAAGAACTGTGTTGGGATTTTGATGGGGATTGCATTGAATCTGTAGATCGCTTTTGGCAAGATGGCCATTTTAACTATATTAATCCTGCCAATCCATGAGCATGGCATATTTTTCCATTTTCTGAGGTCTTCTTCAATTTCCTTCTTCAGAGACCTGAAGTTCTTGTCATATTGATCTTTCACTTGTTTGGTAAGAGTCACACCAAGATACTTTATATTGTTTGTGGCTAGTTTGAAGGTTGCCGTTTCCCTAACTTCTTTCTCAGCCCGCTTATCTTTTGAGTATAGGAAGGTAACTGATTTGCTTGAGTTGATTTTATAACCAGTCACTTTGCTGAAGTTGTTTATCAGTTGTAGGAGTTCTCTGGTGAAGGTTTTTGGGTCACTTAAGTAGACTATCATGTCACCTGCAAATAGTGATAATTTGTTTTCTTCCTTTCCAATTTGTATCCCCTTGACCTCCTTATGTTTTCTAATTGTTCTAGCTAGAACTTCAAGTACTATATTGAAAAGATATGGAGAGAGAGGGCAGCCTTGTCTAGTCCCTGATTTTAGTGGGATTGCTTCAAGTTTCTCTCCATTTAGTTTGATGCTGACTACCGGTTTGCTGTATATTGCTTTAAGGATGTTTAGGTATGGGCCTTGAATTCCTGTTCTTTCCAAGACTTTTAGCATGAAAGGATGCTGGATTTTGTCAAATGCTTTTTCTGCATCTAATGAGATGATCATATGGTTTTTTTCTTTGAGTTTGTTTATGTGGTGGATAGCATTGATGGATTTCCTTATATTGAACCATCCCTGCATCCCTGGGATGAAGCCTACTTGATCATATTGGATGATCATTTTGATGTGTTCTTGGATTCGGTTGGCAAGAATTTTATTTAGTATGTTTGCATCGATATTCATAAGGGAAATTGGCCTGAAGTTCTCTTTCTTTGTTGGATCTTTGTGTGGTGTTGGTATCAGTTTAATTGTGGCTTCATAGAATGAGTTGGGTAGAGTTCCTTCTGTTTCTATTTTGTGGAATAGTTTGAAGAGTATTGGTGTTAGGTCTTCTATGAAGGTCTGATAGAACTCTGTACTGAAGCCATCTGGTCCCGTGCTTTTTTTGGTTGAGAGAATTTCTATGATCATTTTTATTTCTTCAGGTGTTATGGGACTGTTTAATTGATCTATTTGATCCTGAATTAGTTTTGGTGTTGGATATCTCTCTAGGAAACTGTCCATTTCCTCCAGATTCTCCAGTTGTGTTGAGTATAGGCTTTTGTAGTAGGATCTAATGATTTTTTGGAATTTCCTCAGTTTCTGTTGTTATATCTCCCTTTTCATTTCTAAGTTTGTTAATCTGGATACTGTCTCTGTGCCCTTTTGTTAGTCTGGCTAAGGGTTTATCTATCTTGTTGATTTTCTGAAAGAACCAGCTCCTGGTTTTGTTTATTCTTTGTATGGTTCTCTTTGTTTCTACTTGATTGATTTCAGCCCTGAGTTTGATGATTTCCTGCCTTCTACTCCTCCTGGGTGAAATAGCTTCTTTTTGTTCCAGGGCTTTCAGGTGTGTCATTAAGCTGGTAGTGTATGCTTTCTCCATTTTCTTTTTGGAGGCACTCAGGGCTATGAGTTTTCCTCTTAGCACTGCTTTCATTGTGTCCCATAGATTTGGATATGTTGTGTCTTCATTTTCATTGTGTTCTAAAATGTCTTTAATTTCTTTCTTTATTTCTTCCTTGACCAAGGTATCATTGAGTAGAATATTGTTCAGTTTCCACGTGTAAGTGTGTTTTCTGTTGTTTTTGTTGCTCTTGAAGACCACTTTTACTCCATAGTGATCTGATAGGAGGCATGGGATTAGTTCGATCTTCTTATATTTGTTGAGGTCTGTCTTGTGACCAATTATATGGTCGATTTTGGAGAAGGTACCATGAGGTGCTGAAAAAGGGTATATTCTTTTGCTTTAGGATAGAGTGTTCTATATATATCTGTTAAATCTAATTGGTGCAAAGCTTCAATTAGTTTCATTGTGTCCCTGTTCAGTTTCTGTTTTCCTGATCGGTCCATTGAGGAAAGTGCAGTGTTGAAGTCACCCACAATTATTGTGTTAGGTGCAATGTGTGCTTTGAGCTTTAATAACGTTTCTTTTACGAAAGAGGGTGCCCTTGCATTTGGAGCATAGATTCAGGATTGAGAGTTCTTCTTGTTGTATTTTTCCTTTGACCAGCAAGAAGTGTCCCTCAGAGTCTGTTTTGATGACTTTGGGTTGAAAGTCAATTTTATCTGATATTAAAATGGCTACTCCAGCTTGTTTCCTGAGACCATCTGCTTGTAAAATTGACTTCCAGATTTTACTCTAAGGTAGTGTTTGTCTTTGACCCTGAGGTGTGTTTCCTGTAAGCAGCAAAATGTAGGGTCCTGTTTACGGATCCAGTTGGTTAATCTATGCCTTTTTATTGGGGCATTGAGTCCATTGATGTTAAGAGATATTAAGGAATAGTGATTGTTACTTCCTCTCATTTTTGACGTTATTTTTTAAATTTGATTGCTTAACTTCTTTTGGGTTTGATGAAAGGTTATCTTGTTTTTTCCAGGGTGAAGTTTCCCTCCTTATTTTGGTGTTTTCCTCCTATTATCCTTTGTAGGGCTGGGTTTGTGGATAGATATTGGGTAAACTTGGTTTTGTCATGGAATATCTTAGTTTCTCCATCTACGGTGATTGAGAGTTTTGCTGGATATAGTAGTTTTGGCTGGCATTTGTGTTCTCTTAGAGTCTGCATGAGATCTGCCCAGGATCTTCTAGCCTTCATTGTCTCAGGTGAAAAGTCTGCTGTGATTCTGATAGGTCTTCCTTTATATGTTACTTGGCCTTTTTCTCTTACTGCCTTTAATATTCTTTCTTTGTTTAGTACATTTGGTGTTTTGGTTATTATGTGACGGGAAGTATTTCTGTTCTGGTCCAGTCTGTTTGGAGTTTTGCAGGCTTCTTGTATATTCATGGGCATCTCTCTCTTTAGGTTAGGGAAGTTTTCTTCCATAATTTTATTGAAGATATTTGCTGGCCCTTTAAGTTGTAAATCTTCACTCTCATCTATGCCTATAATCCTTAGGTTTGGTCTTCCCATTGCGTCCTGGATTTCCTGGATATTTTGGGTTACAAGCTTTTTGCATTTTGCATTTTCTTTAACTGTTGAGTCCATGGTTTCTATGGAATCTTCAGCATCTGAGATTCTTTCTTCTATTTCTTGTATTTTGTTGTTGATATTTGCATCTATGTCCCCTGATTTCTTCCTAAGTCTTTCTATCTCCAAAGTTGTCTCCCTTTGAGTTTTCTTAGTTGTTTCTACTTCTGATTTTAGATCCTGGATGGTTTTGCTTAGCTCCTTCACTTGCTTGTTTGTGCTTTCCTGTAATTCTTTAAGAGATTTTTGTGTTTCCTCTTTCATGACCTCAGCCTGTTGACCAAAGTTCTCCTGTATTTCTTTAAGTGTTTTTTGCATTTCCTCATTATTGGCTTTTGTATTCTCCTGGATTTCTTTCAATGATTTTTGTGTTTCCCTTGCAAGGGCTTCTACCTTTTGATCCATTTTCTCCTGAATTTCTTTAAGTATGTCCTTCATATGTTCATGTACCAGCATCATGACCAGTCATTTTAAATCCAAATCTTGTTTTTCTGGTGTGATGGGATATCCAGGGCATGCTGGTAAAGGAGAATTGGATTCAGATGTTGCCATATTGCCTTGATTTCTGTTAGTGACATTCCTGCATTTGCCTTTTGCCATCTAGTTCTCTAGTTAGTTTGTCTTGTCAATGCTGGACTCACCAGTGCAAGCTGCCCCTTCCCAGGTGGCCTCTGGTGTACAGCTTACCTCCTGCACTGCCTGGAGACAGGGAGCTGTTGCCTAGGCTGTTCAGATCCTGAAGCAGACACCTGAAGGCTCCCGCTGGGGCCTGCTTGATTCACCAGAGCACACTGACTTCTCCCCGCTGGCTGCCCGGAAGCCCCTCTTGCCTCTTGCAGGACCTGAAGATGTGGCGTTGCCACACAGGTTGATCTGGATCTGGAAGTGGAGAGATATGAGGGCTCCTGCCAGAGGCCTCAGGTCTGGAACCTAAGCTCTGTGCCACCAGAGCAAGCAGTGCGCTCCCAGACTTCCTCTGGGTGCACACCAGGTCTCCAGCACTTCGTGGAGACTGAGTTTTGCGGCCCAGGCCGTTCAGATCCCAAAGCAGACACCTGGAGGCTCCTGCTGGGGCCAGCTGGATTCACCAGAGCACACTGACTTCTCCCCACTGGCCTTCCCGAAGCCCCTCTTGCCTCTTGCAGGACCTGGAGTTGTGGTGTTGCTGCCCAGGCTGATCTGGATCCAGAAGCAGAGAGATCTGAGGGCTCCCACCAGAGGACTCAGGTCTGGAACCTAAGCTCTGTGCCACCGGAGCAAGCTGTGTGCTCCCAGACTCTCCCGCCACTTTTCTGAAGTTGTTTATCAGCTGTGGAAATTTTTTGGTAGAAATTTTTGGGTTGCTCATGTATACTATCATGTCATCTGTTAGTAGTGATACCTTCTTTTTCTTTGCAAATTTGTATCCCCTCGGGTCCTCCCACCTTCTACCTCCCAAGGTTGTCTGTTTCCCTTCTTTCTGCTGACCTTCACCCTCCTTCCCTTCTTCCCTTCCTCCCTCCCTCCCTCCTTGTGGTTGTTTTCTTCTCCCTCCCAAGTGGGATTGAGATGTTCTCACTTGGGCCCTTCAGCTTTTTAACCTTTTTTTGAGTTCTGTGGACTGTACCTTGAATATTCTTGAATATTGTTGAATATATCTTTTTTTAAGGCCAACATTCACTTATTAGTGAGTGCATTCCATGCATGTCCTTTTGATTCTGAGTTACCTCATTCTGTATGATATTTTCTAGTTCTATCCATTTGCTTGCAAAACTCAGGATGTTCTTGTTCTTAATAGCTAAGGAGTATTCTGTTGTGTAAATAAACCACATTTTTTTGTATCCATTCTTCTCTGTGGGACATCTGGATTGTTTCCAGTCTCTGGCTAACACAAACAAGGCCACTATGAACATAGTGGAACTCGTGCCCCTGAGGACTGGTGGGGAATCTTTTGGGTATATTTCCAAGAGTGGTGTAGCTGGGTCTTCAGGTAGTTCAATTTCCAATTTTTCTGAGACCTTCAGATTGGCTTCCAGAGTGGTTGTGCCAGTTTGCAATCCCACCAGTGTTTCTTTTTCTCCATACCTTTGCCAACATCAGATCCTACTACAAAAGCCTACACTCAACAATACTGAAAAATCTGGATGAAAAGGATCATTTTCTAGACAGATACCACATACCAAAGTTAAATCAAGAACAGGTAAACTCTCTAAGCAGGCCCCATGTCTCATAAGGAAATAGGATATGTCATTACAAACTCCCAACCAAAAAAAGTCCACGGCCAGATATCTTTAGTGCAGAATTCTACCAGACCTTCAAAAAAGACCTAATACCAATATTTCCCAAACGATTGCATAAAATAGAAACCGAAGGAACACAACTCCCTTCATTCTATGAAGGCATAATTACTCTCATACCTAAACCACATAAGGACACAACAGAAAAGTATTTCAGACAAATCTTGCTTATGAATATTGATGAAAAATATGCAATAAAATTCTTGCAAACCAAATCTAAGAACACATCAAAACCATCAATCACCACGATCAAGTGGGCTTCATCCCAGGGATGCAAGGTTGGCTCACTATATGAAAATCCATGAATGTAATCCACTACACAAACAAACTCAAAGAAAAAAATCATATGACAATCTCCTTAGATGCATTTGACAAAATACAGCACCCTTTCATGTTAAAAGTATTGGATGTATAGCGGGGTCCTCTGGTAGTATCATGTCCAGCTTTCTGAGGAACCACCACACTGATTTCCAGAGTGGGTGTACGAGCTTGCAACCCTACCTGCAGTGGAGTAGTGTTCCTCTTTCTCTACATCCATGCCAGCACCTGTTTTCTTCTGAGTTTTTGATCTTAGCCATTCTGACTGATGTGAGGTGAAATCTCAGGGTTGTTCTAATTTGATGACTAGCATATTGATGGTGCTAGTCATCAGTAGCATCCTGGTGACTAAGTATGCTGAGCCTTTCTTTAGGTGCTTCTCTGCCATTTGATATTCCTCAGGTGAAAATTATTTGTTTAGTTCTGTACCCCATTTTTAATAGGGTCATTTGGCTCTCTGGAGTCTACCTTCTTGAGTTCTTTGTATATCTTAGATATTAGCCCTCTGTGGGATGTAGGGTTGGTAAAGATCTTTTAATTAAAAGTAAAAAGTATTGGAGGGATCAGAAATTCAAGGCCTATACATAAACGTAATAAAAGCAATTTACTGAAAACCAACAGACAATATCAAATCAAATGGAGAGATCCTTGAGGAAATCCCACTAAAATCGGGGACAAGACAAGGATTCACACTCTCTCCACTATTCTATATAATACTAGAAATTCTAGCTAGAATGATAGGACAGCTGATCTGGCTCCTTATCAGGAGAAAGCATGCCTCTTAGATGACATTCTGCAGGTGGAGGGTATGGGAGTGTGTAGCTTCTCCACTCAGATTAGAGAAAGAAAAGCCTTTTTTTGGCAAAGGGAGTCTCCCATTTCATGCCAAACTCAGAAGGTTATCTGGAAAACAGTAGACTTTGACCTTTATTAGCTGGGTCCAACAAGTAACCTTGATGTTTGATAACAAAATCCTCACAGGAATCTTGAATATGCAGACTCATCTCAGGTACCAAATTGCTCATACAAAGCTGTGGGGTTAAAATGGATGGAACAAGCCAGGAAATATTGCCCCAAGACAGCTCATCTTGAAAGTACAGCAATGGGGTTGAAATACTGGCTTTTCCCCCTTTGATAGCTTTGTTTTTCAGCTTATGGGAAGTAGCAACTCTCTTTATAGCAGAAAAGGGCAGAGATGAAAGTGTTGACTGAAATGTGGGACTTTGAATTTGGTACGCTGTAAGGAATTTTCTTTCTGGCCAATGATTTTGATTAGAGATAAAGCTGCAGGTTGGCATGACCATCTTTTTCATTTTTAGTTGCAGTGAACATTGTTGTTGACTCTACCTCAAGTGGAGCTGTTGTAGTGAACTCTACCTCAAGCACCCAGTTCTTTCCCAATACATTGTTGCTAAATGAATGAGAAAATAGTGTAGCACATATAGCAATTGTTATACTGTGTCATGTGGTCTATACCCCTGAAGAGCAGTGAAGACACGGAGAAAGATATGAGTCATCCATTGTAGAATATACAGCCTCAGATCAACTGTTACTCATGTAAACTAATTCTTTTAGGTAGGACTGATTGAAAACTCTCCAGATACATCCACCTGAATTTTCTGGATTTGTAAGTGAATAAATTATTGATTGTTTTAATATGTATAATTTTGTTGTTGCTTACTAGATAGCAGTATAAAGCTGTATCACTCTGTATCATTCCCCGCCATATATCTCTAGTCTAGTTAATTATCTGGTACAAAATTAATCCATTAATTAATTAATTAGTTGCCTTTACGGACTACACCTTTATTTCTTAAAAGAACAACTTGAGGGAAATATTATTCTCATTATCCCATTATGTATAAAGAACTAAGTTTAGAGAGAAAAAGGAACTGGTCTAAATTGCAACACCAACAGAAAACAGATGGCATGCACAGATTAGGTTAAATCAAGAAGAATTATTAGTACAAGGACTACTTCCAAATGCATGGTGAAGAAGTCTATAAAATGAAATTTTGCTTCCATCCACAGGTTTTGAAAGTAAAGAAGAATAAATAACAAAAACAATGACTATTACAACACCCCCCCACACACACACACACAGAGGAGCATTGAGAGGATTATCTGCTTGCTTAAATGTCAGTAATTGTTAACTTGGTACTTAAAGGGACGGGGATGTGGACAGTTAATGACAGAGTCTTATTTTCTTTGTCTATTAACTTCTTACTATATTTTCATGGACATATTTATAAAAAAAAATCTTAAATTTTTAAAAAAATATGCCTCTGAATAGGATGCCTTTCTCTTCCTTATAAAAATGTACCACCTTCTTGGAGAAACTGTTTAGAGTTACAAATGTGCACATTCTTCTAGCACACAGTGGGACTGAGCAGTTGGAGAGGGTTTTCTGCCAGACTGACAAGCACACAGCATGTATTTAGCCACGTGGGTTTAGGTATCAGATGCTTACAATATTAGAACTGGTTTCTAACTCTTTTCACACTCATGTTTCAGAAGAGGAAGTACATAAAATCATCTTATGTTACTGATGCTTATGTTACTAATGTTCTTTGCACATTAGCATGAGTTTTAGTCCCAGAGTCGTGCAGGAATGTAGGGACGGTTTCTCAAGGTAAAAAAGTCAATTTTTATGTGCACGTGCCCGCGCACGCGCACACACACACACACACACACACCAGCACAAACACATGATTCTTATGATACTTACATTCTGAGTGTCCTAAAAAGGACAAGCCCTCCATGTTTGAGATTATTTGATAACTGATAATTAATCTTGTTTTGAATAAGATGAATGCCATTTTTTCATTCTTATAAAAGAAGAAAAGAGATGCCATGAGATAAGGTTTTGAAATAGCTACCTTCACTCTAGATGGTCAATTTTATTTTATAAAATGAAAACAGAAGCAGAGTGAATTTCTAGTAAAGAACTTTGTCCTAATGGTTCATAGAAAAAATTCTGCACTTCTGGTTTGCAGTACGAAAAGGTTGGCTCAATGAGAAAAAGTGATGTTGTGTGTTGATCTATTCCTACCTTCTCTCCTGAGAGGTATGCCAATATTATCCAAATTGTCAATGATCCCACTTCCACATCTATCACAATAACAAAATTCTATTGTTTTAGTTTATCTCAGAGAACTGGAGCATGTTAAAACCGCATACTGAACAAATCCTCTGTTGCTGTTATTCACTGCTTTCCTTTTCAACAAGTTCAAACATTTGAGACACATAGAAGAAGGGTAGGAAGGGAGAGATGGAGGGAGGGAGGGAGGGAGGGAGGAAGGGAGAGAGAGAGAGAGAGAGAGAGAGAGAGAGAGAGAGAGAGAGAGAGAGAGAGGGCAAACATATGGCTTGTTTCTTTAAACAAATACTGTTATTCTTGATAGCTTTCACTTTGAATCCTGAACACTATGCTGGAGACTCTGCCAGGGCATAACAAATACAGAGCTGGACACTTTCAACCAACGATTGAACTGAGCACAGGGTACCGGATAGAGGAGCTGGAGAAAGGACACAAGAAGCTGAAGGGGTTTGCAGTGCCATAGGAGGAGCAACAACATGAACCAAATACCCCCAAAGTCCCCAGGAACTAAAGCACCAACCAAAGAGTACACACAGAGGGATCCACGGCTCCAGAGGCATGTTCAGCAGAGGATGACCTTGTTGGATGTCAAAGGGAGGAGAGGCCCTTTGTCCTGAGAACGCTCGATGCCCCAGTATAGGGGACTGCCAGGACAGGGAAGTGAGAGTGGGTGGATAGGTGAGCAGAGAGAGGGGGATGGGTTAGGTGATTTTTTGGGGAGAAACCAGGAAAGGGGACAACATTTGAAATGTAAATAAAGAAAGTATCTAATAAAAAAAAAGAAGAGAAAATTTGCACAAACTGACCACAAAGATTCTACACCTTGTGTGATATTCCTTTGTGTTTTTTGCCTAGAAAGCAAAGGGTTGCAGTGTGTGTATCCCTGAGATACCAGACCCAGAGTAAGTCATGTTTAATTCATAAAATCCTGGTCTTTAATAATCATGAATGGCAAGAGGAGCCTGGCCTGAGTTATACAATTTATAATGCACAAACCTCACTGCCTCATCTTTTTATTTTATTTTATTTTATTTTATTTTATTTTATTTTATTTTATTTTAGTTTAGTTTAGTTTAGTTTAGTTTAGTTTTTGCAGTGGGCTAAGAGGTTAGGTTAGAGGAAATGGATCAAAGAAGGTGTGAAGTGGAGTGACTTGCCAGTCTTCTGCCCTGAATGTGAGTGGCCATTAATATATAGCTAATGTTCACAGGAAAAGAAACACCCACATGGAAGTAAGAAGTAAAGGAAACAGCATCATCTACATGGGGGACTTCAAATCCAAACCATTGAAGGGATTTTTTATTTTGTAATATTTGCTTTTATTTCATATGAATTAGTTGGCCTCAGATGTCTATGTACCAGGAACATAGAGTTGGGGACTATAGTTGGAACTGGAGTTACAAATGGTTGTGTGCTGTCAAGTGTTTGTCGAGAATTATTCCTTGCTCCTCTGGAAGAGCAACCATAGCTATTAATGTTTGAGCCATATATTTGTCCTTGAAGGAATTCTTTTATTTGCTTTTTTTTTCTGGCTAAATGAGCTCCTTCAATGGACTATGGTAGCCTCAAGTTGTACATTGACATAAACACCAACACTTCCTTTATTCTCCAGTTACATACTGCATATCTCTTGTTGTTTATTGGTTTTGAAGTACCTTGTCTCCACCAATGCTAATACACATATGCATGCTCAGAAGCTTGAGTCTTCCTTCAATCTAGAATTCTACCTCTTCTTCCCTTTCTTATCTTCTTTGTACTTTCAGAGAGGATGCTTCACTTTAGCTCTTGTTTGTGGATGTCATCTATAATCATGGCTAATTTAATAGATTGGCACAACCCTGATGCCAGCTAGAAGGGACATATGATACACTTTGACTGCTGATGCAATGCTGTGTTTTGTGAATGGTTTATACTCATTTACATTATTCAGAAAGGCCATTAAGAACAAGTCTTAATGATCTAGGCAGTTATAAATTAGAAGCATGTACTTAATGTGTTAATCAACAGCAGAGCATTTCTCATTCTGGAGTGTGACAAAAAGTTTTCATCATATTTGGTGTGTGGCAAGGGTCTGTTTTCATCATCTCCTGAGCATCTACGAGCTTACGTAGAAGGGAGCACAGAGGTAGGAAGTATGACCTCATGGAATATTTTTATTTACACACTAATTAACTTAAATAGGTTCATCATTTGTGTTTGTGTGTGTGTGTGTGTGTGTGTGTGTGTGTCGTATACAGGAATTAGAATTTTAAAATATATTGAATACAGGCTGAATTCAAACACTTAACCTATAGCAGGATAAAATTATCATACCTTAATTTTACTTCTTCATTTGTCATGTATACATGTTATTTACAAGACAACTTTACATGCAAAAGAATCTACATGAATGTTGTTTATTAAAACATAAAGCATTAGGTTTCTTTACATCATTTTTAAACAATTGCTTTTTGATGTTTCTCTCTTCCCTTTCCTCAACAATCCTCTCCATGACCCTGCACTCTTATACCACTAAGAAAGTTGTTTCTGCTTTCACATTGTAGGAATCTTTTGTCTTTTACCCTCCTTCACTATGTCTCATTCACTCCTCCTGCTCTTCTATCTGGTTTTATAACCTACACTCAGTCTCAGAATTATTTCTTTGTATACAAACACTAAAAGCCAAGATCTGAAAATGAGTTTAAACATGATAAATTTTGTCTTTCTTAGATTAATCATCATGCATACTTTGAATATCCATCTATTTTCTAACAGTTTCTGTTTGCCCTTCAGCTGAGTATGATTCTATGTTTCTATTGTGTGTGTGTTTGTATGTATGTATGTATATATATATATATATATATATATATATATATATATATATATATATATAAAACAAAACAGTTCTTATCAGTTCATCTATTGATGGATATCTGGGATTATTATTTTCTTTCTTTCCTACCATGAACAGAGCAGTAATAAACATGATATGTAATTTTCTCTATAGTGCCATATAGAGTTCTCAGTATATATGCCCAGGAATGTTATGGCTTGGTCTCATTATAGTTATACTTTAATAATTTGATTTTCTTGTGTATTTTAAAAATATTTTCTGGTTCTATAAACTCTGTACCATTTCACACCTACCAGCACACAGTCAGTTTCCTTGTTCTTCACCTCTTCACCAGTCTTAGTTGTCATTTGTGCGCTTGAACTTAATCGTCCTGACATGGGCTGAGGTAGAATTGCAGAATGAAAATGATTTTAATGCACATTTTCCTGATGCCTAACGATGTTTGACACTTTATAAAAGTATTTACTTGATCTCCGCTCCCGGTCAGACAGGACAAGCATCTCCAGGTACTGTGATATCCCTAGTTTAAGATCTCTGGGGATGCAGACCGCTGGGCAGCTACTTGTGCCCAGGACATGGGCAATTCAGCGGTTAGTCTGTGTGCCATCCAGGTGTGGGTCCTGTGCCATGCAGGGTATTCAGCACTTGGAGGAGCTCCCCACTGCCATCTTCGCTCCCTGACAGAGGAGACGGGCAGCACCAGATTCACAGAGACAACCCAAGTATAACAATGCTTGGGACAGGACATACCAGGACTCCAATGGGACCCAAAAGGAGGGCAGCACTTCAGCAATCTGTACCAGGGGAAAACAGTGGTGCGGAAATAGCCTTACTGGCTCACCGGAGGTTCAAGCACCAGCCAGTGAAAACAGGATCAACTAATGCCAGAGATAACAAGATGGCAAAAGGCAAATGTAGGAGGTTACTAACAGAAATCAAGGCAATATGGCAGCATCTGAACATAATTCTCCAACAACAGGAAGTCCTGGATACCCCAACACACCAGAAAAACAAGATTTGGATTTAAAATCACTGGTCATGATATTGTTAGAGGAACACAGGAAGGACATAAATAAATCTCTTAAAGAAATTCAGGAGAAAATGGATCAAAAGTTAGAAGCCCTTACAAGGGAAACACAAAAATCATTTAAAGAAATTCAGGAGAATATGGGTCAAAAGCTAGAAGCCAATAAGGAGGAAACGCAAAAATCACTTAAAGAAATACAGGAGAACTTGGGTCAACAGGCAGAAGTCATGAAAGAGGAAACACAAAAATGTCTTAAAGAATTACAGGAAAACACAAACAAGCAAGTGAAGGAACTGAACAAAACATCCTGCATCTAAAAACAGAAGTAGAAACAACTAAGAAATCAAAAGGGAAACAACTTTGGAGATAGAAAACCTTAGGAAGAAATCAGGGGCCATAGATGCAATATCAACCACAGAATACAAGAGATAGAAGAAAGAATGTCAGATGCCAAAGATACCTTAGAAACCATGGAACCAACAGTCAAAGAAAATGCAAAATGCAAAAAGCTTGTAACCCAAAACCCAGGAAATCCAGGACACAATGAGAAGACCAAACCTATGGATTATACGTATAGATGAGAGTGAAGCTTTACAAATTAAAGGGCCAGAATATATATATATACACACACACACACACATACATATATATACATATATATAACATATATATATACATATATATACATATATATAACATATATATATACATATATATACACACACATATATAACATATATATACACACATATATACACATATATAACATATATATACATATATATACATACATATATATATATAACATATATACACATATATATATACATACATATATAACATATATACATATACATACATATATATATATATACATATATATATATATAAAACATTTCATCATAAAGCAAACGAATATACCTTTTTCTCACCACTTCATGGTACCTTCTCAAAAATCAATCATATAATTGGTCATAAGACAGATCTCAACAAATATAAGAAGATCAAAATAATCTCATGCCTCCTATCAGATCACTATGGAGTAAAAGTGGTCTTCAATAGCAACAGAAACAACAGAAAATCCACATATACATGGAAACTGAACAATACTCAATGATACCTGGATCAAGGAAGAGATAAAGAAAGAAATCAAACACTTTTTAAAATTTAATGAAAATGAAGGCACAACACACCCAAATCTATGGGACACAGTGAAAACAGGGCTAAGAGGAAAACTCATAGCCCTGAGTGCATCCAAAAAGAAACGGGAGAGAGCATACACTAGCTTAACAGCACACCTTAAAGCCCTGGAACCAAAAGAAGTTAATTGTTTTTGGTTTTTAATGAGGAGTAGAAGACAGGAAATCATCAATCTCAGGGCTGAAATTAATCAAGTAAAAACAAAGAGAACCATACAAAGAATAAGCAAAACCAGGAGCAGGTTCTTTGAGAAAATCAACAAGATAGATAAACCCTTAGCCAGACTAATGAAAGGGCAAAGAGACAGTATCCAAATTCACAAAATTAGAAATAAAAAGGGAGATATAAGAACAGAAACTGAGGAAATTAAAAAAAAATCATCAGATCCTACTACAAAAGCCTATACTCAACAAAAGTGGAGAATCTGGAGGAAATGGACAATTTCCTAGAGAATACCAAATACCAAAATTAAATCAGCATCAAATAGATCATCTAAACAGTCCCATAACCCCTAAAGAAGTAAAAGGGTTCATAGAAAGTCTTCCAACCAAAAAAGCACAGGACCAGATGGTTTTAGTGCAGAATTCTATCAGACCATCAAAGAAGAACTAACACCAATACTCTTCAAACTATTCCACACAATAGAAACAGATGGAACACTATCAAACTCATTCTATGAAGCCACAATTACACTGATACTAAAACCACACAAATTCCAGCAAAGAAAGAGAACTTCAGGCCAATTTCCCTTATGAATATTGATGCAAAAATACTTAATAAAATTCTTGCCAACAGAATCCAAGAACACATCAAAATGATCATCCACCATGAACAAGTAGGCTTCATCCCAGCGATACAGGGATGGTTCAATATAAGGAAATCCATCAATGCTATCCACTACATAAACAAACTCAAAGAAAAAGACCATATGATCATCTAATTAGATGCAGAAAAAGCATTTGACAAAATTCAGCATCCTTTCATGCTAAAAGTCTTGGAAAGAACAGGAATTCAAGGCCCATACCGAAACATCGTTAAAGCAATATACAGCAAACCGGTAGCCAACATCAAACTAAATGGAGAGAAACTTGAAGCAATCCCACTAATATCAGGGACTAGACAAGGCTGTCCTCTCTCTCCATATCTTTTCAATATAGTTCTTGAAGTTCTAGCTAGAGTAATTAGACAACATAAGGGGGTCAAGGGGATACAAATTGGAAAGGAAGAAGTCAAATTATCACTATTTGCAGATGACATGATAGTCTACTGAAGTGACATGAAAACCTCCACCAGAGAACTCCTACAGCTGATAAACAACTTCAGCAAGTGGCTGGTTATAAAATCAACTCAAGCAAATCAGTTGCCTTCCTATACTCAAAGGATAAGCAGGCTGAGAAAGAAATTAGGGAAATGACACCCTTCACAATAGCCACAAATAATATAAAGTATCTTGGTGTGACTCTAATCAAACAAGTGAAAGATCTATATGACAAAAACTTCAGGTCTCTGAAGAAGGAAATTGAAGAAGACCTCAGAAAATGGAAAAATCTGCCATGCTCGTGGATTGGCAGGATTAATATAGTTAAAATGGCCATCTTGCTAAAAGCGATCTACAGATTCAATGCAATCCCTATCAAAATCCCAACTCAGTTCTTCACAGAGTTAGAAAAAGCAATTCTCAAATTCATCTGGAATAGCAAAAAACCCAGGATAGCTAAAACTATTCTCAACAACAAAAGAAATTCTCCGTATCTTTTTAATGTAGTACTTGAAGTTCTAGCTAGAGAAATTAGACAACACAAGGAGGTCAAAGGAATTCAAAATGGAAAGTAAGAAGTCAAGCTATCACTATTTGCAGATGATATGATAGTATACTTATGTGACCCTTAAAATTCCAACAGAGAACTCCTACAGCTGATAAGCAACTTCAGCAAAGTGGCTGGTATAATGTTAACTCAAACATATAAGTAGCCTTCCTATACTCAAATGATCAGCAGGCTGATAAAGAAGTTAGGGAAATGACATGCTTCACAATTGCCACAAATAATATGAAGTATCTTGGTGTGACTCTAACTAAACAAATGAAAGATCTGTATGACAAGAACTTCAGGTCTCTGAAGAAGGAAATCGAAGAAGACCTCAGAAAATTGGAAAATCTTCCATGCTCATGGACTGGCAGGATTAATATAGTTAAAATGGTCATCTTGCCAAAAGCAATCTACAGATTCAACTCAATCCCCATCAAAATCCCAACTCAGTTCTTCATAGAGTTAGAAAGAGCAATTCTCAAATTCATCTGGAATAACAAAAAAACAAAACAAACAAACAAACAAACAAAAAAACCAAGGAAAGCTAAAACTATTCTTAGCAGTAAAAGAACTTCTGGGGGAATCACTATCCCAGACCTCAAGCAATAATACAGAGCAATAGTGCTAAAAAGTGCATGGAATTGGTACAGTGACAGGCAAGTGGACCAATTGAATAGGATTAAAGACCCAGAAATGAACCCATATATCTATGGTCACTTGATCTTCGACAAGGAGCTGAAACCATCCAGTGGAAAAAAAGATAGCCTTTTCAACAAATGGTGGTGATTTAATTGGAGGTCAGCATGCAGAAGAATGTGAATTGATCCATTCTTATCTGCTTGTAGTAAGGTCAACTACAAGTGGATCAAGGACCTTCACATAAAACCAGACACACTGAAACTTATAGAAAAGAAACTGTGGAAGACCCTTGAGGACATAGGCACAGGGAAATGTTCCTGCACAGAGCACCAATAGCTTATGCTCTAAGATCAAGGATTGACAAATGGGACCTCATAAAACTACAAAGTTTCTGTAAGGCAAAGGACACTATCAAAACGAAAAACAGCAACCAACAAATTGGGAAAAGATCTTCACCAACCCTACATCAGATAGAGGGCTAATATCCAATATACACAAAGAACTCAAGAAGTTAATCCCCAGAGAACCAAGTAACCCTATTAAAAATGGTCTATAGAGCTAAACTAAAAAAATTTCACCTGAAGAAATTCAGATGGCTGAGAAGCACCTTAAGAAATGTTCAATATCATTAGTCATTAGGGAAATGCAAATCAAAACAACCCTGAGATTTCACCTCATACCAGTCAGAATAGCTAAGGTTAAAAACTCAGGAGAGAGCAGGTGTTGGTGAGGATGTGTAGAAAGAGGAACACTCTCCCATTGCTGGTTGGATTGCAAGATGGTACAACCACTCTGGAAATCAGTCTGGTGGTTCCTCAGAAAACTGGGCATGACACTTCCAGAGGACCCTGTTATACCACTCCTGCGCATATACCCAGAGGATTCTCCGGCATTCGATAAGGACCCATGCTCCACTATGTTCATAGCAGCCTTATTTATAATAGCCAGAAGCTGGAAAGAACCCAGATGTCCCTCAATGGAGGAATGGATACAGAAAATGTGGTATATTTACACAATGGAATACTACTCAGCAATTAAAAACAATGAATTCATGAAATTTGTAGGTAAATGGTTGGACCTGGAAAGTATTATCCTAAGTGAGGTAACCCAATCACAAAAGAATACACATGGAATGCAATCACTGATAAGTGCATATTAATTAGCCCAGAAGCTCTGAATACTCAAGATACAATTAGCATATCAAATGATTCCCATGAAGAAGGAAGGGGCGGGCCCTGGTCCTGGAAAGGCTTGATTTAGCATTGTAGGGGAGTACCAGAACAGTGGGTGTTTGGGGAATGGGTAGAGAGAAGAGGGCTTATGGGACCTATGGTGAGGGGTGAACTTAAAAGGGAAAGCATTTGGAATGTAAACAAAGAATATAGATAATAAAATATAAATTAAAAAATAACAACAGGAAAAAAAGTATTTACTTCCCATTTGTGTTTCTTTTTGGGAAACTGTTGGTTCAGCTCGTTAGCCTATTAGTGTTTAACAGATATTTAGTTTGTTTGTGTGTTTGTTTAGTTTTGCAGTCCTTTTTGTGTCCTAGCACACTGTCTGAGGTATAGTTGTCAAATATGTTCTTCCATTCTGTAGACTATTAGCTATGTTGTTGTTTCCTTTGCCATATAGAGACCAATTTCATGTATTCTAACAGACTAATTCCTGTGCTACTTGAGTTCTCTTTAGAGAGTTCTTCCCTATGTACATAATTTGAAGTCTATTCTCTGTCCCAGGATCCCAGAATCACAGAATCACAGAGACAGTTGGACTCTGAGGAGTTCTGACACAACCAGGATCACAGGAAGGATGGCTCCAGTCAGAGACAACAAGGGTTGATAGTAGTAGAGATAACCAGATGGGTCCAGTCAGAGACAACAAGGGTTGGTAGCACTAGAGATAACCAGAGAGCAGGACGCAAGCATAAGAATATAAGCAACTGAAACCAAAGTTACTTGTCATCATTAGAACCCAGTTTTTTCCACCATAGCAAATCCTGGATACTCTATCACACCAGAAAAGCAAGATTAGGATTTAAAATCACTTTTCATGATGATGATAGAGGACTTTAAGAAAGACATAAAAAACTGCCTTAAAGAAATACAGGAGAACACAGGCAAACATGTTAAAGCCCTTAAAGAGGAAACACAAAACTCCCTTAAAGAATTACAGGAAAACACAATCAAACAGGTGGAGGAATTGAAAACAAAACCATCCAAGATCTAAAAATGGAAGTAGAAACAATAAAGAATCACAAAGGTAGACAAAGCTGGAGATAAAAAACCTAGGAAAGAGATCAGGAGTCTACGATGCAAGCATCAACAACAGAATACAAGAGATAGAAGAGAGAATCTCAGGTGCAGAAGATACCATATAAAAAACATTGAGACAACAGTCAAGGAAATGAACAATGCAAAAAGGTCCTAAACCAAAGCATCCAGGAAATCCAGGACACAATGAGAAGACCAAAACTCAGGATTATAGGTATAGAAGAGAGTGAAGAGTCCCAACTTAAAAAGCCAGCAACTATCTGCAAAAACTTTATAGAAGAAATCTTTCCTTACCTAAAAAAAGAGATGCCGATGAACATACAAGAAGCCTATAGAATTTCTAATAGACTGGACCAGAAAAGAATTCCTCCTGTCACAAAATAATCAAAACACCAAATGCACAAAACAAAGAATATTAAAAGCAGTAAGGGAAACATTTCAAGTCACATACAAAGGCAGACCTATCAGTAGTACACCAAACTTCTCAGTAGAGGCTATAAAAGCCAGAATATCATGAGCAGAGGTCATACACACCCTAAGAGAACACAAATTCCAACCCAGGATACTATACCCAGCAAAACTCTCAATTAACATAGATGGATAAACCAAGATATTATATGACAAAACCAAATTTATATAATATTTTCCAGTAATTCAGCTCTACAAAGGATAATTGATGGAAAATGCCAAAACAAGGAGGGAGAATACACCCTGGAAAAAGCAAGAAAGTAATCTTCTTTCTATAAAATCAAAAGAATATAGACACACAGAAATAATTCCACTTCTAACAACAAAAATAACAGTAAGCAACATTCACTTCTCCTTAATATCTCTCAACATCAATGGAGTCAATTCCCAACAGGACCCAGCATTTTGCTGCATACAGGAAACATACGTCAGTGACAAAGAGAGACCCTACCTAAGAGTAAAAGTATGGGAACTTTTTTCCAAGCAAACAGTCCCAAGAAATAAGCTGGAGTAGTCATTCTAATATTGAATAAAATTGACTTTCAAACAAAAGTTATCAAAAATATAAGGAAGGACATTTAATATACATTAAAGGAAAAATCTACCAAGGTGAACTCTCAACTGTGAACATCTATGCTCCAAGTGCAAGGGCACCCACATTTATAAAAGAAACTTTACTAAAGTTCAAAGAAAATATTGTACTTCACACAATACTAGTGGGAGACTTCAATAACCCACTCTCATCAATGAACATATCATGGAAGGAGAAACTAAACAGAGATTCAGTGAAACTAACAGAAGTTATGGAGCAAATGGATTTATCAGGTATCTATAGAACCTTTCATCCTAAAACAAAAGAACATATCTTCTTTTCAGCACCTCATGGTACTTTCTCCAAAATTGATCATATAACTCATAACAAAACAGGCCTCAACACATCCAAGAAGACTGAAACAATTCCATTCATCCTATCAGGTCATCATGATCGAAGGCTGGTCTTCAATAACAACAAAACTAACAGAAAATCTACATAGACATGAATGCTGAAAAACACTCTACTCAATATTACCTTGGTCAAGGAAGAAATAAAGAAATTAAAGACCTTAGAATTTAATGAAAATGAAGGCACTACATACCAAAATGTAAGGGACACAAAGAAAGTAGTACTAAGAAGAAAATTCATAGTTTGGAGTTCCTCTAAAAAAAGAAACAGGAGAGAGCACACGGTAGCAGATTGATAACACACCTGGAAGCTCTAGAACAAAAAGAAGCAAATACACCCAAGGGGGCAGATGGCAAGAAATAATCAAACTCAGGGTTGAAATAAACCAAGTAGAAACAAAAAGAACTATACAAAGAATCAACAAAACCAGGAGCTGGTTCTTTGAGAAAGTCAACAAGATGGATAAACCTTTAGCCAGACTAAGCAGAAGACAGAGACAGTATCCAAATCAGAAATTAAAAGGGAGCCATAACAATGGAAACAGGAAATTCAAAAAATCATCAGATCCTACTACAAAAGCTTATACTCAACTTAATTGGAAAGTCTGGATGAAATGGACAATTTTCTAGACAGATGCCAAGTGCCAAAGTTAAACCAGGATCAGATAAACCTTCTAAATAGTCATATAACCCCTAAAGAAATAGCATCAGTCATTAAAATTCTCCCAACCAAATAGGGACAGGACCAGACGGTTTTAGTGCAGAATTC
Organism: Apodemus sylvaticus; assembly: GCF_947179515.1. Classification (NCBI taxonomy): domain Eukaryota; kingdom Metazoa; phylum Chordata; class Mammalia; order Rodentia; family Muridae; genus Apodemus; species Apodemus sylvaticus. The sequence goes on from NC_067476.1 coordinate 76,976,290, forward strand.
TATCAGCCAGACCTTCCAAGAAGAACTAATACCAATACTCTTAAAACTATTTTAAAAATAGAAACAGAAAGAACAATACTTAATTCCTTCTATTAATTCACAATTATGCTGACACCAAACCCACACAAAGATCCAACAAAGAAAGAGAACTTCAGACCAATTTCCTTTATGAATATCAATGCAAAATACTCAATAAAATTCTAGCAAACCTTATCTAAAAACACTTCAAAACAATCATCCATCATGATCAACTAGACTTTATCCCAGGGATGCAGGACTCATTCAATATACAGAAATCCATCAATGTAATCCACTATATAAAAATCCAAAAAGAAAAAAAAAAGCACACATGATCATCTAATTAGATGCTGAGAAAGCATTTGACAAAATTCAACACACCTTCATGATAAAAGTCTTGGAAAGGTTAGGAATTCAAGGCCCCTACTTAAACATACTAAAAGCAATATACAGCAAACCAGTTGCCAACATAATACTAAAAGCAGAGAAACTTGAAGCAATTCCATCTTCTTCCCAATGACATCTGGGATTAGTCAGTGCTGGCTACACTTTCCCTACAAATTCACCATAGTACTTAAAGTCATAGCCAGGGCAATTAGACAAAAAAATGAGGTCAAAGGGATACAAATTAGAAAGGAAGAAGTCAATATATCAATATTTACAGGTGATATGATAGTATACTTAAGTGACCCCAACAATCCCACCAAAGAAATCCTATAGCTGATAAACAACTTCAGCAAAGTGGCTAGATATAAAATTAATTCAAAGATATCAGTAGCTTTCCTAAATTCAAATGATGGATTGGCAGAGAAAGAAAGTAGGGAAATGACACCCTTCACAATATTCACAAATAATATAAAATACCTTGGTGTGACTCTAACCAAACAAGTGGAAAATCTGTATGATAAGAAATTCAAGTCTCTAAAGAAAGAAATTGAAAAAAGATTTCAGAATATAGAAAGATCCCCCATGTTCCTGGATTGGCAGGATTAATATAGTAAAAATGTCAGTCTTGTGGAAAGCAATCTACATATTCAGTGCAATTCATATCAAAATTCCAATTCAAATCTTCATATAGCTAGAAATAGCAATTTAAAAATTCATTTGGAATAACAAAAAATCCAGGATATCAAAAACTATTCTCAACAATAAATGAACTCCTGGGGAATCACAAGGCCTAACTTCAAGTTGTATTACAGATAAATCGTGATAAAAACTGTATGGTCTTTGTGCAGAAACAGGCAGGAATATCACTGGAATAGAACTGAAGACCCAGAAATGAATCCACACACTTATGGGCAATTGATCTTTGACAAAGAAGCTAAAACCATCCAGTGTACAAAAGACAGAATTTTCAACAAATGGTGCTGGCTCAACTGGAGGTCAGCATGTAGAAGAATGCAAATCAATGCACTCTTATTTCCTTGTACAAAGCTCAAGTCCAAGTGGATCAAGGACCTCCACATAAAACCAGATACACTGAAATTAATAGAAAAGAAAGTGGGTAAGAGCCTCAAACGCATGGGCACGGGAAAATTTCCCAAACAGAACACCAATGGATTATGCTATAAGACTAAGAATAGACAAATGGAATCTCATAAAATTTCAAACCTTCTGTAAGACATAGTATAAGGATACAATCATTAGGAAAAAATGGCAACCAACAGATAGAAAAGATCTTTTACCAATCCTACATCTGATAGAGGGTTAATATCCAATATATGAAAAGATCTCAAGAAGTTAAACTCCAGGGAATCAAATAACCTATTAAAAATGGGGTAAAGAGCTAAACAAAGAATTTTCAATTGACAAATATCGAATGGCCAAGAAACACCTAAGGAAATGTTCAACATCCTTAGTCATCAGGGAAAAGCAAATCAAAACAGCTCTGAGATTCCATCTCACAGCAGTTAGAATGGCTAAGATCAAAAATTCAAGTAACAGCAGACACTGGTGAGGATGTGGAGAAAGAGGAATACTCCTCCATTGTTGGTGGGATTGCAAGCTGGTACAATCACTCTGGTAACTAGTTTGGTGGTTCCTCAGAAAATTGGACATAGTATTACCTGAGGACCCAGCTATAACATTCTTGGGCTTACACACACACACACACACACACACACACACACACGCACACACACATGCACACACACGTGCATGTACACACGCACGCGCGCACACACACACACACGCACACACACACACACACACACACACACACACACATATATATATATATATATATATATATATATATATATATATATATATGCCAAAAAAGATGCTCCAACATATAACTAGGACACATATTCCACTGTGTTCATAGCACTCTTATTTATAATAGCCAGAAACTGGAAAGAACCCAGATGTCCTTCCACAGTAGAATGAATACAGAAAATGTGGTACTTTTACATAATGGAGTACTACTCAACAATTAAAAACAATGAATTTATGAAATTCTTAGGCAAATGTAAGGAACTAGAAAATATCATCCTGAGTGAGGATGATATCAACCCTGTCACAAAAAGAATATACATGATATGCATTTACTGATAAGTGGATGTTACTCTAAAAGGTTGGAAAACCCAAGGTTCAATTCAGAGACCACAGGAAGCTCAAGAAGAAGGAAGACCAAAATGTGTGTGCTTTGGTCCTTATTAGAAGGGGGAACAAAATACTCATGGGAAAAAATATGGAGACAAAGTGTGGAACACAGACTGAAGGATAGGCCATCCAGAGACTGACCCACTTGGGGATCCATCCCATGTACAGTCAGCAAACCTTGAAACTATTGTGGATGCCAAGAAGTGCATTTTTACAGGAACCTGATGTAGCTCTCTCCTGAGAGGCTCTGCCAGAGCCTGACAAATAAAGAAGTAAATGCTCAGAGTCAACATGGACTGACATGAGGTCCCCAATGGAGGAGTTAGAGAAAGGTCTGAAGAAGTTGAAAGGGTATAAAATCCAACAGGAAGAACAACAATATCAACCAACCAGGCACCCCAGATCTCCCAGGGACTAAACCACCAACCAAGGAGAGTACATGGTGGGACCTGTGTCTCCAGCTGCATCTGTAGCAGAGGATGGCCTTGTTAGGCATCAATGGGACAAGAGGCCCTTGGTCCTGAGAAGGCTTGATGCCGCAGTGTAGGAGAATGTGAGGGCAGGGAGGCAGGAGTGGGTGGGTGGGTAGGAGAACACCCTCATAGAAGTAGTGGGAGGGGAATGGAATAGGGGTCTCTGGGGGATTGGAAAAGTGGATAACATTTCAAATGTAAATAAAGAAAATTTCCAATTATAAATACTTAAATTAAAAATGTTTTGCTTTTAGAAAGTCTATGAAAAATTGTGTTGGAATTTTGATTAGAATTGTGTTGAATCTGTATTTTGCTTTCGGTGATATTGGCCATTTTTACTATGTTAATTCTTCTGATCAATGAACCTGAAATGTCTGTCCATCTTCTGGTATCTTCCTCAATTTTTTCTTCAGACACTTAAAATTTTTGTCATACAGATCTGTCAATTTCTTAGTTAGTTACTCTAAGATATTTTATATTATTTACGGTGATTTTAAAGGATGTTGTTTTCCCTTATTTCTATCTTTGTATCATTTGTATAAAGAAAGGCTACTGATTATTTCAGTTGGCTTTGTATCCAGCCAATTTGCTGAAGGTGTTAATGAACTATAGAAGTTTTGTGGTAGAATGTTTCGGGTCGCTTATGTATATTATTATATAATCTACAAATAGCAATACTTTGAACTCTTCCTTTACAATTTACATACTCTTGATCTCCTTTAGTTTTTCATTGCTCGAGCCAGAAGTTCAAGTACTCTATTGAATAGTAAAGGAGAGTGGGCAGCCTTGCCGTGTTCCTGATTTTAATGGAATTACTTTAAGTTTCTCTCCATTTAACTTGATGTTGGCTATTGACTAACTGTATATTGCCTTTACTATGATTAGGTAAGAACCTTGTATCCTTAATCTCGCTAAGACCTTTAACATGAAGTGTTGTTTGATTCAACATGAACAGCTTTTACAGCATCTAATGTAATGGTCATTGTTTTTTCTTTTCAGTTTTCTTATATGATGGATGAGAGTGATGATAGTATATTGCACTATCCCTGCATACCTGGGTTGAAGCCTACTTGGGCCTGGTCAATGGTATTTTGGATGTGTTCCTAGATTCATGTTGTACATATTTTGTGTATTTTTTGCGTTCACGAGGAAAATATGTTCTGACATTTTCTTCTTTGTTGAGTGTTTGAGTGGTTTACATATAAGGGTGACTGTGGCTTCACAGAATGAGCTGGGCAATGTCCCTTCTGTTTCTAGTTTGTGAAATAGTTTGAGGATTATTAGCATTAGTTTTTCTTTGAAAATCTGGTGGAATTCTAGTTAAACAATATCTGGCTCCTAAACTTTTTTTTGTTTGTTTGGTTGGTTTTTATTTCTTTTGGTTGGAACACTTTAGGGAATGCTTCTATTTCCTTAGTGGTAATAGGGTTATAGGACTATTTAAATTGTTTACATGATGTTGATGTAATTTATGTAACATATATATGTACACACACACACACACACACACACACACACGTGTGTGTGTGTGTGTGTGTGTGTGTGTGTGTGTGTGTGTGTGTTTGACATAACCACCAATATGTGAATTCAATGTTTTTCTCTTATTCTGCTTTGTTTTTATTTGGTATCATTTTATTTTATTGTAGGAGGAACTTAGCCAAGCAAACCCAGCTGCAATGCTGGTGAATGTGCCACTGATGCTTCTCCCTGAATCTGCAGAGGGGGCAGGTATAGTGGTTTGCCCAGTTCCTGCAATAGACCAGTCTTTTGCCACTTGCCTGACTCCTGAAGTTTGTGTCCTTGACTCTGCTCCATCTTACCCCTGCCTCCAAGAGTCTTGGTCAGGGTTGCAAGCAACATTATATTCTTATTATTTCTGATTATTTTTAGATACCTGTTTGCATCCCAAAGTGAGAGATAGAAAGAGTGTGGATTTGGGTGGATGAGGAAATGAGGAATAGGGGAAGATCTTTTTAGGGCAGGAGAAGAAACCATAATAAGAATATATTGCATTCAAAAATCTATTTTAATTAAAAAGGAAAGACAAATGTTGCAGGTTTTTCATTTACAAAGTCTAGATTAAAAATATATGGAGAATTTATTAGTAGAAGGAAACCAGTAGAAGTGGGAAAGATATGGAAAAGTGTTCTGGGTAGGTGAATATGAGCATGATGTCTTAGACAAGAAAATTATAAAGCAATTCTTTATTTTGTGAAATAGTGCATGTTTATAATTATTTAAATATTGTTTTATGCATTTATAATACTGTCTCCTTTGGCAACTGATTTTCATATTCACTTTAAAATATCTACAAAAATGTATGGCACTTTTGAGGGAGCCTTTTAATAGCATCAAGGAAAAATAAGTGCTAAATGCAAAGTGTGTTGTGGAAATTAATCTATGACAAGTTCTGTGAGACGTGTCACACCAGGAAGACATATGACTTTCTTTCTGAACACTAGCATGGTGTAACACATATTTTTGGTGTTGGCTGGACTGCATTTTGAAAGATTTGCCAATTTTTCAACCAATTCTTTCTCTACTGTAATTGGCAATTTCTATATGCTTTTGTAGTATATGATTTTTATAAATATGCATAACTTAATTTGTAGGTATAGTTTCTCAGAGGTATACAAACTGAAAAATACTGTATCCAGATCAATGTATTCAGTGACATTATGCATAAAAATTTAGTAAGAGGAGAATTTTGCCCACTAAACCCATATAATGTAATGCGCTTTTCAAAATTGTGGAAAACACTGTTTCAGTAGATTGCTCAATGGGTGGATGGAGAAGGCACAAGAAAACTTTACTGTGTTTTGAAAATTAAGCCAAACAGATGATGAAGAAAGAATGATTAATGTTGGATGGAGAATGAAACTCTTTTAGAATCACTTCATGTTCTTGGGTGCATAGATGTCACTAACCTCTAGAAGTCTAGACACTTACTGGCTTATTTTATGTATGTCTAATGTTTACCACTCATTAGAGCATATGCTGGTTGTTTTGCTCTAATGGTGATTTTTCTTTTCAATATATATTTGTCTAAATTATGTGTCATTCTGAAGGAAGCAAGAATGAGAAAATTCAATGAAGATGCTATTATAGGAAGAAGTAAAGCTTGCCAGTTTGAATTATCAGCCACTAACAACTTGGTGATCTTCATCAGACTCTGTTAACATTCACAACCTTGTTTTTTCAAAATCATATGTGGATAATTCCGTTCCTTATTGTTTGGTACCAACGATACTTTGTTTTTGTGTGTGTGTGTAAAACTAGAGAATGTGTAGAAGTGGCAGGTTGCCTCCCACACCTTCAGGTAATTAGTTCTCGCTTCATATTCAATACTCCTTTCTAAGATAGATGCTTTCTATTCATTTTCAAACAAGATAATTGCAATATAATAGCCTATGCTCATTTTAAAAACGCAGGCTGTGTGTCTGTTCCCCACATTTTTCTCATTCTTTTTTACAGCCTTTCTACTATTTGGTGCAAAACTGGACCCCAAACTGTCCAGGTTCTCAGCTTTTTTTCTCTCAGGAAGATGAAGCATGACATGCCAAGATCCAAGGATTTTATCCAAGAGTAATGTGAAAATACAAGGGGCAGTGTATACCAGGGCCAGGGTACACAATATCATTGACTTCAGTCCTCCTTTTATAGGGTAGGAAGTGGTTGCTAAGTATGAGTAGTGTTCTGCTTTGTAGACAGTCTTATGTTACATAAGTTTTCTTTACAGCACAGACCCTTTTGTTATAAAATGATACAAAGATGGTTTTTTCTCCAAAAGTTCATTTTAAGGGCACAGTTTGATTTAGTATACATGAACCCGAAACCAGTCCACACTTTATTAGTTCAACGCCTGTAGTTTCTGAACAGGTTCTAGGATGTATTTGGCAACAAAAGGAGAGTTACAAAGCGTTTTACCATGGCAAAAGCTCAGAGTAGACTTTCTGGTCTTCTGGCTCTATAATTAACTTTCTGGTCTCCCTTTCCCAGTATTCATTAAACATAAGGCACAGGTACAGGGCTTTAGATGTTTCCACTGGGACTGAGCATCCTCCAGCCATTTGTTCTTTGCATTTTGACCTGTTGTCATTTCCTGTAATGTTCCCATTTACTTCAAAGAGAAGCTTCCCACATGATGCTACAGTTGTCTTTGGGTATGAGAACTATTTAGATTGCAGTTAGTATTTACAATAGTTTATCAAGTATCATTAGAAGGTTTTGCAAAATGTCTAACATCACTAGCTTCAGTTATTTGGGTAGGTTTCTAATATCAAGCATGGTTTTCCTCCTATTGAGTGGACTTTAAGTCAAAGGTTAGCACTATGAAAGAGAGCCACTGTTATACATTTTGGGTTATCTTGACACACTGGCCATTGTTGTGGATCAGAGGCTGAGTATGACTATTTGTTAGTTCCTTCCTTGGCAGATTGCATAGCAACTCTCCATGAAAATTTGTCACCAGGGAGGCATTCAGGTCAGATACAGTTTGAACCCTCCATGTCTTATGTCTGAAGCTCTTTGTTTCTTCAGAAATATGGACTTACTTTCAACCTCTTAGAAGTAATCAAGGGCAACAATAATAGTCTATAATATTTTGAAAGTCTTTTGGATCTCTCTGATGGAATACTCAAAGATGGGATTCACTTGCCTAATACTTTGATAAAATGTTTATGCACATCTAAGAAAGTAATCAATCAAGTAAAGAGAGAACCCATTTAGTAGGAAAAAATATTTTCTACCTATACACTGGACAGAAAATTAATATCTAGAATCTATAAAGGAAAATAAACGACCCTATTAAAAAGTGGGTTCTGGATCTGAACAAAGGGTTCTCAAATGAAGGGATGACATGGTGTAAGAATTGTAACAAAAATGTTCATCATCAATCTTCCCTGCTTGCTGAGCCCTGTGGGCCAAGCCAAGCTGCCCTGAGTAGGTTTCTATCCCAGGAGACCTCCATTCTTCTGCCACCTCGACTCCCACTTTTATCAGACTTGCAACTCCTGAAACACACAGGTAAGCTTCCCTTCCCTCACCCATCTTCCCTGCTCTCTAAGGCCTTTGGGCCAAGCCAAGGTGACGTGAGCAGCATGCTATCTCATTGAGACCTCCATTATTTAGCAACTTCTCCATCCACCTTCATCAGAACTGAAGCTCCTGAACCAAGAATACCTGAAGATATGGAACCATACAGCCAAAGGATACACATCAGAGGCCTTCCACACCAGGACCATCAAGATCCAACCCCCTCCCAATACCTACTACAACAAGAACATCCAGAGACCAAAACCATTGAGATTACTAAAGGACCTCTAAAGAACCCAATCTACAAGAGCCAGGGTAATATGACACCTCCAAAGCACAGTTGCCTCGCCACTACAGAAAACTCTGGCTATCTTAATACAAACAAAACAAACAAACAAAAATCAAATCTTATACGGATGATACAAGGCTTTAAAGAGGAAATGAATACATCTCTTTTAAAAATACAGAAAAATATAATCACACAGATAGAGGTCTTTAGAAAGGAAACAAATCCCTTAAAGACATACAGGGAAATACAATTAAGTAGATATAGGTAATAAATGAAACTGTGCAAGACCTGAAGTGGAAACTAAAGTAATAAAGAAAACAAAACTGTGGAACTACTGGAGAAGGGAAGCCTAGGAAAGAGAGCAGGAACAAAAGATGTAAGCATCGCCACCAGACTATAGGAGATAGAAGAGAGAATATCAGGCATAGAAAAAAACAATAGAAGAAATTAATACATCAGTCAAAAAATACTAATTCTAAAGAATTCCAGACACAAAGTATCCAGGAATTCTGGGATAACATGAAATGACCTAGCCTAAGAATCATAGAAATAGAAGAAGATAAAAAGTTCAACAAAGTTATAGAAGATAACTTCCCAAAACTAAAGAAATAAATGCCTATAAACACATAAGAAGTTTATAGAAGACCAATTAGATTAGGTCAGAAAAGAAAATCCTCTTTCCACATAATAATCAAGATGCAGAATCTACAGAACAGAGAAAGACTATTAAAAGCAACAAGGAGAAAATCCCAGATAACATGCAAAGACAGACCTATCAAAATTACATCTAACTTCTCAAAAGAAATTCTAAAAGCTAGAAGGTCTTGAAACCTCTAACTGCCCTCCTTCCTTGGGTACCAACCTAGACTAGTATATTCAACAATACTCTCAATCATTATAGAGAAAACACCACATTTCAAGATAAATTCAAATTCCAACAATATCTATCCACAAATACAGCCATACAAAATACTAGAAGGAAAACTCCAACTGTGAATGATAACTACATCTAAGTAAAACATAGAAAATAAGTAATTCCATACCAGCAAAACCCAGAAAACACACACACACACACACACACACACACACACAAACCCCATGAACATAAAAATAACAGAAAATAATAAACAGTAGTCTTTAATATCTCTCAAAATCAATGGACTCAATTCCCAAAGAAAAAGATGCAGGTGAACAGAATGATTACAAAAACAGGATCAATCATTCTGCTGCATACAAAGAACACACCTCAGACATAAGGATAGATATCACCTTAGAGTAAAAGGCTTGATAAAAGTCCTCTAAGCAAAATGACCAAAGGAGCAAGCCAGAGTAGCCATTCTAATATCAAGTAAAATAGACTTTCAACCAAAGTTAATCAAAAGAGACAGGGAAGGATACTTCGTACTCATAAAAGGAAACTTCTAACAAGATGATACTTCAATTCAACACATTTATGCCCCAAACAGGAGTGTAGTTACATTTGTAAAAGAAACACTGCTAAAGCTTAATTTGTACATTGAACCCCACACACGAATATTGGGAAACTTCAATATACAATCTCAAAAATTGTCAGGTTGTTCAGATGAAAACTAAACAGAGAAATACTGAAACTAAGATGCATTATGAATCAATTGGACCTAACAGACATCTATAGAGTATTTCACTCAAATACAAAAAGATATATCCTCTACTCAGCACCTCATGGATCCTTTTCCAAGATTAACCTTATAGTCTGTCACAAAGCAAGCTTAAATAGACTTTTCTCAAGAAAATTGAAATAATGTATTGTATCTTATCAGACCAACATGGATTAAAGCTGGATTGCAACAAAAATGGAAACAACAGAAAGCCTACACACTCATGGAAATTAAACAACATTCTATTCAATGATCTCTGGGTCAGGGAAGAAATAAAAAAAGACTTCCTAGAATTCAGTGAAAGTGAATGTATGACATGCCCAAATATATGGAACACAATGAAAACAGTGCTAAGAGGAATGTTCATAGTACTAAAAATACTCTATAAGAAATTAGAACTTCTTGAGTTCTTTATATATATTGGATATTAGCCCTCTATCTGATGTAGGATTGGTGAAGATCTTTTCCCAATTTGTTGGTTGCCAATTTGTCCTTTTGATGGTGTCCTTTGCCGTACAGAAACTTTGTAATTTTATGAGGTCCCATTTGTCAATTCTTGATCTTAGAGCATATGCTATTGGTGTTCTGTTCAGAAACTTTCACCCTGTACCGATGTCCTCAAGGGTCTTCCCCAGTTTCTTTTCTATTAGCTTCAGTGTCCTGCTTTATGTGGAGGTCCTTGATCCATTTGGATTTGAGCTTAGTACAAGGAGACAAGGATGGATCAATTCGCATTCTTCTGCATGCTGACCTCCAGTTGAACCAGCACCATTTGTTGAAAAGGCTATCTTTTTTCCATTGGATGTTTTCAGCCCCTTTGTCGAGGATCAAGTGGCCATAGGTGTGTGGGTTCATTTCTGGATCTTCATTCCTGTTCCGTTGATCTGCCTGCCTGTCACTGTACCAATACCATGCAGTTTTTAACACTATTGCTCTGTAGTATTGCTTGAGGTCTGGGATACTGATTCCCCCAGAATTTCTTTTGTTGCTGAGAATAGTTTTAGCTATCCTGGGTTTTTTGTTATTCCAAATGAATTTGAGAATTGCTCTTTCTAACTCTGTGAAGAATTGAGTTGGGATTTTGATGGGTATTGCATTGAATCTGTATATTGCTTTTGGCAAAATGGCCATTTTAACTATATTGATCCTGCCGATCCATGAGCATGGAAGGTTTTCCCATTTTTTTGAGGTCTTCTTCCATTTCCTTCTTCAGAGTCAGAAAACCAAACAACCCTATTAAAAATGGGGTACAGAGTTAAAGAAAGAATTCTCACCTGAAGAACTTTGGATGGCAGAGAAACACCTTAAAAATGCTCAACTTCATTAGTCATTAGGGAAATGCAAATCAAAACAACCCTGAGATTTCACCTTACACCAGTCAGAATGGCTAAGATTAAAAATTCAGGAGACAGCAGGTGTTGGCAAGGATGTGGAGAAAGAGGAACACTCCTCCACTGCTGGTGGGGTTGCAAATTGGTACAACCACTCTGGAAAGCAGTCTGGCGGTTCCTCCGAAAACTGGGCACCTCACTTCCAGAAGATCCTGCTATACCACTCCTGGGCATATACCCAGAGGATTCCCTACCATGTAATAAGGATACATGCTCTACTATGTTCATAGCAGTCCTATTTAAAATTGCCAGATGCTGGAAAGAACCCAGGTATCCCTCAACAGAAGAGTGGATGCAAAAAATGTGGTATTTCTACACAATGGAGTACTATTCAGCCATTAGAAACAATGAATTCATGAAATTCTTAGGCAAATGGATGGAGCTAGAGAACATCATACTAAGTGAGGTAACCCAGACTCAAAAGATGAATCACGGTATGCACTCACTAATAAGTGGATATTAGCTTGGAAAACTGGAATACCCAAAACATAATCCACACATCAAATGAGGTACAAGAAGAACAGAGGAGTGGCCCCTTGTTCTGAAAAGACTCAGTGAAGCAGTATAGAGCAAAATCAGAACAGGGAAGTGGGAAGGGTTGGGTGGGAAAACAGGGGGAGGGAAGGGGACTGATGGGACTTTCAGGGACTGGGGGTCCAGAAAAGGGGAAATCATTTGAAATGTAAATAAATATATCAATAAATTAAAAAAAAAGAAATTAGAACATTCTCATACCAGGAATTTAAAAGTACACTTGAAAGCTCTAGAAAAAAAAAAAAAAGAATCAAGCACATCAAAGAGGGGAAGAAGACAGGAATAATCAGTATCAGGGCTGAAATTAAATAGTTAAAACAAAGAAAACAACATAATGAATCAAGGAAACCAAGAGCTGGTTCTTTGAGAAAAGCAACAATATAGACAAATCCTTCGCCAACCCAACCAATAAACACAGAGACATCCAAATAAACAAATCAGTAATGAACAGGAAGACATACCAACAGACATTGAGCAAATTCAAAGCATCATTAGGTCTTACTTCAAAAGCTCCACAAAATTAGGAAATCTTAATAAAGTGGATGATTTTCTAGACAGACTCCACATATCAAATTTAAATCAATACCAGACAAACTATTTTTTCTTTCTTTTTTTTTATTTGATATATTCTTTATTTACATTTCAAATGATTTTCCCTTTCCTGGATCCTCCCTCCCTGAAAGTCCCATAAGCCCTCTTCTCTCCCTCTGTTCCCCAATCCACCCCTTCCTACTTCCCTGTTCTGGTATTCCCGACACTGCTGTACTGAGCTTTTTCAGGACGGGGCCACTCCTTCCTTCTTCTTGGGCATCATTTGATATCTGCATTGTGTCTTTGGTATTACAAGCTTCCAGGCTAATATCCATTTATCAGGGAGTGCATACCATGAGTGTTCTTTTGAGAGTGGAGTTACCTCACTAATGATGATGTTCTCCAATTCCATCCATTTGTCTAAGAATTTCATGAATTCATTGTTTCTAATGGCTGAATAGTACTCCATTGTGTATATATACCACATTTTCTGTATCCATTCCTCCATTGAGAGACATCTGAGTTCTTTATAGCTTCTGGCTATTATAAATAGGGCTGCTGCTATGAACATAGTGGAGCATGTATTCTTATTACATGTTGGGGAATCCTCTGGGTATATGCCCAGGAGTGGTATAGCGGGGCCCTCTGGAAGTATCATTCCCAGTTTTCTGAGGAACTGCCAGGCTATCTTCCAGAGTGGTAGTACCAACTTGCAATCCCACCAGCAGTGGAGGAGTGTTCCTCTTTCTCCACATCCTCACCAGCACCTGTTTTCTCCTGAGTTTTTGATCTTAGCCATTCTGACTGGTATGAGGTGAAATGTCAGGGTTGTTTTGATTTGCATTTCCCTGATGACTAAGGATGTTGAACCTTTCTTTAGGTGTTTCTCAGTCATTTGATATTCCTCAGGTGAAAATTCTTTGTTTAGCTCTGTACCCCATTTTTAAGGGGGATATTTGGCTCTCTGGAGGCTATCTTCTTGAGTTCTTTGTATATCTTGTATATAAGCCCTCGGTCAGATGTAGTGTTGGTGAAGATCTTTTCCCAATTTGTGGGTTGCTGTTTTCTCCTTTTGACAATGTGCTTTGCCTTACAGAAACTTTGTAGTTTAATGAAGTCCCATTTGTCAGTTCTTGATCTTAGAGCTTAAGCTATTGGTATTCTGTGGAGGAATTTTTCCCCTGTGCCCATGTCCTCAAGGGTCTTCCCCAGTTTCTTTTCTATTAGTTTCAGAGTGTGTGGTTTTGTGTGGAGGTTCTTGATCCACTTGGAGTTGAGCTTAGTACAAGGAGATAAGAATGGATCAATTTGCATTCTTTTGCATGCTGATCTCCAGTTGAACTAGCACCATTTGTTGAAAAGACTGTCTTTTTTCCACTGGATGGTTGTAGCTCCTTTATCAAAGAACAAGTGACCATAATTCTGTGGGTTCATTTCTGGATCTTCAGTTCTATTCCATTGAACTATTTGCCTGTCACTGTACCAATACCATGCAGTTTTTAGCTCAATTGTTCTGTAGTACTGCTTGAGGTCGGGGATACTGATTCCCCCAGAAGTTCTTTTACTATTGAGAATAGTTTTAGCTATCCTGGGATTTTTGTTATTCCAGTTGAATTTGAGAATTGCTCTTTCTAAGTCTATGAAGAATTGAGTTGTGATTTTGATGGGGATTGCATTGAATCTGTAGATTGCTTTTGGCAAGATGGCCATTTTTACTATATTAATCCTGCCAATCCAAGAGCAAGGAAGATTTTTTCATCTTCTGAGGTCTTCTTTGATTTCTTTCTTCAAAGACTTGAAGTTCCTTTCATTCAAATCTTTCACGTGTTTGGTTAGAGCCACACCAAGATACTTTATATTGTTTGCGGCTATTGTGAAGGGTGTCATTTCCCTAATTTCTTTCTCAGCCTGTTTATCCTTTGAGTATAGGAAGGCTACTGGTTTGCTTGAGTTGATTTTATAACCTACCACCTTGTTGAAGTTGTTTATCAGCTGTAGGAGTTCTCTGGTGGAGTTTTTTGGGTTGCTTAAGTATAGTATATCATCTACAAATAGTGATAGTTTGACTTGTTCCTTTCCAATTTGTATCCCTTTGACCTCCTTGTATTGTCTAATTGCTCTAGCTAGAACTTCAAGCACTATATTGAAAAGATATGGAGAGAGGGGGCAGCCTTGTCTAGTCCCTGATTTTAGTGGGATTGCTTCAAGTTTCTCTCCATTTAGTTTGATGTTGGCTACTAGTTTGATGTATATTGCTTTTATTATGTTTAGGTATGGGCCTTGAATTCCTGTTCTTTCCAAGGCCTTTAACATGAAAGGATGCTGAATTTTCTCAAATGCTTTTTCAGCATCTAATGAAATGACCATGTGGGTTTTTTTAAGTTTGTTTATATATTGGATTACACTGATGGATTTTCGTATATTGAACCATCCCTGCATCCCTGGAATGAAGCCTACTTGATCATCGTGAATTATTGTTTTGATGTGTTCTTGGATTCTGTTTGCAAGACTTTCATTGACTATTTTTGCATCGATATTCATAAGGGAATTTGGTGTAAGGTTTTCTTTTTTTGTTGGATCTTTGTGTAGTTTTGGCTTCATAGAACGAGTTGGGTAATGTCCCTTCAGTTTTTATTTTGGGTAATAGTTTGAAAAGTATTGGCATTATGTCTCCTTTGAATGTCTGATAGAATTCTGCACTAAAGCCATCTGGTCCTGTGCTTTTTTTGGTTGGGAAACTGTCAATGACCACTTCTATTTTTTAGGGGTTATGGGTCCATTTAGATGGTCTATCTGATCCTGATTAAATTTTGTTAATTGGTATCTGTCTAGGAAATTGTCCATTTCATCCAGATTTTCCTGTTTTGTTGAGTATAGGTTTTGTAGTAGGATACGATAATTGTTTTGATTTCCTCAGTTTCTGTTCTTATATCACCCTTTTCATTTCTGATTTTGTTAATTTGGGTACTGTCTCTGTGCCCTCTGGTTAGTCTGGCTAAAGGTGTATCTATCTTGTTGATTTTCTCAAAGAACCAGCTCCTAATTTTGTTGATTCTTTGTATAGTTCTTTTTGTTTCAACTTGGTTGATTTCAGCCCTGAGTTTCATGATTTCCTGCCTTCTACTTCTCTTGGGTGTATTAGCTTCTTTTTGTTCTAAAGCTTTCAGGTGTTCTGTTAAACTGCTAGTGTATGTTCTCTCCAGCTTCTTTTTGTAGGCACTCAGAGCTATGAGTTTTCCTCTTAGCACTGCTTTCCTTGTGTCCCATAAATTTGAGTATGTTGTGCCTTCATTTTTATTAAATTCTAAAAAGTGTTTGATTTCTTTCCTTATTTCTTCCTTGACCAAGGTATTATTGAGTAGAGAGTTGTTCAGCTCTCAGGTGTATGTGGGCTTTTTGTTGTTCTTGTTGCTATTGAAGACCACCCTTATTTCATAGTGATCTGATAGGAGGCATAGAATTAGTTAGATCATGTTATATCTATTGAGGTCTGTTTTGTGACCAGATATATGGTTAATTTTGGAGAAGGTACCATGAGGTGCTGAGAGGAAGGTATATCCTTTTGATTTAGGATGAAATGTTCTATAGATATCTATTAAGTCCACTTAAGTCCACTTAGTTTCACTGTGACTCTGTTTAGCTTGTGTTTCCATAATCTGTCAATTGAAGAGAGTGGGGTGTTTAAGTCCCCCACAATTATTGTGTCGGGTGCGATGTATGCTTTAAGCTTTAGTAAGGTTTCCTTTACAAATGTAGGTGCCCTTGTTTTTGTGGCATAGATGTTCAAAATTGAGAGTTCTTCCTGGTAGATTTTTCCTTTGATGAGTATAAACTGGCCTTCTGTATCTTTTTTGATGACTTTTGGTTGAAAGTCTATTTTATCTGATAATAGAATGGCCACTCCGGCTTGTTTCCTGGGACCATTTGCTTGGAGTACTGTTTTCAAGCCTCTTACTCTATGTAGTGTTTGACTTTGACACTACTTTGATCCTGTATGCAGCAAAATGTTGGGTCTTGTTTATGAATCCAGTCTGTTAGTCTATGTCTTTTTATTGTGGAATTGAGTCCATTGATGTTAAGATATATTGAGGAATAGTGATTGCTGTTTCCTGCTGCTTTTAATGTAATTTTTATGTTTGTGTGGTTATCTTCTTTTGAGTTTGTTAAAAGGAGATTACTTCTTGCTTTTTCTTGAGTGTAGTTGCCCTCCTTTTGTTGGTGTTTTCCATTCATTATCCTTTGAAGGGTTGGATTTGTGGAAAGATACTGTGTAAATTTGTTTTTGTCATGAAAAACCTTGGTTTCTCCATTTATGGTAATTGAGAGATTTGCTGGATATAGCAGTTTGGGTTGGCATTTGTGTTTCCTTAGGGTCTGCATGATGCCTGCTCAGGCTCTTCTGGCTTTCATAGTCTCTGGTGAGAAATCTCATGTAATTCTGATAGGTCTACCTTTATATGTTACTTGACTTTTTTCCCTTACTGCTTCTAAAATTCTTTCTTTGTTTAGTACATTTGGTGTTTTAATTATTATATGACAAGATGAATTTCTTTTCTGGTCCAATCTATTTAGAGTTCTGTAGGCTTCTTGTATGTTCATGGGCATCTCTTTCTTTAGGTTAGGGAAGTTTTCTTCTATAATTTTGTTGAAGACATTTACTGGGCCTTTCAGTAGGAGATCTTTACTCTCTTCTACGCCTATAATTCTTAGGTTTGGTGTCTCATTTTGTTCTGGATTTCCTGGATATTTTGGGTCAGGACTTTCTGCATTTTTCATTTTCTTTGACTATTGTATCAATGCTTTCTATGGTACCTTCCGCATCTGAGATTCTTTCTTCTATGTCTTGTATTCTGTTGTTGATGCTTGGATTCATGACTCCTGACTTCTTTTCTAGGTTTTGTATGTCCCAAGTTGTCTCCCTTTGTGATTTCATTATTGTTTCTACCTCCTTCCTTAGATCCTGGATGGCTTTGTTTAATTCTCTCACCTGTTTTGTGGTGTTTTCCCTTAGTTCTTCAAGGGCTTTTCACTGTTTACTTGTGTTCTCTGTTATTTCTTTATGGGAGTTATTCATGTCCTTCTTGAAGCCCTCCATGATGCCCTCCATCAGCATCAGGACCTGTGATTTTAAATCCAAATCTTGCTTTCCTGGTGTGTTGGGCTATTCAGGACTTGCTGGTGTGGGAGAATTGGGTTCGGGTGGTACCATATTGCCTTGATTTCTGTTAGCAACGTTCCCATATTTGCGCTTTGCCATCTAGTTATCTCTGGTGTTATCTGGGTCTGCTGTCACTGGCTGGAGCTTGCCCCTCCTATGTGTGTGCCTGTAGGCCTATCTCAGCAACCTTGGGTGTGCTGCTTTCTCCTGGTGCAAACTGCTGTGGTGCTGCAGAGTTCCTGGGTGCAGGTGGAGTCCTGGTGTAGTGTGTCCCATGTGATCTTCTACTCTGGTGAAACCTGCCTACCAATCTGTTTCACAGTCACAGAAGCAAAGATGACAGCCAAGATCCACTCTCTTGTAGTTGTATTTGGGTATGTACCTCTGTGGCCCTGATCACCTCTGATTGCAGGCTGTGCTGGCTGTCTCCTCCTCACTGGCTGCTGGGTGTATAGCTGGCTTCATGCACTGCTTGGAGATGGCATGCTGTGGCTGAGGCTGAAGCTGTTCCCGATCCAGAGGCAGAGACAAGAGGCCTCCGGACTGCATCCTCTACTCTGCAGGGCTGGACGCAACTTGTGCAGGCTGCCTCTTCCTAGATGGCTGCTGGGTGTATCCCAGACAAGCTACTAAAACAACCCTATACATTCTAAAGAAATAGAATTCATCATCAAAATCTCCCAACCAAAAAAAAAAAAAAAAAAAAAAACAAAAAAAAAAACCCAAACCCGAAACAAAACAAAACCAAAACAAAACAAAAAAACACCCATGGGTCAGAGTTTTAGTGGAGAATTCTACGAGATATTCAAAGAAGAGCAAATGGCAATATTCCTCAAACTATTCCACAAAGCAGAAATAGAAGGGACACTGCCAAACTTCTTCTATAAGACCACAATCACCCTGACACCTCAACAAAGAGGTAACTTCAGACCAATTTCTATTATAAATATTGTAGCAACAATGCTCAATAAAGTACTCACAAACTAAATCTAGCAACACATCAAAGACATCATGCATGAAGATCAAGTAGGCTTCATCCAAGGGATGCAGAGATGGTACAATATATGAAAATCCATCAATGTAATCTTCCACATAAACCAAAAAATCACATGACAACCCATTACTTTGATTAAATCCAGTACCCCTTCATGTTAAAGATATTAGAGAAATCATAGATACAGAGCACATATCTAAACATAATCAAAGCATTATATAGCAAGCCAGTAGCCAACATTACACTAAATGGAGAGTAATATTAAGCATAAGACAAGGCTGTCCATTCTCTCCCTATCTAGTCAATATAGTTCTTGAAATTCTAGTCAGATTTGCTTCATATGACTAGAAATTGTATGTGGAAAGTACATATCACAATGTCTATGAACACGTATGAAGCAAACCCTGATTCTTTGATTCATTTGTCTATTATGTAGTGATCAAATTGGGGCAACTAAAATATCCATCACCTGAATGTTTTATATTTTTAAATTCTGTTTTCTAAATGTTTTGAGATATAGACATACAATGAATTATTGGTTTTTTTATTTATTTTATTCGATATATTATTTATTTACATTTACATTTAATTACAAATTACAAATGATTTCCCCTTTTCTGGTCCCCCACTCCCCAAAAGTCACATAAGCCCCCTTCCTCCCCCTGTTCTCCCACCTGCCCATTCCCACTTCCCTGTTCTGGTTTTGCCTTATACTGCTACACTGAGTCTTTCCAGAACCAGGGACCACTCCTCCGTTATTCTTGTACCTCATTTAATGTGTGGATTATGTTTTGGGTATTCCAGTTTTCCAGGCTAATATCCACTTATTAGTGAGTGCATACCATGATTGATCTTTTGAGACTGGGTTACCTCACTTAGTATGATGTTCTCCAGCTCCATCCATTTGCCTAAGAAATTCATGAATTCATTGTTTCTAATGCCTGAATAGTACTCCATTGTGTATATATACCACAATTTTTTGCATCCATTCTTCTGTTGAGGGATACCTGGATTCTTTCCAGCTTCTGACTATTATAAATAGGGCTGCTATGAACATAGTGGAGCATATATCCTTATTATATCCTGGGGAATACTCTGGGTATATGCCCAGGAGTGGTATAGCAGGATCTTTCGGAAGTGACATGCCCAGTTTTCTGAGGAGCTGCCAGACTGATTTCCAGAGTGGTTGTACCAATTTGCAACCCCACCAGCAGTGTCGGAGTGTTCCTCTTTCTCCACATCCTCGCCAACACCTGCTGTCTCCTGAGTTTTTAATCTTAGCCATTCTGACTGGTGTAAGGTGAAAACTCAGGGTTGTTTTGATTTGCATTTCCCTGATGACTAGTGAAGTTGAGCATTTTTTAAGATGTTTCTCTACCATCTGAAGTTCTTCAGGTGAGAATTCTTTGTTTAACTCTGTACCCCATTTTTAATAGGGTTATTTGGTTTTCTGGGGTCTAACTTCTTGAGTTCTTTGTATATATCGGATATTAGCCCTCTATATGATGTAGGATTCGTGAAGATCTTTTCCCAATTTGTTGGTTGCCAAATTGTCCTTTTGATGGTGTCCTTTGCTTTACAGAAACTTTGTAATTTTATGAGGTCCCATTTGTCAATTCTTGATCTTAGAGCATATGCTAGTGGTGTTCTCTGTTCAGAAACTTTCTCCCTGTACCGATGTCGTCAAGGATCTTCCCCAGTTTCTTTCCTATTAGCTTCAGACTGTCTGGCTTTATGTGGGGGTCCTTGATCCATTAGGAGTTGAGTTTAGTACAAGGAGACAAGGATAGATCAATTCAAATTTTTCTGCATGCTGACCTCCAGTTGAACCAGCACCATTTGTTGAAAAGGCTATCTTTTTTTCCATTGGATGTTTTCAGCCCCTTTGTCGAGGATCAAGTGGCCATAGGTGTGTGGGTTCATTTCTGGATCTTCAATCCTGTTACACTGATCCGCCTGCCTGTCACTGTACCAATACCATGCAGTTTTTAACACTATTGCTAGGTAATATTGCTTGAGGTCAGGGATACTGATTACCCCAGAATTTCTTTTGTTGTTGAGAATAGTTTTAGCTATCCTGGGTTTTTTGTTATTTGATGAATTTGAGAATTGCTCTTTCTAACTCTATGAAGAATTGAGTTGAGATTTTGATTGGTATTGCATTGAATCTGTATATTGCTTTTGGCAAAATGCCCATTTTAACTATATTAATTCTGCCGATCCATGAGCATGGGAGGTTTTTCTATTTCCTTCTTCAGAGTCTTGAAGTTCTTGTCATACACATCTTTCACATGTTTGGTAAGAGTCACCCCAAGGTACTTTATATTGTTTGTGGCTATTGTGAAGGGTGTTATTTCCCTAATTTCTTTCTCAGCCTGCTTATCCTTTGAGTATAGGAAGGCTACTGATTTGCTTGAGTTGATTTTATAACCAGACACTTTGGTGAAATTGTTTACCAGCTGTAGAAGTTCTCTAGTGGAGTTTTTTGGGTCACTTAGGTAGACGACCTTATCATCTGCAGATAATGATAGTTTGACTTCTTCCTTTCCAATTCGTATCCCTTTGACCTCCTTATGTTGTCTAATTGCCTGAGCTAGAACCTCAAGTACAGTCAGGAAAAGATAAGGAGAAAGTGGGCAGCCCTGTCTAGTCCCTGATTTTAGTGGGATTGCTTCAAGTTTCTCTCCATTTAGTTTGATGCTACCGGTTTGCTGTATATTGCTTTTACTATGTTTAGATATGGGCCTTGAATTCCTGTTCTTTCCAAGACTTTAAGCATGAAAGGATGCTGAATTTTGTCAAATGCTTTTTCAGCATCCAATGAAATGACCATGTGGCTTTTTTTCTTTGAGTTTGTTTATGTAGTGGATTGCATTGATGGATTTCCATATATTGAACCATCCCTGCATCTCTGGAATAAAGCCTACTTGATCAATGGGATCATTTTTATGTTTTCTTGGATTCGGTTGGCAAGAATTTTATTGAGTATTTTTGCATCGATGTTCATAAGTGAAATTGGTCTGAAGTTCTCTTTTTTGTTGGATCATTTTATGGTTTTGGTATCAGTGTAATTTTGGCTTCATAGAAGGAATTGGGTAGTGTTCCTTCTGTTTCTATTTTGTGGAATAGTTTGAAGAGTATTGGTGTTAGGTCTTCTTTGAAGGTTCGATAGAATTCTGCACTGAATCCATCTGGTCCTGTGCTTTTTTTGGTTGGAAGGCTTTCTATGACCCCTTCTATTTCTTTAGGGGTTATGGAACTGTTTAGATGATCTATTTGGTCCTGATTTAATCTTGGTATTTGATATCTGTCTAGGAAATTGTTCATTTCCTCCAGATTCTCCAGTTATGTTGAGTACAGGCTTTTGTAGTAGGATCTGATGATTTTTTTGAATTTCCTCAGTTTCTGTTGCTATATCCCCCTTTACATTTCTAATTTTGTTAATTTGGATACTTTCTCTGTACCCTTTGGTTAGTCTGGCTATGGGTTTATCTATCTTGTTGATTTTCTCAAAAAACCCAGCTTCTAGATGCGTTGATTCTTTGTATGGTTCTCTTTGTTTCCACTTGACTGGTTTCAGCCCTAAGTTTGATGATTTCCTGTCTTCTACTCCTCCTGTGTGAAATAACTTCTTTTCGTTCCAGGGCTTTCAGGTGTGTTGTTAAGCTGCTAGTATATGCACTCTCCATTTTCTTTTTGGAGGCCCTCAGGGCTATGAGTTTTCCTCTTAGCACTGCTTTCATTGTGTCCCAAAGATTTGGGTATGTTGTGCCTTCATTTTCATTAAATTCTAAAAAGTCTCTGATTTCTTTATTTCTTCTTTGGCCAAGGTGTCATTGAGTAGATTATTATTGTTTGTTCAGCCCCTATTTGTATGTGAGCTTTCTGTTGTTTTTGTTGCCATTTACATTTACTCCATGCTTTTGCCAAACAACAGAACCTACTTACCTTTTCAAACTACAAGAAAGCACACACTGATGAATATACTCAGTAAATTTGCTGTAATTTCCATTATCTGATCTGTCTCTGTATTCAATTCTGTTGATTCTGACACTTATATTTTCTTCACTCTAAGTCACTGTCCTATTGAAGTGATGTGAGCCGATTTTTAATATTTAAATCTTTTCTAGGTATTACTTTCAGGATAGTACAGGATGGTCACACAGAGTATTTCTGTGTCAGTACACCTGCCCATTCTGCCTTGAATTCTACACCTCATAGAACAGAGCTGTTTGACCTATTCCAATAATTATCTTGCTAGCTGTGGTTTGTAGGTGCTACAAATCCTGTATTCTCTGAGTACCAAATCAAGACGTCAATTCTTTGAGCTATTCTGAAACATAGTTTCTGTTATTAATGTGGAAGCATCAAGAAAAGTGAATGACTGCCAAGAGTCCAGCATTATTTTTTGACTAAAGTTTTTGTAAAAGAGAAGTTATTGCATGTTTCTGACAGGACTCTACTTTAGCATAGAAAATTTGCCACTACACTGTCTTCTTTTGAGTACCAATACCTCAGCTTTTATTTCTGACATGATGGCTTCTGGTTTTCAAAGAGTACCTAGTATTGCTAATTGACCAATCTGTTTTCTCCCTATGTGCCACTGCTAAATTTGGTTTACCTCTCAGGAATATTGATTGAACTCAAAGAATGACCCATAAGATGCCTTCAATTTGATCTTAAAGTATATGGCTGCCTCAATACTTACTTATATAATCATCAACCGGATGAAAGTCCTGAAAGTATTTTACATGCCCATAAAGGATTCATCTGTGGCTCTTTCCTAATCTTCTTAGCTCCTCTTCCTGTAGGTTTACACTTATTTACTATAGCATGACTGATGGCTTATCACTCCTACTCCTGGACAAAAAAGATTACTCTTGCTTTGGGGTAAGCTGAACTTAACCATGGACTTCTTCTCTGGGGATATTTCTGATCTCTGCTCTGTTGTTTTCTTGGTCATTAAGCAGCAGTTGTCCTTTGTAGCAAACCTTCCCATTTTCACAACCCTAATGTACCTTTATTAGTTTGAGCAAATGCTGTTTTATTATGCCAAGCTTTATGACACAAGTAAAGTATTTCTTTTTAATGGTGTAGCTCTATTAGCAGATACTGTGTTAAGGAAGCTCTCAGTGTAATGCATGCAGTTATTTTTAGAAACAAACATGCCTTGAGCTCTGGGAATAGTTTCTATCTTTCATCTATATTTTATTTTACTATGTCTCTTAACCTTTTGTGCTTCATTCTTCTGGGAGAATATCCAGAGGCATCAAAGAGAAAACAAATCAGAATATGTATTTTCATGACACCCATGCATATACCAAACACTGAAGAGAATAATTATAAATCAAATGGGGAAACTGTACAGTCATTTACAAGAACAAAGAAGATAAATAAAGTATATGCTAATGTACACAAAGCAATAAGAAGCCCAAGTTGGCTAAAGTTTTGATACCTTGTTTATTTTCTTATTTCTCTGCATATTTGTATGCAGTTTTTTAATTGTTTTAGATTTTATATTTGTTCATGCTGAGATACATGACTCACAGTGTTTACAGATGAATTTTGATGTATCCACCAAAATTCTTACTGAAAATTACCGTTAAGTGTTGAATGAAGCTATTTTCTAAAAATCCCAGGTATAAATGTTTTTTTATAAATTCACCTTTGATCTTTTTCATTAATTTATTTATTCACTCATTTTATATCCTAATTGAAGCTCCCCTCCCTCTTCTCCTCCCAGTCCCAACCTATCACTTTTCCTCCACTCATTTCCCTCTCTCCTTTAGAGAAGGGAGGAGTCCTATTGGGTACCAGCATGTACTGGTACAGTAAGTTGCAGCAGGACTAGGTCTATCATCCACAACTGAGGCCAGACAAGGAAGCCCATCTAAGGAAAAGAGACCCAAAAGCAGGCAAAAGAGTCAGAGACAGCCTCTCATTTAGCATTCCCTTTCAACAATGTATTTATTTCTTCAGGCAAGTCTTCTATGCCTGAGATTCTCTTTTCCATCTCTTTCATTTTGTTGGTGATGCTTGCACCTAGTTCCTGCTCTCTTCCATAGGATTTCCATCTTCAGGATTCCCACAGTTTGTGTTTTCTCTATTGATTTTATTTCCATTGTCTATTCTTGGAATGTTTTATTCATTTCTTCAACTTGTTTGATTATATTTTACTGTATTTCTTTAATGGATTTATTCATTTCCTCTTTGAAGGCCTCTTTCATCTTTATAAGATTAGGTTTAAGTGTGTTTTCTTGTGAATCAGCTGTTTTAGGATGTCCAAAAATTGCTGTAAGAAAGTAACTGGGCTCCAGTGTTGCCATATTGCCCTAGCTCTTGATTTTGTTTTTACTCTGGCCTTTAGTCATCTGGTTCTCCCTGGTGTTGGCTGGATGTTCCTGATGTTGGCAGTACTGCTCATGGAGGCCAACAGAGCTGTGAGCTTGACAGTGGAGCTCAGGAAAGAGCAAGCTGTACACCTCTGCTGGCTGTTCCCAAGGTGAGCCAGACATGCAGGAAATTTGAGGGGGATTGTCTAGCTTGGATGTTCTTGGGGCCTGATAGGCCTCCTTAGGAAGGAGTGGGCTGGATTATGGAGCTCAGGGCACAGTATTAAGCTCACTTCTCCATCTTTGATTTTTTTCAAAGGATGGTAGACCAAGTTAAGAAACACTAAGGACCTTGGTTCTGGAAGTACTCAGTGCAGCAGTATAGGGGAATACCAGAACAGGGTAGTGGGAAGGGGTAGATGGAGGAATAGGGGGAGTGAAGAGGGCTTAGGGGACTTTAGGGGAGTGGGGATCCAGAAAAGGGGAAATCATTTGAAATGTAAGTAAAAATAAATCGAATAAATAAAAAAAAAATTGTAAAAAAAAAAAAAAAAAAAGAAACACTAAGGAATCTGTGGAATGACAGATTTGACAAAACCAGTATGGAAAATATGCTTTTAATTTTACTCAAGATTTTGTTCTGCTGCATTTCTTTTTTATGGAGAAAGAAATAAAGGAGTGAGAGGGGAGATAAAAAAAGAGAGAGATTGAAAGCAATAGAGACATAAGGAAAGGCAGAGGGGGAGGGTCTAAGAGAAACAGAGTAAGACTTGTATGTATACAGTCTGACTGACAGACAGACAACACACAAACTATATTTCCATGCTTCTATTTTATGATCTTTCTGAAAATACACACTTGGAAAATGTCACAGCACAAATATGAAGTAATCATCCTGGAGATGCCACAGTGTGCTTCTAATTTCTCTCAAGATTACCCTAGGCATCTTATCTGATGACACACATCACTTTTCATAAATGTTTGCATAGTCTATGTAGTATGGCAACTATGTATTAAATATTCTGATATTGTAAATTGTTAAATGATTTACTTAGAAGTGGCTGAAGTTTACATTGACTCAAAATTCTGAAGTTTGAGTCAATGGGTAATTTGGTATCTTTAGTTTTCGAATATCTTCTGAGGAAGCAAATTATGATGAGAGCTTATAGTGGAAAAACCTCTGTTGATAGCAGTGAAATCATAAGACTTATAAGAATCTTCAAGAGCATGTCTTCAAAATTTTCAGATTCCCCACAATTTAAAGGTCATACCACTTCCAAGGAGTGAGTTGCTCTTTGTTGATCTTCATAGTCATCTTGAATCATTTCACAGGTAGCCTAAGGTATTAATGAAGCACACTTTGGGGTATGTCTGAGAGGTTTAACTGAGGGTAAGAGACCAAATATGTCCTGACTGTTGATGGTACTACCCCAGAGGCTTGGATGTTCAATATACACAAAGAGGAAATGAGATGAAACAAAAACATAACAGAAACTGATAACTTGCATTCTCTTTTTTCTAGTTCTTGTTCCATCAAGATGTGATGAGTCCTTGAGGTAATGTAAATAGTCACAGCTGAATACTCCTATTGTTATTAACTCTGTCACTCCTGTCTTGTCATGATATGGGAAAGTACAAAACCTTTGTTTTGTATACTATTCTTTCTCAGGTATTTGATTATAGTTAAGGTAAAATATAATTAATACAGGAACTATGACTTTTTCAGGAAAATAGTCTGCATGATGAGGAACCTCAGACCAAGGAGAATCTGTATTGTTAGTAACACAGGGTGCTTTCTAACTAGCTAATGTTCAAGGAGTTTAATTGAGTATATTTTACATGTATTTCATTAAAATTGAATTGAACCTCATGAAATATGTAAATTTAAATCATAACATATACTATGTCCATCTCTCCCTCTCAAGTGCAGTGTTGAATAACATATCTATATGCTTTAATTTCAGTTTCTCTTTTTATAGTACTATTCCTAAATTAATTTATGCTTTCTATAATTAACTGCTGAATGCCACTCACATTCTCACATTACATAAAGCATTAGACAGAGCTATCAGCTATGACAGAATTAGGGTTCAATCTTTCAAGAAGAGGGCAAGAGAGATTTCAGTGAAGTAACAACACAATTAAGTTTAAATCTTATATAGCAATGGTGTCTAAAATGCATTTGGAAGATAATAACAATGTGTAATATTTGTGTGACAAGCTTTGATTGACCTAGTCTGACATATCCTGGCTCTTTTGAGGAAATAGTACTTGGTTTGAGAACTAAACTGAACAAATTAAATAGGTGGAAAATGGCCATGAGTTGTGGATTTCAAAAATAGGACAGGGTACATAAAGCCCTGTGGTGACAATGAGTGTGTTCAGTTTAAAAATCTAGAAGAAGGTCAATATAGGCAGAGCTTAGAAGTATTGGGGTAGGGTTGCAGGGAGAGGGTCACAGTGGGAAAGGAACTGAAGCAGCAGCAGTCAGGAACTAAAACTTGCTGAGCTATATTAATTATTTTAATTCTCTCATCAGGGCAAATGCGAAGAGAATCAAGTGAGAATAAAGGCTTTTAAGCAAAAGTGACACATCACCACTTTGAACACAGACAAAATGAGAATGTAAATCAGGTTGCAGGGAAGAGAATGGATTAAATGGGGCTAAAAGGGAATACAGAAAACACTAGGGTATTGTTAGGATAATCCAAAAAGATGGGGGACTGTTCAGTCCAGGCTGCAGCTACTCCTGGGCATAGAAGTGTAGACATTCAAGGTGGATTAAGGAGATATGACACTCAGGATTTCTTAGTTGCGATGGGAAAGGAAGTTGTCAAATATGACTGACAGCCATCAGGCAAGCAGTAAAAGATTAAAAGAAATGTCATTCATTGAGAACAGGGCACAGAGGAAAATAGTTTAGATTGTGAAATGCCCAACAACTCTCCTTCTGGATACATTCATGTGAAACTTTTCATTAACATGTGAAGAAAATATCTGAAGATCTGCTTATTGAATCCTCAGAGGAGAATGGATAATGATCAGTGTAAGCACAGACATTGAAGCTTTGGGTAAAAAATGAGTGTCAAATTGTTTACTATATTTTTAGATAAAACTGGCTTAGAGGAATTTAAATGATGTTGAGAAAAGTATGATATTGAATACAAAAAGAAAGTTCTAGGAGAGTAAACTTCCCAATGAAATCAGAAGAAAATGGGAAATATAGTATAGTTGAGAGCCTTGAATAGTAGGAAGGATGTTTTGGTGG